>NC_052148.1:157446764-157814193 GCF_902713615.1 Scyliorhinus canicula | reverse complement strand
TGTACTCTATCCATGCTGTACTCTATCCATGCTGTACTCTATACATGCTGTACTCTCCCCATGCTGTACTATCCCCATGCTGTACTCTCCCAATGCTGCACTCGCTCCCCATTCTGCACTCGCTCCCCATGCTGCACTCGCTCCCCATGCTGCACTCTCTCCCCGTGCTGCACTCTCTCCCCATGCTGCACTCTCTCCCCATGCTGTACTCTCCCCATGCTGTACTCTCCCAATGCTGCACTCGCTCCCCATGCTGCACTCGCTCCCCATGCTGCTTTCGCTCCCCGTGCTGTACTCTCTCCCCATGCTGTACTCTCTCCCCGTGCTGTACTCTCTCCCCGTGCTGTACTCTCTCCCCCTGCTGTACTCTCTCCCCGTGCTGTACTCTCTCCCCGTGCTGTACTCTCTCCCCGTGCTGTACTCTCTCCCCGTGCTGTACTCTCTCCCCGTGCTGTACTCTCTCCCCGTGCTGTACTCTCTCCCCGTGCTGTGCTCTCTCCCCGTGCTGTACTCTCACCCTGTGATGCAGTCCCCCCATGTTGCACTCCCCCCATGTTGCACTCCCCCCATGTTGCACTCCCCCCATGCTGCACTCTCCTCATGCTGCACTCTTCCCTCCGTGCTGCACTCGCTCCGCATGCTGCACTCGCTCCGCATGCTGCACTCGCTCCCCATGCTGCACTCGCTCCCCATGCTGCACTCGCTCCCCATGCTGCACTCGCTCCCAATGCTGCACTCGCTCCCCATGCTGCACTCGCTCCCCATGCTGCACTCGCTCCCCATGTTGCACTCGCTCCCCATGTTGCACTCTCTACCCGTGTTGCACTCGCTCCCCATGTTGCACTCGCTCCCCATGTTGCACTCGCTCCCCATGCTGCACTCGCTCCCCATGCTGCACTCGCTCCCCATGCTGCACTCGCTCCCCATGCTGCACTCGCTCCCCATGCTGCACTCGCTCCCCATGCTGTACTCACCCCATGTTGCATTCGCTCCCCATGCTGTACTCTCCCCATGCTGTACTCTCCCCATGCTGCACTCTCCCCATGATGTACTCTATCCATGCTGTACTCTATCCATGCTGTACTCTCCCCATGCTGCACTCGCTTCCCATGTTGCACTCGCTTCCCATGCTGCACTCGCTCCCCATGTTGCACTCGCTCCCCATGTTGCACTCGCTCCCCATGTTGCACTCGCTCCCCATGTTGCACTCGCTTCCCATGTTGTACTCGCTTCCCATGTTGCACTCGCTCCCCATGTTGCACTCGCTCCCCATGTTGCACTCGCTTCCCATGTTGCACTCGCTCCCCATGCTGCACTCGTTCCTCATGTTGCACTCGTTCCCCATGCTGCACTCTCTCCCCATGCTGCACTCTCTCCCCATGCTGCACTCTCTCCCCATGCTGCACTCTCCCCATGCTGCACTCGCTCCCCATGCTGCTTTCGCTCCCCGTGCTCGACTCTCTTCCCGTGCTGTACTCTCTCCCCTGTGCTGTACTCTCTCCCTGTGCTGTACTCTCTCCCCGTGCTGTACTCTCTCCCCGTTGCTGTACTCTCTCCCCGTGCTGTACTCTCTCCCCGTGCTGTACTCTCTCCCCCGTGCTGTACTCTCTCACCGTGCTGTACTCTCCTCCCCGTGCTGTACTCTCTCCCCGTGCTGTACTCTCTCCCCGAGCTGTACTCTCTCCCCGTGCTGTACTCTCTCCCCGTGCTGTACTCTCTCCCCGTGCTGTACTCTCTCCCCGTGCTGTACTCTCTCCCCGTGCTGTACTCTCTCCCCGTGCTGTACTCTCTCCCCGTGCTGTACTCTCTCCCCGTGCTGTACTCTCTCCCCGTGCTGTACTCTCTCCCCGTGCTGTACTCTCTCCCCGTGCTGTACTCTCTCCCCGTGCTGTACTCTCTCCCCCGTGCTGTACTCTCTCCCCGTGCTGTACTCTCTCCCCGTGCTGTACTCTCTCCCCCGTGCTGTACTCTCTCCTCGTGCTGTACTCTCTCCCCGTGCTGTACTCTCTCCCCGTGCTGTACTCTCTCCCCGTGCTGTACTCTCTCCCCGTGCTGTACTCTCTCCCCGTGCTGTACTCTCTCCCCGTGCTGTACTCTCACCCTGTGCTGCAGTCCCCCCATGTTGCACTCCCCCCATGTTTCACTCCCCCCATGCTGCACTCTCCTCATGCTGCACTCTTCCCTCCGTGCTGCACTCTCTCGCAATGTTGCACTCGCTCCCCATGCTGCACACGCTCCCCATGCTGCACTCGCTCCGCATGCTGCACTCGCTCCGCATGCTGCACTCGTTCCCCATGCTGCACTCTCTCCCCATGCTGCACTCTCCCCATGCTGCACTCTCCCCATGCTGCACTCGGTCTCATGCTGCACTCGGTCCCCATGCTGCACTCTATCCATGCTGTACTCTATCCATGCTGTACTCTATCCATGCTGTACTCTATCCATGGTGTACTCTATCCATGCTGTACTCTATCCATGCTGTACTCTATCCATGCTGTACTCGATCCATGCTGTACTCGATCCATGCTGTACTCTATACATGCTGTACTCTCCCCATGCTGTACTATCCCCATGCTGTACTCTCCCAATGCTGCACTTGCTCCCCATGCTGCTTTCGCTCCCCGTGCTGTACTCTCTCCCCGTGCTGTACTCTCTCCCCGTGCTGTACTCTCTCCCCGTGTTGCACTCGCTCCCCATGTTGCACTCTCTCCCCATGTTGCACTCGCTCCCCATGTTGCACTCGCTCCCCATGCTGCACTCGCTTCCCATGCTGCACTCGCTCCCCATGCTGCACTCGCCCCCCATGCTGCACTCGCCCCCCATGCTGCACCCGCTCCCCATGCTGCACTCGCCCCCCATGCTGCACTCGCTCCCCATGCTGCACTCGCTCCCCATGCTGTACTCACCCCATGTTGCATTCGCTCCCCATGCTGCACACTCCACATGCTGTACTCTCCCCATGCTGTACTCTCCCCATGCTGCACTCTCCCCATGCTGTACTCTATCCATGCTGTACTCTATCCATGCTGTACTCTCCCCGTGCTGCACTCGCTTCCCATGTTGCACTCGCTTCCCATGTTGCACTCGCTTCCCATGTTGCACTCGCTTCCCATGTTGCACTCGCTTCCCATGCTGCACTCGCTCCCCATGTTGCACTCGCTTCCCATGTTGCACTCGCTCCCCATGCTGCACTCTCTCCCCATGCTGCACTCTCTCCCCATGCTGCACTCTCTCCCCATGCTGCACTCTACCCATGCTGCATTCTCCCCATGCTGCACTCTCCCCATGCTGCACTCTCCCCATGCTGCACTCTCCCCATGCTGCACTCTCCCCATGCTGCACTCTCCCCATGCTGCACTCTCCCCATGCTGCACTCTCCCCATGCTGCACTCTCCCCATGCTGTACTCTATCCATGCTGTACTCTATCCATGCTGTACTCTATCCATGCTGTACTCTATCCATGCTGTACTCTATCCATGCTGTACTCTATCCATGCTGTACTCTATACATGCTGTACTCTATACATGCTGTACTCTATACATGCTGTACACTCCCCATGCTCTACTCTCCCCATGCTGCACTCGCTCCCCATGCTGCACTCGCTCCCCATGCTGCACTCGCTCCCCATGCTGTACTCTCCCCATGCTGCACTCGGTGCCCATAATGCACTCGCTCCCCATGCTGTACTCGCTCCCCATGCTGCACTCGCTCCCCATGCTGCACTCGCTCCCCATGCTGCACTCGCTCCCCATGCTGCTTTCGCTCCCCGTGCTGTACTCTTTCCCAGTGCTGCACTCGCTCCCCATGCTGCACCCGCTCCCCATGCTGCACTCGCTCCCCGTGCTGTACTCTCCCCGTGCTGCACTCTCTCCCCATGCTGCACTCGCTCCCCATGCTGCACTCCCCCATTCTGCACTCTTCCCATGCTGCACTCTCCCCATGCTGTACTCCCCTCATGCTGTACTCCCCTCATGCTGTACTCTCCCCATGCTGTACTCTCCCCTTGCTGTACACTCCCCATGCTGTACTCTCCCCATGCTGTACTCTCCCCATGCTGCACTCTTCCCCCCATGCTGCACTCTTCCCCCCATGCTGCACTCGCTCCCCATGCTGCACTCGCTCCCCATGCTGCACACTCCACATGCAGTACTCTCCCCATGCTGTACTCTCCCCATGCTGTACTCTCCCCATGCTGCACTCTCCCCATGCTGTACTCTATCCATGCTGTACTCTATCCATGCTGTACTCTCCCCATGCTGCACTCGCTTCCCATGTTGCACTCGCTTCCCATGTTGCACTCGCTTCCCATGCTGCACTCGCTCCCCATGTTGCACTCGCTCCCCATGTTGCACTCGCTCCCCATGTTGCACTCGCTCCCCATGTTGCACTCGCTTCCCATGTTGCACTCGCTTCCCATGTTGCACTCGCTTCCCATGTTGCACTCGCTTCCCATGTTGCACTCGCTCCCCATGTTGCACTCGCTCCCCATGTTGCACTCGCTTCCCATGTTGCACTCGCTCCCCATGCTGCACTCGTTCCTCATGTTGCATTCGCTCCCCATGCTGCACTCTCTCCCCATGCTGCACTCTCTCCCCATGCTGCACTCTCCCCATGCTGCACTCGCTCCCCATGCTGCTTTCGCTCCCCGTGCTCTACTCTCTCCCCGTGCTGTACTCTCTCCCCGTGCTGTACTCTCTCCCCGTGCTGTACTCTCTCCCCGTGCTGTACTCTCTCCCCGTGCTGTACTCTCTCCCCGTGCTGTACTCTCTCCCCGTGCTGTACTCTCTCCCCGTGCTGTACTCTCTCCCCGTGCTGTACTCTCTCCCCGTGCTGTACTCTCTCCCCGTGCTGTACTCTCTCCCCGTGCTGTACTCTCTCCCCGTGCTGTACTCTCTCCCCGTGCTGTACTCTCTCCCCGTGCTGTACTCTCTCCCCGTGCTGTACTCTCTCCCCGTGCTGTACTCTCTCCCCGTGCTGTACTCTCTCCCCGTGCTGTACTCTTTCCCCGTGCTGTACTCTCTCCCCGTGCTGTACTCTCTCCCCGTGCTGTACTCTCTCCCCGTGCTGTACTCTCTCCCCGTGCTGTACTTTCTCCCCGTGCTGTACTCTCTCCCCGTGCTGTACTCTCACCCTGTGCTGCAGTCCCCCCATGTTGCACTCCCCCCATGTTGCACTCCCCCCATGCTGCACTCTCCTCATGCTGCACTCTTCCCTCCGTGCTGCACTCTCTCGCAATGTTGCACTCGCTCCCCCTGCTGCACACGCTCCCCATGCTGCACTCGCTCCCCATGTTGCACTCGCTTCCCATGTTGCACTCGCTTCCCATGTTGCACTCGCTTCCCATGCTGCACTCGTTCCTCATGTTGCACTCGCTCCCCATGCTGCACTCTCTCCCCATGCTGCACTCTCTCCCCATGCTGCACTCTCTCCCCATGCTGCACTCTCTCCCCATGCTGCACTCTCTCCCCATGCTGCACTCTCCCCATGCTGCATTCTCCCCATGCTGCACTCTCCCCATGCTGCACTCTCCCCATGCTGCACTCTCCCCATGCTGCACTCTCCGCATGCTGCACTCTCCCCATGCTGCACTCTCCCCATGCTGTACTCTATCCATGCTGTACTCTATCCATGCTGTACTCTATCCATGCTGTACTCTATCCATGCTGTACTCTATACATGCTGTACTCTATACATGCTGTACTCTATACATGCTGTACTCTCCCCATGCTGTACACTCCCCATGCTGTACTCTCCCCATGCTGCACTCGCTCCCCATGCTGCACTCGCTCCCCATGCTGCACTCGCTCCCCATGCTGCACTCGCTCCCCATGCTGTACTCTCCCCATGCTGCACTCGGTGCCCATAATGCACTCGCTCCCCATGCTGCACTCGCTCCCCATGCTGCACTCGCTCCCCATGCTGCACTCGCTCCCCATGCTTCTTTCGCTCCCCGTGCTGTACTCGCTCCCCATGCTGCACCCGCTCCCCATGCTGCACTCGCTCCCCGTGCTGTACTCTCCCCGTGCTGCACTCTCTCCCCATGCTGCACTCGCTCCCCATTCTGCACTCCCCCATGCTGCACTCTCCCCATGCTGTACTCCCCTCATGCTGTACTCCCCTCATGCTGTACTCCCCTCATGCTGTACTCCACTCATGCTGTACTCTCCCCATGCTGTACTCTCCCCATGCTGTACACTCCCCATGCTGTACACTCCCCATGCTGTACTCTCCCCATGCTGTACTCCCCCCATGCTGCACTCTTCCCCCCATGCTGCACTCGCTCCCCATGCTGCACTCGCTCCCCATGCTGCACTCGCTCCCCATGCTGCACTCGCTCCCCATGCTGCACTCGCTTCCCATGCTGCACTCGCTCCCCATGCTGCACTCGCTCCCCGTGCTGCACTCGCTTCCCATGCTGCACTCTCTCCCATGCTGCACTCGCTCCCCATGCTGTACTCTCTCCCCATGCTGCACTCTCTCCCCATGCTGCACTCGCTCCCCATGCTGATCCCGCTCCCCATGCGGCACGCGCTCCCCATGCGGCACTCTCTCCCCATGCTGCACTCACTCTTCATGCTGCACTCACTCCCCATGCTGCACTCCCCCCATGTTGCACTCGCTCCCCATGCTGCACTCTCCCCATGCTGCACTCTCCCCATGCTGCACTCTCCCCATGCTGCACTCTCCCCATGCTGCACTCTCCCCATGCTGCACTCTCCCCATGCTGCACTCCCCCCATGCTGCACTCCCCCCATGCTGCACTCCCCCATGCTGCACTCATTCCTCATTTTGCACTCGCTCCCCATGCTGCACTCTCTCCCCATGCTGCACTCGCTCCCGATGCGGCACTCGCTCCCCATGCTGCACTCTCTCCCCATGTTGCACTCGCTCCCCATGCTGCACTCGCTCACCATGCTGCACTCCCCCCATGCTGCACTCATTCCTCATTTTGCACTCGCTCCCCATGCTGCACTCTCTCCCCATGCTGCACTCGCTCCCGATGCGGCACTCGCTCCCCATGCTGCACTCGCTCCCCATGCTGCACTCCCCTCATGCTGTACTCCCCTCATGCTGTACTCCACTCATGCTGTACTCTCCCCATGCTGTACTCTCCCCATGCTGTACACTCCCCATGCTGTACACTCCCCATGCTGTACTCTCCCCATGCTGCACTCCCCCCATGCTGCACGCATTCCTCATTTTGCACTCGCTCCCCATGCTGCACTCGCTCCCCATGCTGCACTCTCTCCCCATGTTGCACTCGCTCCCCATGCTGCACTCGCTCCCCATGCTGCACTCGCTCCCCATGCTGCACTCTCTCCCCATGCTGCACTCTCGCCATGCTGCACTCTCGCCATGCTGCACTCTCCCCATGCTGCACTCTTTCCTCCCTGCTGCACTCGCTCCCCATGCTGCACTCGCTCCCCATGCTGCACCCGCTCCCCATGCTGCACTCGCTCCCCATGCTGCACTCGCTCCCCATGCTGCACTCGCTCCCCATGTTGCACTCACTCCCCATGCTGCACTCCCCCCATGCTGCACTCCCCCCATGCTGCACTCGCTCCCCATGTTGCACTCACTCCCCATGCTGTACTCTCCCCGTGCAGTACTCTCCCCATGCTGCACTCTCCCCATTCTGCAATCTCTCCTCATGCTGCACTCGCTCCCCATGTTGCACTCGCTCCACATGTTGCTCTCGCTCCCCATGTTGCTCTCGCTCCCCACATTGCACTCGCTCCCCATGCTGCACTCGCTCCCCATGCTGCACTCACTCCCCATGCTGCACTCACTCCCCCTGCTGCACTCACTCCCTATGCTGCACTCACTCCCTATGCTGCACTCTCTCCCCATGCTGCAATCGCTCCCCATGCTGCACTCGCTCCCCATGCTGCACTCGCTCTCCATGCTGCACTCCCCCGTGCTGTACTCTCCCCGTGCTGTACTCTCCCCGTGCTGTACTCTCCCCGTGCTGTACTCTCCCCGTGCTGTACTCTCCCCGTGCTGTACTCTCCCCGTTCTGTTCTCTCCCCGTGCTGTACTCTCCCCGTGCTGTACTCTCCCCGTGCTGTACTCTCCCCGTGCTGTACTCTCCCCGTGCTGTACTCTCCCCGTGCTGTACTCTCCCCGTGCTGTACTCTCCCCGTGCTGTACTCTCCCCGTGCTGCACACGCTCCCATGCTGCACTCGCTCCCCATGCTGCACTCGCTCCCCATGCTGCAATCGCTCCCCATGCTGCACTCGCTCCCCAAGCTGCACTCGCTCCCCAAGCTGCACTCGCTCCCCATGCTGCACTCGCTCCCCTTGCTGCACTCGCTCCCCATGCTGCACTCGCTCCCATTTTGGACCCGCTCCCCATGCTGCACTCGCTCCCCATGCTGCACTCGCTCCCCATGTTGCACTCGCTCCCCATGTTGCACTCTCTCCCCATGCTGCCCTCGCTCCCCATGCTGCATGCTCCCCATGCTGCACTCGCTCCCCATGCTGCACTCGCTCCCCATGCTGCACTCGCTCCCCATGTTGCACTCGCTCCCCATGCTGCACTCGCTCCCCATGCTGCACTCGCTCCCCATGTTGCACTCGCTCCCCATGCTGCACCCGCTCCCCATGCTGCACCCGCTCCCCATGCTGCACTCGCTCCCCCGTGCTGCACTCGCTCCCCATGCTGCTCTGCGCTCTCTTCTCATACCATTGTCTGTACAGTGCAGAAAGAGGCCATTCGGCCCATCGAGTCTGCACCGACCCATTTAACCCTCACTTCCACCCTATTCCCGTAACCCATTAACCCCACCTAACCATTTTTGGTCACCAAGGGCAATTTATCATGGCCAATCCACCTAACCTGTTGGTCTTTGGAATGTGGGAGGAAACCGCAGCACCCGGAGGAAACTCACACAGACACGGGGAGAACGTGCAAACTCCGCACAGTCAGTGACCCAGCGGGGAATCAAACCTGGGACCCCGGCGCTGTGAAGCCACTTGTACTACCATGCTGCCCCTCTTCCCCTGTGCTTACTCTTCACTCTTTCCTGTGCTCTCTCCCTGCGCTCTATCTGTTTGCTCCCTGTGCTCTCTCTCTCCGATCTCGCTCTCCGCTCTGTACTCATGCCATTCTCTCTCTCCCTGTTCTCTCTCTGCTCACTTCCTGTACTCTCTTTCCACTCTGGCCTCCTGCTGTGCTCTTTCTTTGTTCTTTCATCATGCTGTGCTCTCTCTCTGCTCTTTTCATGCGTTCTCTCTTACATAGACATAGAACATAGCGTGGGCAGCACGGTAGCATTGTGGTTAGCACAATTGCTTCACAGCTCTCCCGCTCTCTGCTCATTCCCTGTGCTCTCTCTCCGCATTTTCCCTGTGCTCTCTCTCTGCTCTCTCCCTGTGCTCTCTCTACCCCCGCCTCATGATGTGCTACCCCTCCATGAACACAGGCCAAATCTTTGAAAATCAGCAGTTCTCTTTGGCAATATTCACTCCCCAATTGTAAAGCTTTTCCGGAGTTCTGGTTGAAGGGATAAAGTTGGTTAACTGCACTGAATGTGCTCCTGTACTTTGTTCATTATATATTCTCTGTAAATGTGCACATTCCAAACCTGAGACATTATTTGATTTGCAGGTTAATTCGATTTTGTACATCTCAGACTACTCTTTCAAAACAAGTGAAAAGGAAGTGAAAGAATTCCTGGTTCAAAGTGGCTTTCTTGACAGATGTCTGGAGAATCAGCAAGACCAAAAGCTATTTCTTGTCACATACGCAGAAAAGGTCATTTTTGCTTTTATTTAGTTTATATTTGTCGTTTGAAATAAAGCTGTACTGGTAAAAAGTACTTTCTCGTACTTCAGAATCAAAGTAGTTTTCCATCTTTTGTCTGTATTCTTGGGAGACTTTGGGCGAGATTCTCACAAAACGGGAGAAATCGTAAATCTGCCGTAAAACCCAGGCGGGTTTTACGGCAGCGCGCCCCTTCCCGACCGGGGACCGATTGTGGTCCCCGGTCGGTGCTAGCAGCCCGACGCCGTCGGCTCCGGCAAGACGGGCTTAACGAAAATCGTTAAGCCCGCTTGCCGGAGTTAGCGCTGGCTGACGCGTCATATGACGTCAGCCACGCATGCGCAGTTTGGAAGACTCCAACCCGCGCATGCGCGGGTGACGTCATCGCGTTTTTGCGCGAAACCCGCGCATGCGCGGGCCGGGTTGCCCCTCAGCCGCCCCGCGAATGGATACTGCGGGGCGGCGGAAGGACAAGTAGTGCGCGGGCATCGGGCCCGCTGCCCGCGATTGGTGGGCACCGATCGCGGGCCCATGGCACCCTTGGCACGGCCGTGGTACTGCCGTGCCAATCGGTGCCATGGTTATAAAAAGCGAGTTTGTGACGCCGTTTTTACGAACGGCAAGACCAGGTGTGTTTGCCGTTCGTAAAAACGGCGGAAAGGGCTGGGACTTCGGCCCATCTAACAGCTGTGAATCGCTGCCGGCCGTAAAAAAACGGCGGCAGCGATTCGGGTCGGGACTTCGGCGGGGGGGGTGGGAGAATAGCGGGAGGGCGGCAAAAATGTCGGGAAGGCCCTCCCGCTATTCTCCCACCCGTCGTGGGGGGCGGAGAATTTCGCCCTTTCTCTTTGAAATATCAGAATTTAATGAGGAAAGATTTAGAGGAGGGGCAAAATTGGCAGGTCAGAATGATTGATAAGAATCCCGCTGATGTTAAATGTGAGGATATGCCAAACCCATAAGGTAACCTTGGAACCCCAATTCTTAGTGGCGTATATTTTCAATTTGGTACAATGTGAGAAAATGTATGGAAACCAGGGAGGAATAGTGCCATCATTGTGTGATCAATTAATAAATAATACTTATTAACTTAAAAGTTAAAAAAATACACAAGAAGGACTAGAACAAACTACGAAATGTAATCACATCGTAAGGCTATACACATGCAGTATTACATGACATTACCCCTTCTTTCCGAACTACTTACGTTTCCTGAACTCTGAGACACCTCTTTGTTCCCAAACAACATCCAATATTTTATAACTCTATGAGCTAAATCCAGCAAATAATTACCACATATATTTGGTAAAATCATCTTCAGTTTCAGTGAAGGCGAAATCGTCTCGGTTTAAGTTTTAGATCTTAACCGGCTGCTCATTTAGCAATAACTTGTTTTCGGGAGACTGATTCTTCAGTTGGATGTGGCTGTGATAGTAGCTGATACTGTGGCCCTCTCTCCAGTTATTGGGCTTTGGATATATCATTCTTCCCCTTTGATGTTACCCACCCAGTGGATCTAGCTTTTAGCATATATGTGTCAGTTTCCTTATCTCCCCACTTTGAAGTTACCTCCTCTACACCCCATTGATTTCCCTGAGTCACATAGTAAAAACTTGCTTTTCTCACTGATATGCTTATTTACATATCAAAATTCCTTCTTACAACTTCCGATACCAACACCCCTTTTAATTTTATTTTATCCCAATTTCATTTTTTAATCTTAATTCTCCCCAATTCTTAACATGATAGGCCTCCTATACCAGAGGCCAGAGTCATTGTAAGACACAGGGGAGGCTTGAGATGCCCTAATTCACACCCATATCCAACAGCCTTAATGCCCTTGAAATGACTGCACCAAAATAATTCATGCCCACATTGGTATGGCATCTTCTTACACTCATTGTTGCCATTGCCTTGTGCTCGGCCTCTCCATGTGCTTTGGTTCGTCCGAGGAAATGCTCAAACTGAGTCTCCCCCCATTCAGGCAGGCAAGGTTATACCTTCCATGTGACAAGTCACCATTCACTGCACCAACAAACCACATCCAAAAACATAACTGCAGTTTAATGAGATAGCACCCCTAATAATTAACATACTCAGACTTGAGACACTGTGATGGGAAATGTTCAGCCTGGAGTTCAGTTACTAGTGGTGTACCACAAGGATCTGTTTTGGGGTCACTGCTGTTTGTCATTTTTATAAATGACCTGGAGGAGAGCGTTGAAGGATGGGTGAGTAAATTTGCAGAAGCCACTAGAGTTGGTGGAGTTGTGGACAGTGCGGAAGGATGTTACAAGTTACAGAGGGACATAGATAAGCTGCAGAGCTGGGCTAAGAGATGGCAAATGGAGTTTAATGCAGAAAAGTGTGAGGTGATTCATTGTGGAAGGAATAACAGGAAGACAGAGTACTGGGCTAATGGTAAGATTCTTGGTGGTGTGGATGAGCAGAGATCTCGGTGTCCATGTACATAGATCCCTGAAAGTTGCCACCCAGGTTGAGAGGGTTGTTAAGAAGGCGTACAGTGTGTTAGCTTTTATTGGTAGAGGGATTGAGTTTCGGAGACATGAGGTCATGTTGCAGCTGTACAAAACTCTGGTGCGGCCGCATTTGGAGTATTGCGTGCAATTCTGGTCGCCGCATTATAGGAAGGATGTGGAAGCATTGGAAAGGGTGCAGAGGAGGTTTACCAGAATGTTGCCTGGTATGGAGGGAAGATCTTATGAGGGAAGGCTGAGGGACTTAAGGCGGTTTTCGTTAGAGAGAAGAAGGTTAAGAGGTGACTTAATTGAGGCATACAAGATGATCAGAGGATTAGATAGGGTGGACAGTGAGAGCCTTTTTCCTCGGATGGTGATGTCTAGCACGAGGGGATATAGCTTTAAATTGAGGGGAGATAGATATAGGACAGATGTCAGAGTTAGGTTCTTTACTCAGAGAGTAGTAAGGGCGTGGAATGCCCTGCCTGCAACAGTAGTGGACTCGCCAACACTAAGGGCATTCAAATGGTCATTGGATAGACATATGGATGATAAGGGAATAGTGCAGATGGGCTTTAGAGTGGTTTCACAGATCGGTGCAACATCGAGGGCCGAAGGGCCTGTACTGTGCTGTAATGTTCTATGTTCTAGTGGAGTCTTCCCTGTGTCCAGTAACCACCATATGTATCAGAGGTCTTCTCTTCCCCCAGCTCATCTCATGATAACAATCTATCCATCAATCTATGCCTCGGCAGCTGAGGGAACAAAGAAAACTCTTTGCACCAAAGTCCCACACCTGCATATACCTAAATCCGCTCCCCCTCAGGATCTGGTATTTTTCCTCCAGCCCTGCGAACCTAATCTCCACCCACCCCCCGATCGGCGTCCCCTCTGCAAGAAGGCTCTCCAGATCCTGGGTGCCTTACCTGCCCTCACAAATGCTGAAATTAATTTATCCACGCTCACAAAAATGCCTGAGGGGGGAAGATCATGAGAGACTGAAACACGAACAGGAAACTCGGGAGAATGTTAATTTTTATCATCTGTACTCTACCACCAAGGAGAGTGGGAGAACATCCCACCTCTTCAGATCTCCTCTCACCTCCTCCACCAGACTCGCCAAATTCAATTTGTGCATCATGACCTGCTCATGAGCCACCTGAATACCAAGGTACCTGAATTTTGTTCTGGCCAATTTGAATGGTAAGGTTCCCAAGTCTGCCCAAATTCCCTACCCAGGGAATTTACCGGGAAGACCTTGCACTTGTCAACATTAGATTTGTACCCTGAGAAGGATCCAAACTTCCTTAACAACTGCATTATCTTCCCCATACACGAGAAAGGGTCTGAAATGTACAGCAACAAATCGTCCGCACAAAGGGACACCCTATGTTCTCAAACCCCTCCTTTCAATGCCTCTCCATTCCTTAGATTTCATAGAATTCATAGAATTTACAGTGCAGAAGGAGGTCATTCGGTCCATTGAGTCTGCACCGGCTCTTTGAAAGAGCACCATACTCAAGCCCACACCTCCACCCTATCCCCATAACCCAGTAACCACACCCAACACTAAGGGCAGTTTTGGACTCTAAGGGCAATTTGCCATGGCCAATCCTCCTAACCTGCACATCTTTGGACTGTGGGAGGAAGCTGGAGCACCTGGAGAAAACCCACACACGGGGAGAACGTGCAGACTCCGCACGGACAATGACCCAAGCCGGGAATCGAACCTGGGACCCTGGAGCTATGAAGCAATTGTGCTAACCACCATGCTACCGTGCTGCCCCATGACCTAAGTGCGATGGCCAGGGGTTCAATAGCAAGTGGAAACAGCAACAGAAACAATGGGCATCCCTGTCTTGTGCCCCTGTGCAGCCGGAAGTATCCCAAACTCACCGCATTTGTCCTAACATTCGCTGTGTAGGCGTTATATAACAATCTCATCCAGGAGATAAAGATCGCCCCAACCTAAACCGCGCCAGGGTTTCAAAAAAGGAACCTCCATTCCACCCGATCGAACACCTTCTCTGCGTCCATAGAAATAATTACTTCTGGAACCTTCCCCCTAGATGATGCTATGATCACATTCAAAGTCCGTCTGATGTTACTCGACAACTGTCACCTCATGACAAAGCCAGTGTGATCCTCGGAGACCACCTCCGAAACTCACCCCTCCAAACACCTCACCAGGACCTTTGGTAGCACCTTCAACAAGGAAATGGGACCACAGGACCCACATTCCACCGGATCCTTATCCTTTTTTGGGATCAGGGAGATGGACGCTCGCGCCAGTGACAATGAATCGTTATACATCCCCAATAGAAATGGTGCCAGCGCCGCTGCAAATTGCTTAGAAAATTCCATTAGGCCCCGGGTCATTCCCCGGTCACATCGAACCAATGCACTCCATTATCTCCCGGAGTCCCAATGGCGCCTCCAATCCCTGTCCCCTCCCCCTCTTCACCTCCAGAAAGTCCAGCTGCCTAAAATTTGCTCCATCTCTGAGTCTTCCTCTGCCAGGTCTCAGACCTTTGCAGCTCGTGGTAAAATGCCTCAAATGCTCCAGTGGTCTTGGTCTTATCCAGAGCCGTCACCAACAAACTGCCTCCACACACACACCCCACCCCAGTCCCTATTCTGAGCTATCTCTCGTGTAGCTGTGCCTGTCATCTCAACTGGTGTGCTAACAGACGGCTCACCTTCTCCCCATACTCGTAGAATACACCCCGTGACGGACAGGATGAGCAATAAATGCTGGCCTACCCAGCGACAGCCATATCCCGTAAACAAATTTTAAAAACTAAATGTAAACTGGTTCACCACCTTCCCTATCAATACCAGATCGAATTGCACCTGCAACCCCTTTCCGCTAACAGTTGTTTTGTGGAGCCACTGAATACTGCTGATCCGCTTTCAAAGTAGCATCAACCAATCTCTGAATTTGCATCCTTCTGACCTGGTGCCTCTGTGGTTTATAAGATATTACCTTCACTCTATTCACCGCCTTCAGCGCTTCACTAAACGTAGAGGGCATTACCTCCCTATTCTGGTTAAATTCCACATAGTTTTCTATGGCCGAGGATAACTTTTCACAAAACTTCTTGTCCACCAGGAGTGTTGAATCTAATCTCCATGGGGCCACCGTGACCTGTTTCTAACATCACATCCATATTATGTGGCGCATAATCCGTTTTCACTATCGCAGAATATACCGCCCCCACAATCCCCAGCAATCCTACCAAAGTAATTCACCTCCTCTGGTGGATTAAAATTATGTTCTTTGTTTTTGACTGTGACCCAAAGTTTTTGCCGGGGTATAGCACCCGAATCGAACTTACTCCTCAAGAATGCCGACTTGGCCTTTTGAAGTCTGCTCGATGTTTGGCCATGTTCTGCCCCAACTCCCTGATAAATGTGGATCGGATACCCTCCCAACTGCAGTCTCACGTGGCCTTTGCCCACCTCAAAATTCGCTCCTTGTCCTGTTACTGTAACCAGACTTCTCCAGCTCTCTGTCCCTGATGCAGTGACCAGTGGACCTGATCCACCTGGGGGGCTTCTTGAAAACACCCTCGCCAACCAGTTTCCCGAACATCTTCGCCACATAGATGGTGGTGCTTGTGCCTTTAACCCCCTCCAGCTGTCCAACTATTCCTAAATTTTGAAGCCTGGATCAATTCTCCGGATTGTCCACTCTGGCCTTCAATGCTTCGTGGACCTCCGCCAGTATTTTGTACCTCTGCCTACAGCGACACGATTGTGATCAAAGACCGCCTTTTCCTTTCCACCTCCCGAATTATCATGTCCTGGGACTCTATTCACTTCTCCTCCCTCTCCAAAGCCCCATAAGAACATAAGAACTAGGAGCAGGAGTAGGCCATCTGGCCCCTCGAGCCTGCTCCGCCATCCAATTAGATCATGGCTGATCTTTTGTGGACTCAGCTCCACTTTCCGGCCCGAACACCATAACCCTTAATCCCTTTATTCTTCAAAAAACTATCTATCTTTACCTTAAAACCATGTAATGAAGGAGCCTCAACTGCTTCACTGGGCATGAAGAGGAGCTACTACTGCCTCGACCACCCTGGGCAGTGTTGGGCATGTTAGTACAGTGGTTAGCACAATTGCTTCACAGCTCCAGCGTCCCAATTTCAATTCCTGGCTTGGGTCCCTGTCTGTGCGGAGTCTGCACGTTCTCCCCGTGTGTGCGTGGGTTTCCTCCGGGTGCTCTGGTTTCCTCCCACAGTTCAAAGATGTGCATGTTAGGTGGATTGGCCATTTTAAATTGCCCTTAGTGTCCAAAATTGCCCTTAGTGTTGGGTGGGGTTACTGGGTTATGGGAATAGGGTGGAGGTGTGGGCTTGGGTAGGGTGCTCTTTCTAAGAGCGGGTCCAGACCTGATGCGCCAAATGACATCCTTCTGCATTGAAAATTCTATGGATTCTATGAAATGACAGGTCCTTTTGCATTTATAAAATAATGGTCTTTATTGTTGTCACAAATGGGCTTACATCAACACTGCAATCCAGTCACTGTAAAAAGCCCCTAGTTGCCACAATCTGGTGCCTGTTTGGGTACACAGAGGGAGAATTCAGAATGTTCAATTCACCTAACAGGCACGTCTTTCGGGACTCGTGGGAGGAAGCCGGGAACCGAACCTGGCACCCTGGTGCTGTGAAGCAGTTGCAGCACAATAACAGTGGTGGGCGGCACGGTAGCACAAGTGATTAGCACTGTGGCTTCACTGTGCCAGTGTCCCAGTTTCGATTCCCTGCTGGGTCACTGTCTATGCGGAGTCTGCACATTCTCACCGTGTCTGCGTGGGTTTCCCCATGGTGCTCCGGTTTCGTCCCACAGTCCAAAGACGTGCAGGTTAGGCAGATTGGCGTTGATAAATTGCCCTGAGCGACCAAAAAAGGTTAGGAGGGGTTATTGGGTTACGGGGATAGGGTGGAAGTGAGAGCTTAAGTGGGACGGTGCAGACACGATGGGCCGCATGGCCTCCTTCTGCACTGTATGTTCTATAACAAATGCCACAAGAACATCAGTTTACAGAAGCACGTGGTACACTTCTTTGTGGCAGTGGAGTTGGCTGTTCGAATCTCCTCATTTCCATCATGAGATCCACGAGCAGGCGGGAAAACTAACCAAAATATAAATAACCACTATGTATATCAGTGTAAATACAGCAGCCCTACCAACTCCAACCATTGCCATTAACCGGTGCAGTGCCCACTTTAACACGATAAAACTAAAAAACAAAATGGAGACTCGCTAACCATACTGCCCGAGAGCAATTTAACAATTCTAGTATCGGCAGGAGGCAGACAGTAACCGTTTCATAGCCATTAGTGAATTGACACTGCTGGGAAAGGGAACAAGGATGTGTCTCCCCCCCACCCCCCTGCAATTTGAATACCTGTGAAAAGATTTGTGGAATCACATTGAGTAAGCACAAGCTGGTCACAGATACTGCTCACATTTCCCACCGGTGCTTCTTAAATTACCCTGGAATAAACTCCATTAACTGCTTCATAGGCAGTGGTGACACCACAGCAGGTTCCGCCATATATTCCTTCACTGCGCCACGAGGGTCATCCCACTCTTGAGCGGGAGCTTTATTCGATTTAAGCCTGGGATTACAACCCATTGACATCCCACATCAGAGGAGAAATCAACAAGCTTAAATTGCCTTGTTCTGTTTCTCACCAAATCGCCCATAAACCTGGTAGAATGGGTCAGTACCTCAGCCTCCAAGCAGGAGGCACCTTGTGTGTGACTGATCAGCTCATGGCCGCCATCGGATGTCCTGGCCTATAAATATATGTTCAATCTGAAATGATGATAAATTGCCATTTTTGAAACCACGTCTCACTCAAAATAAATCAAAGAAAGGGTGGCACGGTGGCACAGTGGTTAGCATTGCTGCCTCACATTCCAGGAGCCCGGGTTCAATTCTGTCCTCGGGTCACTGTCTGTGTGGAGTTTGCACTTCCTCCCTGTGTCTGCATGGGTTTCCTCCGGGTGCTCCGGTTTCCTCCCACAGTCCAAAGATGTGCAGGTTAGGTGGATTGGCCATGATAAATTATCCCTTAGTATCCAAAAGGTTAGGTGGGGTGACTCGGTTACGTGGATAGGGTGGAAGCGTGGGTGCTTTTTCCAATGGCTGGTGCAGACTCGATGGGCCGAATGGCCTTCTTCTGCACTGTAAATTCTATGATTCTATTAAATTACTTGTCCTCATAGCAATTTGATTAGAATTAGAAAAATATTTCAAAATAACAATTGTTTTAATTTTCTTTGCAGAGCTCTTCCTTGAGTTTATCACTTGCTCATGAAAGAATTATTTTGAGACAACAATTGGAAACAAGGAAATGTGATCTCCATACACTAGAACGAGTTTCCAAGGTTTGACATCTTAGTTAATTGTTAAAGTTTGTGGCATTGAATTTATATTGGGTGTCTACATTGGTTTGCTAAGAATACACTATTACTAAAGATAGAGTGTGAATACCTGTATTTAGAAATGCATCTGCACACTCCATTGATGACTTAGTAGGATTACCTATGTCGGCTTCTCTGGCCACTGTCGGAATCTTTTTAAAAAAAAATAATTTTTAATGAAAAATTTTGTATTTATACAACATCGAACCATAATAAAATACCAACAATAACAATAATGATATCTATCATAAACATTCGCCCCTCAATGAACAACACAACATATTAACAACAAGTTAAATTAACACAATGTTAAGTTACATAACCATAGAGAAAGAAAAAAAATAGTAACTATAATAAGGAATAACCCCCCGGGTTGCTGCTATTGACCAAGATACCTATCTTTGAGCCAGGAAGTCCAGAAAAGGCTGCCACCGTTTATAGAACCCTCGTACTGATCCTCTCAGGGCAAATTTGACCCTCTCCAACTTTATAAATCCCGCCATGTCACTGATCCAGGTCTTCACACTTGGGGGCCTTGTATCCTTCCACTGCAGCAAGATCCTCCGCCGGGCTACTAGAGATGCAAAGGCCAGGACACCGGCCTCTTTCGCCTCCTGCACTCCCGGCTGCACCGCAACTCCAAGATTCACGAGTCCCCACCCTGGTTTGACCCTGGATCCAACCACCCTCGACACCGTCCCCGCCACCCCCTTCCAGAATTCTTCCAGTGCCGGGCATGCCCAGAACATATGGGCGTGATTCGCTGGACTCCCCGAACACCTGGTGCACCTGTCCTCACCCCCAAAGAACCTACTAATCCTAGTCCCGGACATGTGGGCCCGGTGCAACACCTTGAATTGGATGAGACTAAGCCTCGCACATGAAGAGGAAGAGTTGACTCTCTCCAAGGCATCCGCCCAAGTCCCGTCCTCTATCTGCTCCCCAAGTTCCCCCTCCCATTTAGCCTTCAGCTCCTCCACTGACGACTCCTCCACCTCCTGCATTACCTTATAGATGTCAGACACCTTCCCCTCGCCGACCCACACCCCCGAAAGCACTCTGTCCATCGCCCCCCGCGAGGGCAGCAAAGGGAACTCCTCTACCTGTCGCCTAGCAAACGCCTTTACCTGCAAGTATCTGAACAGGTTCCCTTGGGGGAGCCCAAATTTATCTTCCAGTTGCCCCAGGCCCGCAAACCTCCCGCCAATAAACAGGTCCCTCAATTTGCTGATGCCCACCCTTTGCCATCCCCTAAATCCCCCATCAGTGTTCCCTGGGATGAACCAATGACCACCACCCAATGGAGCCTCGATCGAGCCCCCTGTATCCCCCTTATGCCGTCTCCACTGTCCCCAGATTCTTCGGGTCGCCACCACCACCGGTCTCGTGGTATGCCTCCTAGGAGAGAGCGGCAATGGCACCGCTGCCAAGGCACCCAGGCTCGTACCTCTACATGACGCCATCTCCACTCCTTTCTACCCCCCCCCCCCCCCCCCCCCCCATCACCCATTTACGCACCATTGACACATTGGCCGCCCAATAGTACCCCAAAAGGTTGGGCAGTGCCAGCCCGCCTCCACCCCTCCCTCGCTCCAGGAAACCCCTCTTCACTCTCGGAGTCCCATGTGCACACAAAGCTCAAAATACTGCTAGTCACTCTCCTAAAGAAGGCCCTGGGATAAAGATGGGCAGGCACTGAAAGAGGAACAAGACCCTCTCAGCACCGTCATTTTGACGGACTGCACCCTCCCCGCCAACGACAACGGCAGCATGTCCCACCTCTTGAACTCCTCCTCCATCTGATCCACAAGCCCGGCAAAATTATGCTTGTGGAGAGTCCCCCAGTCCCTGGCCACCTGCACCCCAGGCACCTAAAACTCTCCCCTGCCCTCCTAAGCGGAAGCCCACCAGCTCCCTCCTCCTGGTCTCCAAGGTGCACCACAAACACCTCACTCTTGCACAAATTCAGTTCATAGCCTGAAATGGTCCCAAACTCAGCTAGCAGCTCCATCATCCCCGGCATCCCTCCCACCGGGTCCGCCACACACAGTAACAGGTCATCGGCACACAACGACACCCTATGTTCCTGCCCACCTCGCACCAAACCTCTCCACCTCCCTGAATCCCTCAGCGCCATCGCCAACGGCTCGATTGCCAATGCAAACAACAAGGGGGACAGGGGGCAGCCCTGCCTGGTCCCTCGGTAAAGCCGGAAGTACTCCGACCTCCTCCCATTCGTGGCCACACACGTCATCGGGGCCTCATATAGCAGCCTCACCCATCTAATAAACCCTTCACCCAAATCCAAACCTCCCCAACACCACCCCTAAGTACCCCCACTCCACTCTATCGAAGACCTTCTCCGCATCCAGCGCCACCACTATCTCAGCCTCTCCCTCAATCGCCGGCATCATGATGACATTCAACAATCTCCGCACATTCGCGTTCAGCTGCCTTCCCTTCATGAAACTGTTATGCTTCTTGAAAGAATGCTCGAAGTCGTCTTTAGGTTAAGGATGATTTATTGTGTCCCACAATAAATTACAGATTACACTTGAGAAAAGGCTGCTCTTCAATGTTCTGCAACTAGGCCCCAAACAGACTAGCACCCTTCAGTTACTTGCACCTCTTGCCACTCCAACCCCTCCGGTTTCAAGTGCTGGAGGCGGGCCTTCGGCGTTCCTTTTATGGGTGTCCCCGCGCTGCCCCCTGGTGACTCAGGCGAGGATTACCACATCCCCCTTCTTCACTTTTTTTTTTTTTTTCGTAGTTGCAGAGCTGTAGTAAAACACAAAGGTAAAGAGTTAGGTTTATATATATATATACACAGAACAGGGCAGGGCGATGCATTTGTCAGTCCATGTTCACAGGTTCAGACGGTCAGGTGCACGTCTGATCCGTGTAGACCTCCTGAGTGGGCTTGGAGATCCAGGGTCGTTTGTGTCCGTGCGGACATCTGCTGCTGGGGTGTCAGGAAGATGTATGACCGTGTCCTGTGGATCCAGTGTGTCCTGCAGATCGAGTGTCGGAAGGACCCGTGGACGAGGTGTGACCTTCAGAAGGTCTCGCCGATTTCGTCGAACCATTGTTCCATCATCCGACTGCACGACGTAGGACCGTGGCGATGTTAGGCGGAGGACCACCGCCATTTTGGACCAACCCCCAGCTGGGTTTCGCAGCCTCACTGTGTCGCCGATGGCCAACGGTGGCAGTACCTTGGCCTGCTTGTCATAGTGCTGCTTTTGCGCTTGCCGCTGTTGACGCATTTGATCCAGGACAGGCGAGTGATCAGGATTGGTGAAGTGTAGCGCTGGTAAAGTTGTCCGCACATCCCTGTTGAAAAGCATCTGAGCTGGTGATAGTCCCGAGCTCAAAGGTGACGAACGGTACGATAGGAGGGCCAAGTGTACGTCAGATTTTGAGTCCGCAGCCTTGCTGATGAGTTGCTTAACTATGTGGACACCTTTCTCCACCCTGCCATTCGATTGCGGAATGTGGGGACTCGACGTTATGTGCTGGAAATTGTAAATCTTGGCGAAGTCCGTCCACTCCCAGCTGGCAAAACAAGGACCATTGTCGGACATGACCGTCCGTGGGATGCCATGCCTGGAGAAAGTTTCTTTGCAGGCCTTGATGACGGCTGCTGCTGTGAGATCCGGGAGTTGCAGGACTTCCGGGAAGTTGGAGAAGTAGTCAATGATCAGGACATAGTTGCGGCCCATGGAGTGGAACAAATCAATGCCCACTTTGTCCCATGGTGACGTGGCCATCTCATGCTGCTGCAGTGGCTCCTTGCATTGTGCCGGTCGATGTCTTTGGCACGTGTCACAGGAGAGCACCATGTTGGTGATGTCCTCGTTAATCCCTGGCCAGTAAACAGATTGGCGCGCTCTCCTTTTGCATTTTTCGGCACCAAGGTGCCCCTCGTGAATCCTGTGGAGGATGTCCGCCCGGAGAGCCATTGGAATGACGATCCTGTCATTCCGCAGTATAATGCCATCGACCACGGATAGTTCAGTCTTGACATTCTGGAACTGTGGGCACCGCCCCTTTGGCCAGCCATGCTGCAGGTTGTGTAGGACTTGAAGGAGGGTAGCATCCTCCTGTGTCGCCTGACGAATTTGCTGCAGCTTCTCGTCCGTTGCCGGGAGCGTCTCCTTGCACCACTGTGCATGAGCTTCCACATCATTGATGGACGCCAGTGGCGGGTTGTCAGCGTCCATGGCTCGTGATAACGTGTCAGCTATCACAAGGTCCTTGCCAGGGGTGTAGACCAGCGTGAAGTCGTACCTGCGCAACTTCATCATCATGCGTTGTAGGCGCGGCGTCATATCATTGAGGTCCTTGTCAATGATATTGACCAGCGGCCTATGATCCGTTTCCACGATGAAAGTGGGGAGACCGTACACATAGTGGTGGAATTTGGTCACTCCTGTTATTAGCCCTAGGCACTCCTTTTCTATCTGTGCATACCTGCACTCTGTGGCGGTCATCGCCCGTGAAGCGTAAGCCACTGGAACCCAGTCCAACTGGTCATCCTGTTGCAGTAGCACAGCACCAATCCCATGTTGACTGGCGTCAGTGGAGATCTTGGTAGGTTTCACTGGGTCAAAAAATGCAAGCGTTGGAGCTGCCATCAGCTGGTATCTTAGATCATCCCATTCAGCCTGGTGAGCCTGGGTCCAGGCAAACTCCGTGTCCTTCCTTGTCACGTTCCTCAACGCCTTTGTCCGTGCTGCCAGGTTGGGTATGAATTTACCAAGGAAGTTGACGAATCCCAGGAACCTTAGAACCGCTTTCTTGTCCTGTGGTCGCTGCATGCTCTGAATTGCAGCGATCTTCTCAGCGTCCGGCTTCACCCCGTGCTCTGAGATTGTGTCGCCCAGGAATGTCAGAGAGGACTGTGCGAAAGTGCACTTGGCCCGGTTGAGCTTGAGTCCAAATTGGTGGATCCTCTGGAAGACTTGCTTCACCCTCGCAATATGGTCTTTCTCCGTCGCCGACCATATGATGATGTCATCCACATAGACACGTACGCCTTCGATGCCTTCTACCATCTGCTCCATGATTCTGTGGAATATTTCGGATGCAGATATAATGCCGAAGGGCATCCGATTATAGCAGTACCTTCCAAACGGCGTGTTGAAGGTGCATAGCAGGCGGCTGGACTCATCGAGCTGCATTTGCCAGAAACCCTGTGAGGCATCAAGCTTGGTGAAGATGCGAGCTTTTGCCATTTCGCTCGTGATTTCCTCGCGCTTGGGGATCGGGTAGTGTTCCCTGCGAATGTTCTTATTCAGGTCTTTGGGATCTAGACAGATCCGAAGTTCACCAGATGGCTTCTTGACGCACACCAGCGAGCTGACCCAGTCAGTCGGCTGTGTGACTCTTGAGATGACGCCTTGAGTCTGGAGACGCTGAAGTTCGGCTTTTAGCTTGTCCCGCAATGGAGCCGGGACCCTCCGTGGGGCATGAACAACCGGTATGGCTGTCTCTTTGAGCAAGATTCTGTACGTGTAGGGCAGTGTACCCATGCCCGAGAAAACGTCGGGGTAGTCGGTGAGTAGCAGCTGTATGTCCTCGTAAATGCGTGATGATGCAGCCGTGTGCATGAAAATCCGCTGAATGAGCTGCAAATCCTTGCAGGCTTGAGCGCCGAGCAGCGAGGACCTGTTGTCTTCCACAATCTCAAAGCGTAGGCCTGTTACGACAGTTTTGTTGGCAACTTGTAGGTGGCAGGATCCCTTTGAGATGATCGGGTTGCCGTTGTAGTCAGTGAGCTTGCATGCTGCAGGTAACACCTCGTGCGTCCCTGGGACCGATGCGAGATCTTTGCTCGTTAGCAAGTTTGCTGAGGCTCCCGTGTCCAGTTTGAACGTGATGGGGAAGTCCTGTACGTGCACCGTGGCAGTCCATTCACTTGCAGAGTTGATGGCATGCACGTGGCGAGGTTGTGTCGTCAGCTCCTGTGGTCCCGCTGTGGCATTAATAATGCCAATGCTGTACGTGTGCTCCCAGGAGTTGAATTCTTCATGGTCGGAAAAATTGTCGTCGGGAGCCTGAGTGTTCGTGACATCAACTGTGCGGACTTTCAGGTTGCCATGCCGTTGAGTGGACGAGTGAAATTTAGCTGTGGATTGACATTGGGAGGCGAAGTGATTCATTTTTGAACACTTTCTGCACCTTTTTCCTTGGGCAGGACATTGCCCTTTTAAGTGGGAGGAGCCGCAGTAATGACACGTCATGACGTCATGCGTATGCTGCGTTCGCGCATGCGCATTGCGGTTTTCAGACCAGGGCCGGTATTGTGAATAGTGCGCATGCGCGGACCGATCACTTCCGGGTTCGCGTCTTTCAAGATGCTGCGCATGCGCAGACGGGCCAGAGAACGGAAGAGACGGCCTGGAAAACGGAAGAGACGACCTGTGAGGGGAATTCACCATCTTTATATCGTCCTCGTGGTGGGTGTTTTGTAAGGAATGTTTTTCAAATAGCTCCTGTACCTGCTGCATTTTCTGCTCCTGTAACAAGCATTTTTCTATGGTAGTTTTTAGTGTTAAATCGTTTTGAAGTAATAGTGAGTCTCTTAGTTTTTTGTCAGCAAGACCATAGATTAGCTGATCTCTGATGAGTGAGTTTGTTAAATCACCAAAGTTGCAGCCTTGTGCCAGCAAGCGTAACTCTGTGACCAAGTGGGTGATAGTCTCCCCTTGTTTTTGGAGTCTGTGACGGAGGGTGAATCTTTCAATGATCTCATTGGATTGAGACTTACAGTGTTCATCCAATTTTGCCATTATCACTTGAAACTTAGTTTTGTCTTCAGTATCCGCATATGTGAAAGAGTTATATGTGTCTACCAGTTGCTGGCCACACGATGTGATTAAAAGTGCAATTTTCTTTCCATCGGTGGCTGTATGTAAGTCCTGAGCTAACAAGTACATTTCAAATTGTTGTTTGAACATTTTCCAATTATAATTTAAATTACCTGTAGCTCTCATTGGCGCTGGAAGTACCGTGTGTTCCCTTGTTGCAGAAAGTCGTCTGAAGTTGAGAGGCTGCAAAGTCTGGTGGCCTGCCTGTTGCTGGTGCTTCTTCTTTGTCTGCTGTCTTTTTCTTTCTTTGTCTTGCTGGTAGCGCTGGTTCCCTCTGTTCAGAGAAGCCACTCCTGTACCATGTTATGCTTCTTGAAAGAATGCTCGAAGTCGTCTTTAGGTTAAGGATGATTTATTGTGTCCCACAATAAATTACAGATTACACTTGAGAAAAGGCTGCTCTTCAATGTTCTGCAACTAGGCCCCAAACAGACTAGCACCCTTCAGTTACTTGCACCTCTTGCCACTCCAACCCCTCCGGTTTCAAGTGCTGGAGGCGGGCCTTCGGCGTTCCTTTTATGGGTGTCCCCGCGCTGCCCCCTGGTGACTCAGGCGAGGATCACCACAGAAACCTGTCTGGTCCTCGTGTACAACCCCTGGCACACAGTCCTCTATCCTGGTGGCCAGGATTTTTGCCAGCACCTTGGCATCCACATTGAGGAGAGATATGGGCCTGTATGAACCACACTGCTGGGGTCCTTGTCCCTCTTTAAGATTAACGAAATCAGCGCCCGCGACATTAGAGTCCAGTTTCTCCGTCCGCACGAAGGCCCACGCCTCCTCCGGGGAATCAAAATAATAATGCCGGTCCAAATAAGTTACCCACAGGCGCGCAGGCTGCAACATTCCAAACTTTATCTTCTTCTTATAGAGCACCTGCTTCGTCCGATTAAACCCGGACCGCCGCTTAGCCACCTCCGCACTCCAATCCTGGTAGATCCGTACTACCCCATTCTCCCAATTGCTGCTCTTCACCTTCTTGGCCCAGCGCAGCACACACTCCCGATCACTGAACCGGTGGAACCTCACCAGGACCGCACGCGGGGGTTCGTTCTCCTTAGGCCTCCTGGCCAGTACCCTGTGGGCTCCCTCCAGCTCCAGGGGCAGATGGAAAGATCCTGCCCCCACTAACGAGTTCAGCATCGTAGTCACGTAGTTTGTCAGATCTGACCCCTCCAGCCCCTCCGCAAGGCCCAAGAACCTCAGATTTTTCCGCCTCATGCGGTGATCGAGCTCCTCGAAGCGGTCCTGCCACTTCTTGTGGAGTGCCTCGTGCCCCTCCACCTTACTCACAAGGACCATGGCCTCCTCCTCTCGTTCAGTGTCCCGCGCCTGCAACGCCTGGATGGCAGCACCCTGGGACGTCTGAATCTCCGAGAGCTTTTTATTCGTTTCCTGCAGAGAGCTCAGTACCTCAGCCTTGAAATCTGCAAAACAGCGCAGGAGAGCAGCTTGCTGCTCCTGGGCCCACTGCTTCCACTCCTCTGGTGCTCCGCCGGCCGCCATCTTGGAGTCCTTCCCCCGTTTTTTCTGGGGAGCTGCTGCCGTTTTTTCCCCCCTTTCCACTCCGAGTTCGAGTCATGAAATGCGGAGAAAGTTGATCAGCACACCTTCTCCCACCGGGAGACGTCGAAAAAATTCCGTTTTGGGCTCTAAATAGAGCCGAAAAGTCTGTTTCAATCGGGAGCTCACAAATGTGCGGCTTCCTACGTCATCACCGCCACCGGAAAGTCCACTGTCGGAATCTTAACTGGATTGTTTGCAACCTTGTTCTCCTACTAGGCCCTGAACTGCGCACTACCGACATCATATCCTCTGCCTACTTCCACCTCCACATTATCACCCCCTGCCTCAGCTCATTTGTTGATGCAACTGTTGGACATCCCTTTGCTCCCTCCAGACCTGACTAATCTATTGCTTTCCTGATTAGCTTCCCATCATCCACCCCTCTACTTCCAAGAATCTCCTCATTGAATTCAAACCCCTCCGTGGCCTCATCCCTTACATCTCTGCAATCTACTCTACCCCTAGTATAGAACCTGACTGGGATAGAATACAGGAACACATGGTCAGGTAGGAACTAACAATACTATGACTACAAAAGACTATGGGCGTGATTCTCCGCTCCCCACGCTGGGTGGGAGAATCGCAGGAGGGCTGGGCGACTCACGACACGCCCCCCTGGCACCCCCTGCGATTCTCCCAGCCCCCCGCTCGGATGAATCGCTGCTCGCCGTTTGTCACGGCGACCGGCGATTCTCTGGCCCAGATGGGCCGAGCAGCCTGACGTTCCCGACCGGTTCACGGCGGCGGCAACCACACCTGGTCGCTGCCATCGTAAACGAGCCAAATGCTCGTTTGTGGCTTGTGTTGGGCGGAGAGGGGAGTGAGCACCACGGCCGTGCTCGGGAGGGGACTGGCCCGCGATCGGTGCCCACCGATCATCGGGCCAGCATCTCCAAGCGACACACTCTTTCCCCTCTGCTGCCCTGCAAGATCTAGCCGCCACGTCTTGCGGGGCAGCGGAGGGGAAGATGGCAACCACGCATGCGCGGGTTGGAGCCGTCAGCCGTCGTGAAGTCAGCCGCGCATGCACGAGTTGGAGCCGGCCAACCTGAGCATGCGCAGCTGACGTCACTTAGGCGCCGCCGTCGCGTCATTCTCGGCGCGTCGCCTTGATGCAAGCGTCAAGGCCCAGCGGCCGAGAGTTACGGAGCGCCGCTCCTAGCTCCCCCGGGTGGGGGTGAATAAAGTGCGAGGAGCCGTCGTGAAACTCGGCCGAGTTCACGACGGCCTTCCCGATTCCGTGTGGGAGTGGAGAATTCCGCCCTATGGCCGCGATTCTCTGCAAAGATTTCAAAGTGTTGTAGCTAGCGGGGACTGCAAGGCCGTTAACACTATTCAATGTTGATTTGTGCACTGAATGAGGCCCCACAGGTTTCTCGCTGCAAATGAAGGATCGGCAGCTAATTCATCAGCACCGCACTCATCAGCCCCCCACTAACAAGGTCGAGCAGCACTTGCTCAGCCAACCCCAGCCAGCTCGCAACAGTGACGCCCAGGTGACCGACCCCAAGATTCGGGGTTGCAGATCTGGGAGGCAGCTGGATACAGTGGGGGCCAGGAGGGATGTCCTGTTCCCCTGAGGGTCCAGGAGGGTCAGCAATAGAGCAACCAGTGCTGCCTGGGACGATGCGGCGGCGGCTGTGAGCGTTGGGTGTGTGACCAGGAGGACTGGCATCTCGTGCCGGAAAAAGGTGAACGACCTACACCAGGCAGCACCAGTGAGTAGACACCAATGGCATTCCCCCCAACCCTCCCACTGACCACATGTCCATTCTCCCCCAGGTCCTCCAGCCGACGCCATCGGTCCATCCTGAGTGGCCCCCTTTTCAGCCTCCCAGGAGAACACCTCGGAGGAAAGGTCCAAGGATGCCACGATCGAGGTGTCACAGCTGCCATCCCCACCCTCCACCAGCACAGCTACATACTTGGTGGGAAATGTTAGTGGTCAGGCTTCTGGGGCACAACCTGGTGAGCACCCGACTGCTGTTGAGGCACATCAGGTGGAGGTAGGAACCCCCAGGTGAGACAGGGGTCGGAGGGCTGCTGGATCCAGCTGGGTCCCAGCCTGATCCTAAGCCTGTGAAAGAGGTCATCCTGGAGCTAATGGAGATGTTAGGGAGTGGTTGGGACATTTGGAGAGAGATGTCAGTGACACTCCAGCAGGTCCATAGCCGCTTGGAGGAGTCCCAAAAGCTACGGGTGCAGGAAATGTCGCCGGCAATGCGTGGCACCAAGGCCAACACTGGAAGGGTGGCGACCGCAGTGGAGAGCTGGTGCACGATGTTGGCACCAAGAGTGAAGGTGTCCAAGTCGTCGTGCAGTCAGCGACAGCCATGGCTGAGGGTCTTGGCAGAATGTCCAACTCGCTGGGGGATGTCACCCAGTACCAGGCTGACCTTGATGAGGTTCTGCGGGACACGTCCCACTCTCAGGTGGGGAACGGCCGAGGCCTACAGTTCGGTGATAACTTTGCATTCAGAGTGCAATGGTTTGCATTGTGGACTCATCAGATCTAGAGACTTCTGCTTTTAGATCGTAGGTAGCAGAACAGAGAGAGAGAGCAGCTTTAGTGGCTTCCCTGTAAATTCCCAGTAACAGCAAGCAGCCAACATTTGAGAGAAAACGAGAGAGAGAGCAACACAGCTTCCCCTTTTGGAGTCCAGAAGTTTTTTGCACGGTCCTCTGAAAAGAAACCCACCTGGCAGGAACCAATCGCTGTCTGTTGCCAGGCAGAATACTGTCCCTGCCCAATCCATTGTCCACCAGCCAACCAATCAAACCAAATGCCTCGAATCCCTTATGTGCCATAAAGTCCGCATTCTTCAGTTCAAAATCTAAATCATCAAACCATAGTGTACTATTTTGTAACTTTGAGTTCCTCACTTCCCCTGCTCGACTTTAAGGTATGTCTCCACTAAAGATCCATGGACTAAAAACGATAATGATAAAATAACAGAAATAGGAAATAAGGGAATCAATAGGAAGGGCCCTTGCCCTTGATTGGAAGCAGAGGGAGCGCACGGCTCTCACAGTCAATGTTGTGTGCAATCAGCATGCATCTCATTTCATGCACCTTATTTTTCATGCGTAACACTTCAGTCATACAGTAGGAAAAAAGCTACACAGATAGAAACCAGTGGAATGTGGCAATTCTACGCGTGGGCAAGAGTCAGCAAAATGTTTTGGGGAACATGCTCAGAACCCTGATGGGCTGCATGTGGCCCCTGGGCCGCAGATTGTCCACCACTGCTCTCGGTAAATTACTCCTTCGCAGAGTCAGCACAGCTACAGTGGACTGAATGATCTCCTTCTGCACTATATCCATTCTATGAGAATGAAAATCTGGCACTTTTAATAATTGCCAATCTATTTGCAGCAATACTGGGCATAGATTGAAAATCCATTAACTTTTCCACACAGTGGATTGTTACGATCTGAATGCACTGCCTTAGAATGTAGCGGAGGCAGGTTCAATTAAGGCTTTCGAAAAAAAGATTGATTATTTCTGGAAAGGAAGAATTTGCAGGATTACAGAGGAAGGGGAGGGTAGTGACACTAGGTAAGTTGCTCCTAAGGGTGACAGTGCCCATGCCATGCTTAATAGGCTCCTTCTGTGCTGTAACTGTTCTGTCATTCTGTGATATGCATTAGTGTAAGAATATGAACTCATGTTTTCATAGTTTTCAGTTGTAACTGTGTGCATTATGATCTTAATATTATGTCATGCATCATATCATTTAATTTTTTCTTTTCCACCCATCTCAGAGAAAATTACCTGATGAATTTAAAAAGAATGTGAGCACACCAACTTTATATCCAGTTGCCTACGCATCAATTCTGATGAAGGCTGTAAGTTTTCTTACTTGTCCAGAATACATAATTCTAATTCTAAATATAAATGCATATTAATTATAAAAGATTGGTATAATGTTGGGACATTTGAAACCATGATCAAACACCTTTCCCGGAACGTGTGAATTTAACCTTGTCTGTGCCTTAATCTACTTGCTTATCCCTTAAGGGAAAGTTCTGTAAAGTACAAATTCAGTGAAATGTCAGGGTATTTAGTTTCCTTTCATTTCAGATCATTTAATCTTGGCTTATGCATTCCAAATATGTTTACCTTGATTTCTCAGGACTTCTGGGTTCTGATTTGACTTTGACTAAAAGGTTGACAAACTTTGGCCAGGATTTTTCAGATGCAGTGAACCAGCCAATGGTCCATTGACTTTGCTTGGAGCAGGGGACCCGCCAGGGGGTGGGATTGGAAAACCCCGGTCGTTCAAGAGAATAATGGTTGCACAAGAGTATTTGCTCATCTTGCTCCCCCTTTCCACCCAGCCCCATTGTGGTATCTTGTTTCTTAAATTATTCCAGGTGTTTTTCCTCTGGAAGTTTATTATGCACATGTGTTGTGTGAAGAAGAATTTCATGATATCCATTTTAAAGGTATTTTCCTTTAGTTTAAAGTTGTGTCCCCTTCTTCGACTCCTGCAAGTTTTATTTAAAATAACATACCAAGTTACCGTCTATCACTGTAACAATCTAATTATAAGATTACCGCATTGATGCCTCCTTTGCAGGCTGAAAATCCCATGTTTCGCACCCTCACCTGTCGTTCAACACTCACTATCACCTCCCTCGCCATTGCTCCGTAGCTGCTTCCTCTCCATTGCTCCATGGCTCTTTCGCCTCCTGCCCTCCGAGGCCAGTTCCTCTCCCTCCCTCTGAGGCCACTTCCCCTCCCACCCTCCGAGGCTGCTCCCTTCCCGCCCTCCGAGGCTGCTCCCTTCCCGCCCTCCGAGATCGCTTCCTCTCCTGCCCTCCGAGGTCGCTTCCCCTCCCACCCTCTGTGGCCATTGCTCCCTAACTCAGCTACCTGGTTACTTTCACTCTCACCTTTGCCTGGGGCTTTGAATATAGATTTTGCTGCTATTTCCAGCTCATCCAGCCAGAGAGCGCTTCTCAGTGCATTAGCTGTTGACAGGTTGACTAGCGTGCCCATCAGTGTGAAGGCCGCTTTCAAAGGAAAAGCTGGAAGGACAGCTGTTTCAAATTTAAAACATCTCGACCTACTTCGTAACCCCTGAATGTCTCTTAAACCCCAGTGTTCTGCGGAACCAAGCTTGGGAAATGCTGGTGTCCCTTATTTTCTAGTTTATTATCACCTGCATTCTTTCAAATTATGTCCTGTATATCTAAGTTTAGATCGTCAGTGAATATCAAAAAGAGCAGTGGTTCTAATGGGTGACCCCTGGGAGCACCACTGTATACCTTTTCTCCAGTCTGACAAACAACGGCTCATCTTTACTCTCTGCTTTCTGTCCCTCAGGCAATTTTCCCAGGCACTTTAGTTTAATTTTAAATTTTAATTGCTCCGTGCTAATTTGTCAAATTCCTTTTGAGAGTCCGTATACACATCAACTGATTAACTCTCATCAAGCAATTGCATCATATCAAAGCATTCAGTCAAGTTAATTGTAACAATTTTTCTTCAATAAGCCATACTGTCTTTCATTTATTTTTTACATTTACATACTTCAGTTAACCTTATCCTGGGTTATTAGCCAGGATATGACATGAAGGGAGTGGCCCCACCCACTGGCTGGTAAATTGAGGCAACCCGACTTCCATCGCTCCTGGAAGCCATAGCCGGATATTTCAGTCCTCAAGCAATTAATTGCCTACCGTTGTGGCTTGTGCCCCTATGAGGGAGGATGTCCCAACTCTAAGAGCTAATTAGAGTGCTGGCAACTCTAGGAAGCAAGTTTAAAAGTAGGACCTCAAAGGTAGTTATCTCCGGATTACTACCAGTGTCACGTGCTAGTCAGAATAGAAACAGAGGGATATATAGGATGAGTACATGGCTGAAAAGATGGTGTGAGGGGGAGGGTTTCAGATTCCTGGGGCATTGGGGGAGGTGTGCTTGCTAGAGTGGTTGGGGAGGGTATAACTTTAAACGTTAGGGTGTGGGAAACTATGTAAGGATTCAGAGAAGGGAGAATCAAGGACAAGAGAAAAAGACAGCAATGCGAATAGGAAAAGTGAGACTGAATTAGTAAAAGACACAGTAAAACATAGTAGGACCTGACAAGGAATGTTAAAAGGACTAGCCTTAAGGTTTTGTGCCTGAATGAAGAGCATTGGAAATAAAATGGATGAATTAGCTGTGCAGATAGATGTAAAGGGGTATGATGGGATTAGTTAGGATTGTGGAGACATGGCTCCAAGGTGACCAAGGATTGGAACTTGAGGGCTATTCAGTTTTTAGGAAGGGCAAACAGAAAGGAAAAGGTGGAGTTGCATTGTTGATTAAAGAAGATATTGATACAATATTGAGGAAAGATATTAACACAAATGATGTAGAATCTGTCGAGGTTGAGTTAAGAAACACCAAGAGGCAAGAAACATTCATAGGGGTGGTATACAGACCATCAAACTGTAGTGGTAATGTTGGGAATAGCAATAGAGAGGAAATCAGAGAAAGTAAGCTACCATGGAACATAAAAACTGACTGTAAAAGTTTCTATAGGTATGAAAAGAGAAAAAGGATTGATAAAAACAAATGTCAGCCACTTACAGTCAGAAGCGGGGGGGATTCATAATGGGGAACAAAGAACTGACCGAGGAAGTAAATTTGTACTTTGCTTCTGTCTTCACAAAGGAAGACATGAACAATGTACTGGAAGTTTTGAAAACACAAGTTTTAGTGAGGAGCTGAAGTATTAGTAGAGAAATGGTTTTGGGGAAATTAATGGGATTTAAGGCAGATAAATCTCCAGGGCTGATAATCTACATCCCAGAGTATTTAAGGAAGTGCCTTTGAAATAGTAGACCCATTGGTGGTCATTTTCCAAAATTCTTTGGACTCTGGAATGGTTCCTACAGGTTGGAGAGTAGCTAATATAACCCCGCTATTCGAAAGGGAGGTATAGAGAAAACAGGGAACTGTAGACCAGTGAGCCTAACGTTGGTAGGAGGGATGTTACGAGAGTCCATTACCAAGGATTTCATAGCACAGCATTTGGAAAGCAGTGGTGTATTCAGACAAAGTCAGCATGGATTTACGAAAGGTAAATCACAAATCTACTGGAATTCTTTGAAGATGTAATTGGTAGAGTTGACCAAGGAGAACCAGTGGACATGGTTTATTTAGACTTTCTGAAGGCTTTCGACAAGGTTTCACATAGCAGTTTAATATGTAAAGTTAAAGCGCATGGGATTGCAGGTAGTGTCTTGTGATGGATATCTGAGGGAACAAAATGTATTATCTCCAAATTTGCAGATGATCCAAAGTTGGGTAGGAGGGTGAGCTGTGAGAAGGATGCAGAGATGCTTCAGCCTGATTTGGACAGACTGAGTGGGGTGATGCAGTATAATGTAGATAAATATGAGGTTATCCACTTGGGTAGCAAAAAGAGGAAGGCAGATTTTTATTTGAATGGGTGTAAATTATGAGAGGTGGATACTCAGTGAGACCTTGGTGTCCTCATCAGTCGCTAAAAGTAAGCGCACAGGCACAGCAGGCAGTAAAGGCAAATGGTATGTTGGCCTTCATAGCAAGAGGATTTGAGTATAAGAATAGAGATGTTTTACTGCAATTGTATAGGGTATTGGTGAGGCCAAACCTGGAGTATTGTGTGCAGTTTTGGTGCCCTTATCTGAGGAAGGATGTTCTTGCTATGGAGAGACTGCAGCGAAGGTTTACCAGGTTGACTCCTGGATGGTGGGACTGCCATATGAGGAGAGACTACGTCAGTTAGGATTATATTCATTGGAGTTGAGAAGAGTGAGAGCGGATCTCACAGAAACTTGTAATTTTCTAACAGGATTAGACAGGGTAGATTCAGAAAGAATGTTCCCGCTGGTGGCGGAGTCCAGAACTAGAGGTTATAGTTTGAAGATATGGGGTAAACTTTTTAGAACTGAGGTGAGGAGAAATTTCTTCATCCCATAAAGTCCTCAAACAGATTATGCTCTTGCTCCGGAGTCACCACCACCCCTCCCGTTCCATCCCTAATCTACATAATCTCCCTTGGTGCTGCCTGCCGACGGAGCTGGCCCGCCAGCAATCGACTGGCCTTCTCGCCACACTCATACACAACCCCACCGCGCTCACCTCAACTACTGAACTGCCGTTCCCATGGTTATAAGATCAAACTTCGACAGCAACTCCTTCTTCTTCACCAATAGCTCTGGCTCCAGATCCTCCGCATATCTTCCATCAACTTCCAAATTCTCCTCTATCAGTTGTTGCCGCTCCTCCTATCCACCTTTGCCTTGAATGGGACTGAGATGGCGGCCATGGAGTGAGTGGTCACACACAAGGCAGCCCCTGCTCGAAGGTGTAGAACTGAGCTCTTTTTAGCAAAAATGGTAGAAATTTTGACGGGAAAGTGCAGTTGAAGGTGTTGAGAGGTTCTCCCCGTGAGTGTCTGATGGTTACCAGACCTGGCAGAAAAAGGTGATAGACCTGGCCAAGGAACTGGAAGAGACCTGTGGCACTTCAGCAATTGGAAAGATGCAGAGGGGAAAGGGTTGGCGTAAGTTGGAAAACCCCAGATGGAGCCATTAATGGCTTTTATTAGAGAAGAGTTTCGCCAATAAAGGAAGGAGATGCAGGAGTACCGATCAAAAGGGCTCGATGGAAAGGGTCGAGAAGTGCTTGCAGGCACCGGGGGTCAGAGATCCTGGAGATGGAGAAGGTGATGTCGGACCACAGTGATCTGCGGGTGGCATTGGAGGTGAATGTGGGGTTCTTGGGGACCTTTGCAAATTGCTAATATCAAAGGTGAAAGAGTAGAAGAACAGGTTGAGAAGGCAAACCTGCGTATTGCTGGCTTGCCTGAAGGTGTCGAAGTCACGAGATACATCTCGAGGATGCTGGCAGGGTGGTGGAGAGGGTACTGCACAAGGCCCCAGTAATGGACAGAGCACACAGGTCTCTGAGGCTGAAGCATAGAGTGAGGGAGACGCCGTGGGCGGTGATCTTGAGGCTCCACAAGTTTTTGGAGAAGGAAAAGATCCTGCAGTGGGCCAGAGAGAAATGGAACTGTGAATGGGAGGGAATATACCAGGACATTGGAGCTAAACTGGCGAAAATGTGTGCTGAGTTCAACAGGGCCACGGCAGTGCTCTATCGAGAGCAGATTAGGTTTGGGGTGCTGAACCTGGCAAAACTGTGGGTGACTTTTGAAGGCCAGGAGTATTATGTTAAAACCCCAGAGGAGGCCAATGACTTTATTAAAGAGCGTAAACTCGGGGAGAACTGAACTTTGATGGTAGATGGAGGAGCTGGAACAATGGAGTTCGGAGGATACCGGTGTGTGGGCGTTGGAGGGTGGGGGGTTTATTTGTTAAGGGGGTAATAAGTTTGTAAGGGGGCAACGGAACCCCCCCCCCCCCCTTGCCATCTGTGTTGGTGTTTATTTTTTCGAGGAGGTGACCTGTGATTTTGGGTGTGTTTTTGTTTGGGTGGGGGAGGTTGAGGTCCACGGGAGCCATTTACAGATCATGGAAGAGAGGGTAGGGGAAGGGGCAGGGGGTAGATGGGAGGAGCTGCCACGCTGGCAGATAATGCTGGTGAACGGATGTGAGGTGGGGGGTGAGGGATGACAGTGGGGGGGGAGGGAGGGGGTAGGGGATGCGACGTGGAAGGGTTGGAGAAGAGAGGTCATGGGCGGAGAAGGGTGCTATCTTGTGTGGGCCTAGTATAGGGTGAAATTAAAGGGGACAGAGTTGATAGGGGAGGGTGGAGGGCAGTGGAGGCGCAAACCTCCGGTAAGGCTCATAACATGGAACGTGCGGGGGCTGAATGGGCCGGTGAAGAGATCTCGGGTCTTTACGCACCTGAGGAGTCTAAAGGCGGGGGTGGTCTTTCTGCAGGAGATGTACCTCTGCTTGAGGGACCAGTTCAGGCTGAGAAAGGGATGTATGGGTCAGGTACTTCGCTCGGGGTTTGTCTCCAAGTCACGGGGAGTGGCTATTTTGCGGAGTAAAATGCTACGGTTTGTGAGTGCGAAGGAAGTGAGGGACCCAGGTGGGAGATATATAATGGTGAGCGTGGTGTTGGAGGGGACGCCGGTGGTTCTAATGAATGTATACGCACCAAAGTGCGACTACGGGAGGTTCATGAGGGAACTGCTGGGAGTGATTCCGGACTTGGCCACACATCAGTTGATTATGGGAGGGGACTTTAACAGTGCCGAAGGTGGACAGGTCGAGGCCCAGGTCAATGGGAAGGCTGCGGATGGTGAAGGAGCAGGGAGGGTTTATGGAAATGATGGGGATGGTGTGTTACTCGTTCTGGTGAGTGCGCTTTGCACTCAATTGGCTCTGTTTTATTACTTAGCTCTAGAGTTGCCAGGTATCCTTATGATACCACCACGAGGTTCAAGTTCAAGTTCAGATCAATGACTCAATACACCAATTAGTAAGGTTCAAATCAAAACATGTTTATTAATACACAGTTAATCGCTACTCATGCATACAATACTAAAAGACTAGGCTATTCCTACCACTAACAGACCAATACTTAACTGGATAAGGGAACCCGCTGGGTCAGGGAACAATGGCTTCTTGCTCTATCCTGAGTCTGCAGGCCACCTGCTGGTATGGACTAAGAGGTCAGGAGCATCTATCTCGTAGCGTGCGTTAACTGGACAAGGACACTTACTTGATGGTGCAGCAGTTGGCCAGGCCTCTCCTTCTTACGGTCAAGTTCTTCAAGAGCTGCTAAGATGTTCTGCTGGGAGGGCCGGCTAAGAGAGTGAACTGAACTTGGGACCTGTCTTTTATAGGTCCCAGGGGCTTTGCGCCTTTTTGGGCGGACCCCAAGCTTACTTCCAATCGATTGGATCCCATACCAATCGATTGGTTTGAATTCCCCAATACTGGGGCTGTTTCTCGATCGCTGGGCGGTTCTTTCTGGCTTGTTTGTCTCCTTTGTTTCGGACTCCCGTTGGCGCAGAGGAGTCTGACTTGCTATTGAGTGTCTTAAATGTAGCTAATTGTTGTAGCTATTGTTCCCGGGAATCGCTCATCAATATATATAACTGCTGGTTTCAGTGCTGTCTGCTTTCTTTGCAGGCAGGATACACAGGAAAAGTCTCCAAACTGCTTGTTTCTCTAGGATTGTCCAATTTCCCTGCTGTCTTTGTGTTTCTCCATTTTATGTGGGGAAGTGGCCAACTCAGGTGGCTACACTCCCTCCTTGTGATCCTAACGCGAAGTGTGAAGGATCACACAACTATGTTGTCTTCATTACCTGACCTCAGCGAGTTTCATGGCCGCTACACTGTCCTCAACTATGCAGGAAGATTTTACCTCACAGTTTCTAAGTGGCGCTATGTCATAAAGGGACATGCATTACCAAACAACAACTGGAACCTCTAACTGTCCTCAATAAACTACACTCACTCAAAACATCCAAGCATACTAACTTCCTAACATTACAAAACAATAGCAGCATTCATATTTCATTTCTCTGGCTTGGCAGTCAAACTCAGTTATACAATCTTTCAGAAAACACATTTCTTTATTTACAAATGAACGACAAACGAAAAAGTTCTTTATTACATTTCGAGGGGTTCAGGGGCCTGGTGGAACCCGAAAATAGGGGATCTCATCCTATATACCGGGGTACGAGAGCGGTAGGCTGTACAATGCTGCAGATTATTGCCAATGCCAAAAGTGATCCAACTACATATGAGAAGGAGTACCAGGTCATAAATTTGGTACACCAGTTTGGGGTACTGCGACTTGTTACTGGGCTCTGTGTGTTCTGTGGAAGTGAAACATTAACGGCTGGTGGAGTGGGGGTAAGGGGGTTCGCGTCCGCGCGCAACCACATGGATCCTATGATCCATATCACAAGGGTTGAAGATGTCTTCTTCATCTTCCTCTTCTCTTCTGTTCTCTTCTTTTCTGTTCCTTTGATCCCTCCTTGGAACGTCTGAAAATCTATGGGATCAAGCATAGTGTCTTAGTATTTTGCTTAATACATTGAACGTTAGCATGTCTGTCCTCTTGTGCCAAGTTTCCCTTTATGATTTGTCACTCTCTGTGACTCCCTCATTTTTTTTTCTTTTCAAAACGAATTTTAGGACCAGACATATTCTCAAATACTGTACCACTGCGAGCCGTCTCACAGGCTTTGCGTTTTACCATCTGATGTACCATCGATTGCACGCGAGGCGAGTGATTTACCAAAGTCTGGCTTTAATTGACTAGAACACAGCTCTGCGATCGTCTACAGTGGAAAGGGACGATCGTCAGGCGTCTGAGCATTTATACCTCGTTAATAGAGGCGTGGTTAACTCAGCCTCTCGGCCAATCGGTCGAGAGGCACATGACCGACCAGGGCCAATGGTAAGCCGCCGTTCTGGCCCAATGGCAGACGAGCATGCAGATCATATCACCACATTCACCCCTTACGGAGAAGGACGGCGGGGGGGGGGGGTGTGAACGAGACCCCGGGGCCGGGGGGGGGAGAACTGGTGCTATGAGTAGCCGTCGGGAGAATAATTTTCTCTCCGTACCCTTATCGAATTTGGGGGCTTCCCACTGGCCCAGACATAACGATATTTACAAAAAGAAAGTCCATGGGGCTGTAGAACTCTAGAAGGATTCGATCAGTCTTTTGGTGGTCCTTGACGTCCTGGCCGAGCGCCGTAGTGGAGGAGTTGTCGTCGGATCGGCTGATGGTCCTGCTGATGTCCTGGAGTCCGGGAACGATAGACTTCGAGTAGTCTCCGTCACCTGAGCTGGCCGCGGAGACGCCATGGATGAGGGATGGGGAAGCTGAGTGGGGTGCTGGGGTGAAAAAGGGGAGGGGGGGGGTCTGTGGTGGGGGGGGGGGGGGGGGGGCGCACGCCGGCGGGTGCCAGGTCCCGGAGGGAGACCGTGTCCTGCCGACCATCGGGGTACTCCACATACGCGTACTGCGGGTTAGCGTGGAGTAACTGGACTCGTTCAACCAACGGGTCAGACTTGTGCACCCGCACATGCTTCCGGAGCAAGATGGGCCCGGGGGTGACCAGCCACGTCGGGAGAGGGGATCCGGAGGACGACTTCCTGGGGAAAACAAGAAGACGCTCATGAGGTGTCTGATTACATAGAACATAGAACAGTACAACACAGAACAGGCCCTTCGGCCCTCGATGTTGTGCCGAGCAATGATCACCCTACTTAAACCCACGTAACCCTTATACCCGTAACCCAACAATCCCCCCATTAACCTTACACTACGGGCAATTTAGCATGGCCAATCCACCTAACCCGCACATCTTTGGACTGTGGGAGGAAACCGGAGCACCCGGAGGAAACCCAAGCACACACGGGGAGGACGTGCAGACTCCACACAGACAGTGACCCAGCCGGGAATCGAACCTGGGACCCTGGAGCTGTGAAGCATTGATGCTAACCACCATGCTACCGTGAGGCCCCAAATTAGTTGCAGTACAGAGGAGTGAGCGGATAGAGTGCAGTGCATCGGGGAGCACCTCTTGCCATCGGGAAATAGGGAGATTTCTAGACCGGAGGGCCAGTAGTATGGTCTTCCAGATGGTACTATTCTCCCGCTCGACCTGTCCATTACCCCGAGGGTTATAGCTGGTCGTCCTGCTAGAGGCGATGCCCCTGTCGAGCAGGAATTGACGCAGCTCGTCGCTCATAAATGAGGACCCCCGATCGCTGTGTATGTACGCGGGGTAGCCGAACAGTGAGAAGATGGAGAGTAGGGCCTTAATGACGGTCGATGTGGTCATGTCGGGACAGGGAATGGCGAAGGGGAAGCGGGAGTGTTCGTCGATAACCGCCAGGAAGTAAATGTTGCGGTTGTTAGAGGGAAGGGGCCCCTTGAAGTCAATGCTAAGACGTTCGAAGGGGCGGGATGCTTTGATCAGGTGTGCGCGCTCAGGGCGGTAGAAGTGCGGTTTGCACTCGGCGCAGATGTGGCAGTCACGGGTTACTGACCTGACTTCCTCGATGGAGTAGGGCAGGTTGCGGGCCTTAATGAAGTGGTGTAGGCGGGTCACCCCTGGATGGCAGAGGTCTGCGTGGAGGTGGCGGAGGCGGTCTATCTGCGCGCTGGCGCAGGTACCGCGGGACAGGGCATCAGGAGGCTCATTGAGCTTCCCAGGATGATACAAGATATCATAGTTGTACGTGGACAACTCGATCCGCCACCGTAAAATCTTGCCATTTTTGATCTTGCCCCTTTGTGCATTATCAAACATGAAGGCTACTGACCGTTGGTCTGTGAGGAGGGTAAACCTCCTGCCGGCCAAATAGTGCCTCCAATGTCGCACGGCTTCGACTATGGCCTGGGCTTCCTTTTCCACAGAGGGGTGGCGGAATTCGGAAGCCTGGAGAGTTCTGGAGAAGAAGGCCACGGGTCTGCCCGCTTGGTTCATGGTGGCTGCCAGAGCTACTTCTGACGCGTCGCTCTCGACCTGGAAGGGGAGGGCCTCGTCGATGGCGCGCATCGTGGCCTTTGCGATGTCCGCTTTGATGTGGCTAAAGGCCTGGCAGGCCTCCGTCGACGGCGGGAAGGTCGTGGTTTGCATGAGGGGACGGGCCTTGTCCGCATAGTTGGGAACCCATTGGGCGTAGTATGCGAAAAACCCCAGGCAGCGTTTGAGGGATTTGGGGGTATTGGGGAGAGGGAGTTCCATCAGGGGGCGCATGCGTTCGGGGTCGGGGCCTATCACTCCGTTACGCACTACGTAGCCAAGGATGGCTAGGCGGTCGGTGCTGAACACACATTTATCCTTATTGTACGTGAGGTTAAGGAGTTTTGCGGTTTGGAGGAATTTCTGGAGGTTGGCGTCATGGTCCTGCTGGTCGTGGCCGCAGATGGTGACATTATCAAGATACGGGAAGGTAGCCTGTAATCCGTACTTGTCGACCATTCGGTCCATCGCCCGTTGGAAGACGGAGACACCATTTGTGACACCAAACGGAACCCTAAGGAAGTGGTAGAGGCGCCCGTCAGCCTCGAACGCGGTGTACAGTAGGTCACTCATGCGGATGGGGAGCTGGTGGTAAGCGGACTTAAGGTCCACAGTTGAGAAGACCTTGTATGTCGCGATCTCGTTTACCATGGTAGAAATACGGGGAAGAGGATACGCGTCCAGTTGCGTAAACCGATTGATGGTTTGGCTATAATCGATGACCATCCGGTTTTTCTCCCCCGTCCGGACCACCAGCACTTGGGCTCGCCAGGGACTGTTGCTGGCCTCGATGACCCCTTCCGTCAGCAACCTCTGGACCTCGGACCTGATGAAGGATCGGTCCTGGGCGCTGTACCGTCTGCTCCGTGTGGCGACGGGTTTGCAATCGGGGGTGAGGTTAGCAAACAGGGAGGGAGGGTCCACTTTGAGGGACGCGAGGCTGCAGACAGTGAGGGGGGGTATAGGGCCGCCGAATTGAAAGGTCAAGCTCTGCAGGTTGCACTGGAAGTCCAGTCCTAGGAGTGCCGGTGCGCAGAGTCAGGGAGGACAAGGAATTTATAATTTTTAAAAACCTTCCCTTGGATCGTGAGGTCCGCGATGCAGCACCCGGTGATGTGGACGGAGTGCGAACCTGAGGCTAAACCGATTTTGCGTGTTACGGGATGGACAGGGATCGCGCAGCGTCTTACCGTGTCAGGGTGAACGAAGCTTTCCGTGCTCCCGGAGTCCAGCAGGCAGTCCGTCTCGTGGCCGTTGAGGTGGATCAGCGTAGTCGTTTTGGCGTGCGTGGATGAGACTGGTCGAGTTGAACGGCCGTGAGCCGTGGAGAAAATCAGTCGTCGCCGTCCGAGTCGATGCTGGAGGGACCTTGCGTGGCAGATCTGGAAGTCGGTGGTCAGGGTCCACATGTGAGGTCTGTTCCCCAAGATGGCGGCGCCCAGTATCCGCACGTGGGGTCGGGGCCCCAAGATGGCGGCGCCCAGGACCCGCACGTGTGGTCGGCGCCCCAAGATGGCAGCGCCCAGGACGCCCTCGTGGCCGCTGGTGGCGGAGCTAGCGTTGCCGGCGCTGCGAGCTGATGAGGTGAGGCGCGCAGGCCGGCTCCAGGAGGCGAGCCGGGTGCATCAGCTGTGGGGACGCGCAGGCCGGCTCCAGGAGGCGAGCCGGGTGCATCAGCTGTGGGGACGCGCAGGCCGGCTCCAGGAGGCAAGCCGGGTGCATCAGCTGTGGGGATGCGCAGGCCGGCTCCAGGAGGCGAGCCGGGTGTAGCAGCTGTGGGGACGCGCAGGCCGGCTCCAGGAGGCGAGCCGGGTGCATCAGCTGTGGGGACGCGCAGGCCAGCTCCAGGAGGCGAGCCGGGTGCATCAGCTGTGGGGACGCGCAGGCCGGCTCCAGGAGGCGAGGCGGGTGTAGCAGCTGCGGGGACGCGCAGGCCGGCTCCAGGAGGCGAGCCGGGTGCATCAGCTGCGGGGACGCGCAGGCCGGCTCCAGGAGGCGAGCCGGGTGCATCAGCTGCGGGGACGCGCAGGCCGGCTCCAGGAGGTGAGTAACATGCATCAGCTGTGGGGACGCGCAGGCCGGCTCCAGGAGGCGAGCCGGGTTCATCAGCTGTGGGGATGCGCAGGCCGGCTCCAGGACGCCGGTTAGGTGTAGCAGCTGTGGGGACGTGCAGGCCGGCTCCAGGACGCCGGTTAGGTGTAGCAGCTGTGGGAGGAGGTAAGGCGCGCAGGCCGGGGGCGGGGGGAGCAGAGTCGCGCTGCGGGCAGGAAGGGACCGGGAGGGCCCAGAGAGGCGAGCCGGTCGGGCGCCAGGGCCCGGGGGCGGGGGGGAGAAACGTGCGGGGCAGGCTGGCAGAGGCCTGGAGGGGCCAGGGAGGTGCGCTTGTCGGCCGGCGGGGCGCGAGTCGGGAGCAGCTGGAGGGGCCCTGGGGGGGAGAGAGAGGCACACAGGCCGTTCGCAGAGGCCTGGGGGAGGGGGGGAGAGTGCTGTGCAGCTTCCAGAAGCGCTGCAGCCAGCGTTTTGGCCTGGCGGACCGTGGAGTAGTGGCCCTTCTTCCCGCAGCTCTTACAGAGGGCGGAGCGGGTGGGCAGCGCGAGCGAGGGTGTTTAGCGTACCCGCAAAAGTAGCAGCGGGGCCCCGCGGATTTATCGGGGCGCCCCACGGCACAAGCCTGAGGGAGGCCGGGAGCGGCGGGTGGCTGGTGGGAAGCGTGCCAGGAGGCGGCCTGGCCAGGGTCATAGGTGCGAGCGCTTAGATCTGTGACCTCCAGGGAGGCGGAGAGAGTCAGCGTCTCCGTTAAACTGAGTTCGTCTCTTTCCAGCATCCGCTGGCGGATCACGGGAGACAGCATCCCAGCCACGTAAGCGTCTCTGATGAGTAGCTCCATGTGCTCTGCAGCGGACACCGCTACACAGGCGCAGCCTCTCCCCAGGGCATAGAGGGCCCGGGCGTATTGGTCTAGAGACTCACCGGGGACCTGCGTTCTGGTGGCCAGCAGATGTCGAGCGAATACCCTGTTGATCGGTTTGATGAATTGTCCTTTTAGCTTTTGTATAGCGTCATCATAATCCGTTTCCTCTTTGATTATTGCGTAAGCGTCAATACCCACGCTGGAGTGGAGGACGTGCAGCTTCTGTGCCCCGGTGGGGGGCTGGTGTAGATGCTAGGAACCCTTCGAGGCAAGTCAGCCAGAGTTTGAAAAGTTCTGCAGAGTTCGGAGTTTGCGGGCTGATGCGGAGGCATTCGGGCTTGATGCAGAACTCCATCTTCAAAGTCGTAGTCAATTAAATTGATGTACCATCAATTGCACGCGAGGCGAGTGATTTACCAAAGTCTGGCTTTAATTGACTAGAACACAGCTCTGCGATCGTCTACAGTGGAAAGGGACGATCGTCAGGCGTCTGAGCATTTATACCTCGTTAATAGAGGCGTGGTTAACTCAGCCTCTCGGCCAATCGGTCGAGAGGCACATGACCGACCAGGGCCAATGGTAAGCCGCCGTTCTGGCCCAATGGCAGACGAGTATGCAGATCATATCACCACACCATCCCAATGTTCCTGGATGTAAATAGTATGGGGAGTTGGCAACCAAAGGTTTACCTCAAAACAAAACAAAACAAAATCAAACTTTTCAACCAAGAGTGCCAAAATGAGTTGTGACTGGGCCGTGACTGGTAAGATTTGGATGGAATCCCTGGGTAGGGCATGCTGTGCTGTACCCGAGCTTAGCTGACCGGAGGGGGGTCCTCAGACAGGGCAGGGACCACTGCCGTTACTCCACTGTCTGAGTGACCTGACAAGAACGGGCAAGAGTGTATTCATCGTGGGGGTTGCTGTAATGGTTCTACCTTCGAACCAGAAGAGCAGTTATGAACGTGGCTCTGGTAAGTTCCCAGAGGTTCCTGCTGATAAGAGTACCCTCAGATCAGAGGAGCAGTTATGAACGGTGGTCGGGCAAGCTCTCAGTGGTTCTCAGCTGACAAGCGTGCCGGCAAGTTCTCAAAGGTAACGGCGGACAAATGGGGCATTTGTCCGCAGAGCCGCTGTTCCTGGAAAAAAACATACAATCACAAACAAACAAACATGCAACACAGAACGTGCAGGTTCCATCAGAAAAGGGACACTGTTTCTCTCTCAAGCGGTTCCTCTTTTTACATCATCTGGACACCTCAGTTATCAGTTTCTGCGAACAGGGTCGCAAAGGGGTTCTGGTTTTGGGAGTCTGGTTTTTGGCGGAGTCCAAAGTCAATGGGCGGAGTCGAGGTCGAGTCTGTGGAGGCGCTGGTCTGGGAGGGGGAGAGTGGAAATGCGACTCCTGTGGGCGGGTGTGCTGCGTCAAGCATGACGTGGTGTGCGTGGTTAGACTGCGAGCCATATGCCTTGAGCTGGTTTATATGAAACCACGCAGTCTTCCCGTTTGGATACTTTATTTTATAAACCGAGGGGCTAACTTTGTCTGCAATGGAATATGGACCCGAATATTTTGGTGACAGAAATGTGCTGGGGTTGTAGACAGACAGCATGACCTGCTGTCCTACCTGAAACTCAGTCGCATGTACTGTCCTATCGAAACAGGCCTTGCTCTGTTTCTTTCTGGTCCCTAACTTTACCGCGGCACGGGGGCAATGGTCCAATAAAATCAATTTGGAGGTACGTCCAGGGGCCGTTAACAAGGCTAAGTTGTGCTTTCCTTGCGTATCTGTCCGGATTATTCTGGGCACAGATAAGGTAATTCTCAATGTAGTGAGTGATATCCTCCTTTAAACTCGGCCACCAACAGAGCTGTCTGAGGTGGGCAGTAGTGGGGTCTATTCTCTGGTGTCCATGACCATCATGGAATAAACAAATGAGCTGATTCCTATCCTGTTCAGGAACCACATACAGAGTGTCTTTTAAAACTACACCCTCATGGGTGGTCAGTGCTTTTCTGAATCTATCGAAAGGGGCTGGGTACTTTCCTTTGAAATGAAATGAAATGAAAATCGCTTATTGTCACGAGTAGGCTTCGATGAAGTTACTGTGAAAAGCCCCTAGTCGCCACATTCCGGCGCCTGTCCAGGGAGGCTGGTACGGGAATCGAACCGTGCTGCTGGCCTGCTTGATAAGCCAGTGATTTAGCCTTGTGAGCTAAACCAGCCCCTTCACCCTTCATCCTTTCACAATCTCCCTGAGATTGCTATCCTGTTTTTGGGCCTGGACTAAATCCTCAATGTTAGGACTCAAGGGCAGCACGGTAGCATGGTGGTTAGCATAAATGCTTCACAGCTCCAGGGTCCCAGGTTCGATTCCCGGCTGGGTCACTGTCTGTGCGGAGTCTGCACGTCCTCCCCGTGTGTGCGTGGGTTTCCTCCGGGTGCTCCGGTTTCCTCCCACATTCCAAAGATGTGCGGGTTAGGTGGATTGGCAATGCTAAATTGCCCGTAGTGTCCTAAAAAGTAAGGTTGGGGGGGGCGGTTGTTGGGTTATGGGTATCGGGTGGATACATGGGTTTGAGTGGGGTGATCATTGCTCGGCACAACATTGAGGGCCGAAGGGCTTGTTCTGTGCTGTACTGTTCTATGTTCTATGTTAGTCTGTGAGACCTGTACTGCACTAACTGATGCGCTTTCGGGGGGAATCCAGAAATGTCCGTGCCTGGAACCTGCTTTTGCCAATGCGTCGGCTTTCACGTTCCCAGGTGGGGAGGAGCGGTGATGACTTCTAACCTTAATTATGCCAAAAATCCTATCCTTTGCCTTTTCTAGAATATGTCGGAGTAATGGGGCTGATGGGAGGGGCTTACCGTCTGCGGAAACAAAACCTCGTGTCTTCCACAGGGGTAGGAACTCAGTTAAACTGTTACAGACGTAGAGACTATCTGGACTTCCAGTGGCGGCGATGACGTAGGAAGCCGCATATTTGGGAGCTCCCGATTCAAACGGACTTTTTGGCTCTTTTTTGAGCCCAAAACGGAATTTTTTTCGACGTCTCCCGGTGGGAGAAGGTGTGCTGATCAACTTTCTCCACATTTCATGACTCGAACTCGGAGTGGAAAGGGGTAAAAAACGGCAGCAGCTCCCCAGAAAAACAGGGGAAGGATTCCAAGATGGCGGCCGGCGGAGCACCAGAGGAGTGGAAGCTGTGGACCCAGGAGCAGCAAGCTGCTCTCCTGCGCTGTTTTGCAGATTTCAAGGCTGAGGTACTGAGCTCTCTGCAGGAAACGAATAAAAAGCTCTCGGAGATTCAGACGACCCAGGGTGCTGCCATCCTGGCACTGCAGGCGCAGGCCACCGAACGAGAGGAGGAGGCCATGGTCCTCGTGAGTAAGTTGGAGGGGCACGAGGCACTCCACAAGAAGTGGTAAGACCATTCGAGGAACTTGATCACCGCATGAGGCGGAAGAATCTGAGGATCTTGGGCCTTGCGGAGGGGCTGGAGGGGTTGGATCTGACAACCTACGTGGCCACGATGCTGAACTCGCTAGTGGGGGCAGGATTTTTCCATCTGCCCCTGGAGCTGGAGGGAGCTCACAGAGTACTGGCCAGGAGGCCTAAGGAGAACGAACCCCCGCATGCGGTGCTGGTGAGGTTCCACCGGTTCAGTGATCGGGAGTGTGTGCTGCGCTGGGCCAAGAAGGTGAAAAGCAGCAATTGGGAGAATGAGGTAGTACGGATCTACCAGGATTGGAGTGCGGAGGTGGCTGAGCGGTGGTCCGGGTTTAATCGGACGAAGGAGGTGCTCTACAAGAAGATAAAGTTTGGAATGTTGCAGCCTGCGTGCCTGTGGGTAACTTATTTGGGCCGGCATTGTTATTTTGATTCCCCGGAGGAGGCGTGGGCCTTCGTGCGGACGGAGAAACTGGACTCGAATTAGGGGTTGGGGGTTGCGGGGTTGGTTGTAATGTTTTTTTTTATAAATGTTTTTTTATTCAGTTTTCATGTTTTATATTGAACAAATTACAAATTGTTAGAGAGAGAGAGAAAAAAACAAAAACACGCAACAATTAACATATATATTTACAGTGGTTTTGGGCCTTAGCTAGCCATCAAACCCCCATAACGAACCCGTAGCCCCCCCCCCCCCCCCCCCCCCCCCCCCCCCCCGGCTACCTTCCCCCGATTCCCGTCCATTTTCCCCCGATTCTTGGCCACCCGGCTATTCTTCCTTTTGTACTTTGGCCACAAACAGGTCCCGGAACAGTTGCATGAATGGCTCCCACGTTCTGTGGAAGCCGTCGTCCGACCCTCGGATGGCGAATTTGATTTTCTCCATTTGGAGAGATTCCGAGAGGTCGGACAGCCAGTCTGCAGCTCTGGGCGGTGCTGCTGACCGCCAGCCAAACAGGATTCTACGGCGGGCGATCAGGGAGGCAAAGGCAACGGCATCCACCCTCCTCCCCAGGAATAGATCTGGCTGGTCTGAAACCCCGAAGACCGCCACTATCGGGCATGGCTCCACCCCCACCCCCACCACTTTGGACATAGCCTCGAAGAAGGCTGTCCAGTACTCCACAAGTCTGGGGCAAGACCAGAACATGTGGACGTGGTTGGCCGGGCCTCTTTGGCACCGTTCGCATCTGTCCTCCACCTCCGGGAAGAACCTGCTCATACGGTTTCTTGTTAAGTGGGCTCTATGTACCACTTTTAGTTGCGTCAGGCTGAGCCTTGCGCATGTGGAGGTGGAGTTGACCCAATGTAGTGCTTCGCTCCAGAGTCCCCACCTTATCTCCATCCCCAGGTCGCCCTCCCATTTCCTTCTTGTTGCGTCCAGTACGGTGTCGTCCCTTTCTACCAGTCGGTCATACAAGTCGCTACAGTTCCCTTTCGCTAGGATACTTGCGTCCAGTAGGTCTTCCAGTAGTGTCTGTCGTGGCGGTTGTGGGTACGTCCTTGTCTCCTTTCGTAGGAAGTTTTTGAGCTGGAGGTACCGTAGCTCATTCCCCCAGCTAGCCTAAATTTCTCTGTCAGTTCGTCCAGTGTTGCGATCCTGCCGTCCGTGTATAGGTCCCTGACTGTCAGTGTCCCCTCGTCCTGCCTCCACCTTTTGAAGGTGGTGTCAGTCAGTGCTGGTGTGAACCTATGGTTGTTGCAGATGGGAGCCTTGTCCGACATTTTGGTCAGGCCAAATTGCTGCCGCAGTTGGTTCCAGGATTGGAGGGTGGCTGTCACCACTGGGCTGCTGGACTGTTTTTTGGGTGGGGATGGGAGTGCTGCCGTGGCGAGGGCCCGGAGGGAGGTCCCCATGCAGGAGGCCTCCTCCGCACGCACCCACTCGGCTTCTGGCTCCTGGATCCATCCCCTTACTCGCTCGGCTGTTGCCGCCCAGTGGTAGAATTGTAGATTCGGGAGGGCATGCCCCCCCCGGATTTTGTTTTTTGTAGGACCTTCTTTGGGATCCTAGCATTTTTACCCCCCCCCCCATACGAACGCCATGATAAGTTTGTCCAGCACTTTGAAGAAGGCCTTGGGGATGTAGATCGGAATGGATCTAAACAGGAAGAGGAACCTGGGCAGTACGTTCATTTTGATCGTCTGGACTCTCCCCGCAAGGGAGAGTGGGAGTGTGTTCCATCTTTGCAGGTCCTTTTTTACTTCCTCCGTCAGGCTGGTGAGGTACCTGGATCCCCAGGTAGCGGAATTTATGTCGGGCTTGTTTGAACGGCAGCCCCTTTAGTGCTGCCCCCCCCCCCCCTTGCTGGTGTACTGGGAAGATCTCGCTTTTGCTCATGTTGAGTTTGTAGCCCGAGAAGGCTCCAAACTCTTTCAAGAGCGCGATGATTCCGTCCATGCTGCTTTGTGGGTCCGAGATGTAGAGGAGCAGCTCATCTGCATAGAGTGAGACTCTGTGCTCTCTGCCTCCCCTTCGGATCCCCCTCCAATTTTTTGCTGCCCTGAGCGCGATTGCTAGCGGTTCGATTGCTAGTGCGAACAGCAGCGGGGACAGTGGGCATCCTTGTCTGGTGCCCCGTGCAGCTGGAAGTATTGGGAGTTGGTATTGTTGGTCAGTACACTCGCCATGGGAGCATTGTATAGGAGCTTTACCCAAGCGGTGAACCCTGTTCCAAGCCCGAACCGCTCCAGTACCTCCATGAGGTATTTCCATTCGACTCTGTCGAAGGCCTTTTCTGCGTCCAGGGAGACGATCACCTCTTGTGCTTTCTCCCCGGAGGGGGTCATTATCACGTTCAGCAGGCGCCTGATGTTCGAGGTGAGCTGTCTACCTTTGACGAAGCCCGTCTGATCCTCTGTGACCACCTCAGGTACACAGTCTTCTAGCCTTTTGGCTAGGACTTTGGCCAGTATTTTGGCGTCTGCATTCAGCAGAGATATGGGTCTGTATGACCCACATTCCGTTGGGTCTTTGTCTTTCTTAGGTATCAGTGAGATTGAGGCCTGTGCTAACGTGGGTGGCAGTGTGCCCCGAGCTAGCGAGTCTGTGAACATCTCCCGCAGGTGCGGGGCCAGCGCTGTCGCAAAGTTTTTGTAGAAACTTTGCGAGTTTGTCCCGTCCGGTCCCGGTACCTTCCCCGTCTGCTTGGAGCTAATGCTGTCCATGATCTCTCCCAGTGCTAGTGGTGCTTCCAGGTCCCGTTTCCTGCCCTCCCCCACGACTGGTATGTCCAGTCCATCAAGGAACCGGTTCATCCCAGCCTTCCCCGTTGGGGGCTCTGAGGTGTACAGCTCTTGGTAGAAGGCCTTGAAGGTTTTGTTAATCCTCTCTGGTTCTGTTTCCAACGTGCCTCTGGTACCCCTGATTTGCGCAATTTCTCTGGTGGCTGCCTGCTTTCTCAGCTGGTGTGCCAACAGGCGGCTGGCTTTGTCTCCGTGTTCGTCCAGGGTCCCGCGCGCCTGGCGGAGTTGGTGCACTGCTTTCCTGGTGGAGAGCAGGTCGAAGTTCCTTTGTAGTTCTTTTCTCTCTGCCAGGAGCTCTACGGTCGGGGCCTCGGAGTATTTAAGGTCTACCTCCAGTATGGAGTCGACCAGCTTCTGCCCAGCCACCCTTTCCTCCCTATCTCTTTGCGCTTTGAAGGCAATGATTTCCCCTCTTAGTACGGCCTTAAGCGCTTCCCAGAACGTGGAGGATGATACCTCCCCGTTTTGGTTGTTGTTGTAATGTTTTATTGCTGGTTTCTGCAGTTGCTGTGTTCTCTTTTTCTATACTTTTGTAATTTTGATATGGTTATTTATTGGGGTGCTGTTCTGTTTTTTGTTGGGGGGCATTGTCTGAGTTTTGTATCTTGCGGGGCGGGGGGTTGGGGGGGTTTGTTGTATTCTATGACGGGTTGGGGGTATGGAGTGGGGCTGGTATCTGGGAACTGCGTCAGAAGGGTGTGGTGGGGCAGTGCAAAAGCGCGGGCTTTCCTCTGGTTTCCTGCGCTGCGGGGCTGGGGGGTGGAGACTATGACAAGGGGGAGGGGCCTTAACGGGTTCTTTCCCGTGCTGGAGGAGGGACAGGAGGGGGGATGATCCCACTTTGGGAGGGGTCGGGTTTTGGTGGGAATTTCCGGGGTCAGCAGGAGTTAGCTGACCCACGGAAGTACAATGGAGGACGATTCGCGGCTGGGAGGGTTCCTAGCCTGGGTGGAGAGGGGGGGGGGGGGGGTGGGGGGTGGGGGGGAATACTGGGTTGCTGCTGGCAGGGTCAGGAAGGAGCTGGTGTGGGCCAGGGGGACAAAGGTGAGGTGTTGTCGCTGTGGGGACTGGGTCGGGCGGGGGGTGCTGGCCTGGGGCGGTCAGTCGACGGGCTATGGCTAGTCGACAGGGGAGGGGGAGGCGGGACGCCCTCTGATCCGGTTGGTCACCTGGAATGCGAGAGGATTGAATGGGCCGGTAAAGCGTTCGAGGGTTCTTGCTCATCTGAGGGGGCTGAAGGGAGATGTGGCAATGCTTCAGGAGACCCACCTGAAGGTGGCGGACCAGGTCCGTCTGAGGAAGGGGTGGGTGGGGCAGGTTTTCCACTCTGGGTTGGATGTGCAGAACCGGGGAGTGGCGATTCTGGTGGGGAAAAATGTGTAATTTGAGGCTTCATAGGTGGTGGCGGATAAGGGGGGTAGGTATTTCATGGTTAGGGGCAGGCTACAAGGAGAGAAGGTACTGGCAAGTGTGTATGCCCCAAATTGGGATGATGCGGGCTTTATGAGGCGTATGCTGGGACTGGTCCCAGATCTAGGGGCGGGAGGTCTGATTATGGGGGGACTTCAATACGGTGTTGGATCCTTCACTGGATCGGTCCAGTTCAAGGACGGGTAGGAGGCCGGCAGCGGCCAAGGTACTGAGAGGGTTTATGGACCAGATGGGAGGGGTGGACCCATGGAGGTTTGTGAGGCCGAGGGCACGGGAGTACTCTTTCTTCTCCCACGTACATAGGGTTTATTCCCGGATAGACTTTTTCATGGTGAGTAGGGGACTGATTCTGAGAGTGGAGGAGGCCGAATATTCGGCCATTGCAATCTCCGACCACGCTCCGCATTGGATGGTGTTGGATATGGGGGAGGTGCAGGACCAGCGCCCGTTGTGGCGGTTGGATGTGGGGTTGTTGGCGGAGGAGGAGTTGTGTAGGAGGGTCCGGGCAAGTATTGAGAGGTACCTCGAGGTGAATGATACGGGGAGGTCCAGGTGGGTATAGTCTGGGAAGCCCTGAAGGCAGTGATTCGTGGGGAGCTGATATCCATCCGGGCACACAGAGAGAGGAGTGAGAGGGATAGACTGGTGAGGAAGATGCTGGAGGTAGATAGGAGGGACGTGGAGGCACCAGAGGAGGGACTGTTGGGGGAGAGGCGCAGCCTACAGGCTAAATTTGATTTGCTGACCACTAGAAACGCGGGGGCACAGTGGAGGAAGGCACAAGGGGCAGTGTACGAGCATGGTTAAAAGGCGAGTAGGATGCTGGCTCATCAGCTCCGCAAGCGGGATGCGGCTAGGGAAATTGCTGCAGTGAGAGGCAAGAGTGGGAATGTGGTGCGGAAGGGGGTAGAGGTGAATGAGGTCTTCAAGGACTTTTACGGGGAGCTGTACCGGTCGGAGCCAACGGGGGAGAGGAGGGGAATGGAGAAGTTTCTCGACGGGCTATCTTTCCCGAAGGTGCAGGAGGAACAGGTGGAGGGGTTGGGGGCGCCGATTGAGTTGGAGGAGCTGGTTAAGGGGATCGGGCAGATGCAGTCAGGGAAGGCGCCGGGGCCGGATGGGTTCCCGGTGGAGTTTTATAAAAAGTTTGTGGACCTAGTGGGCCTCTTGCTGGTGCGGACACTTAATGAGGCGTGGGAAGAGGAGACTCTGCCCCCGACGATGTCGCAGGCGCTGATTTTGTTAATCTTAAAGAGGGACAAGGACCCCAGCAGTGTGGTTCATACCGGCCCATATCTCTCCTTAAAGTGGATGCCAAGGTGCTGGCAAAAATCCTGGCCACCAGGATAGAGGACTGTGTGCCAGGGGTTGTACACGAGGACCAGACAGGTTTTGTGAAGGGAAGGCAGCTGAACACGAATGTGCGGAGGTTGTTGAATGTCATCATGATGCCGGCGATTGAGGGGGAGGCTGAGATAGTGGTGGCGCTGGATGCGGAGAAGGCCTTCGATAGAATGGAGTGGGTGTACTTATGGGAGGTGTTGGGGAGGTTTGGATTTGGTGAAGGGTTTATTAGATGGGTGAGGCTGCTATATGAGGCCCTGATGGCTTGTGTGGCCACGAATGGGAGGAGGTCGGAGTACTTCCGGCTTTATCGAGGGACCAGGCAGGGTTGCCCCCTGTCCCCCTTGTTGTTTGCATTGGCAATCGAGCCGCTGGCGATGGCGTTGAGGGATTCAGGGAGGTGGAGGGGTTTGGTGCGAGGTGGGGAGGAACATAGGGTGTCGTTGTATGCCGATGACCTGTTACTGTATGTGGCGGACCCGGTGGGAGGGATGCCGGGGGGTGATGGAGCTGCTAGCTGAGTTTGGGACCTTTTCAGGCTATAAACTAAATCTAGGCAAGAGTGAGGTGTTTGTGGTGCACCCTGGGGACCAGGAGGAAGGAATTGGTAGGCTCCCGTTTAGGAGGGCAGGGGAGAGTTTTAGGTACCTGGGGGTGCAGGTGGCCAGGGACTAGGGGACTCTTCACAAGCATAATTTCACCAGGCTTGTGGATCAGATGGAGGAGGAGTTCAAGAGGTGGGACATGCTGCCATTATCGTTGGCGGGGAGGGTGCAGTCCGTCAAAATGACGGTGCTTCCAAAGTTCTTGTTCCTCTTTCAGTGCCTGTCCATCTTCATCCCCAGGGCTTTCTTTAGGAGGGTGACTAGTAGTATTTTGAGCTTTGTGTAGGCACATGGGACTCCGAGAGTGAAGAGGGGTTTCCTGGAGCGAGGGAGGGATAGAGGCGGGCTGGCGACGCCCAACCTTTTGGGATACTATCGGGCGGCCAATATGTCAATGGTGCGTAAATGGGTGATGGGGGGGGGGGGGGGAGGGGTGTGGAAAAGAATGGAGACAGCGTCTTGCAGAGGTACGAGCCTGGGTGCCTTGGTAACGGCGCCGTTGCCGCTTTCTCCTAAGAGGTATACCACGAGCCCGGTGGTGGCGGCGACCCTAAGAATCTGGAGACAGTGGAGACGACATAGGGGGGAAACAGGGGGCTCGATGGAGGCTCCATTAGGTGGAAATCATCGGTTCATCCTGGGGAACACTGATGGGGGATTTAGGGGGTGGCATAGGGTGGACATCAGTAAACTGAGGGACCTGTTTATTGGCGGGAGGTTTGCGAGCCTGGGGGAACTGGAAGATAAATTTGGGCTCCCCCAAGGGAACATGTTCAGATACTTACAGGTAAAGGTGTTTGTTAGGCGACAGGTGGAGGAATTCCCTTTGCTGCCCTCGCGGGAGGCGATGGACAGAGTGCTATCGGGGGTGTGGGTCGGAGAGGGGACGGTGTCTGACATTTATAAGGTAATGCAGGAGGTGGAGGAGTCGTCAGTGGAGGAGCTGAAGGCTAAATGGGAGGGGGAACTTGGGGAGCAGATAGAGGTTGAGACTTGGGCAGATGCCTTGGAGAGAGTCAACTCTTCCTCTTCATGTACGAGGCTTAGTCTCATCCAATTCAAGGTGCTGCACCGGGCCCACATGTTTGGGACTAGGATGAGTAGGTTCTTTGGGGGTGAGGACAGGTGCACCAGGTGTTCGGGGAGTCCAGCGAATCATGCCCATATGTTCTGGGCATGCCCGGTACAGGAAGAATTCTGGAAGGGGGTGGCGGAGACGGTGTCTAGGGTGGTTGGATCCAGGGTCAAACCATGATGGGGACTCGCGATTTTTGGAGTTGCGGTGGAGCCGGGAGTGCAGGAGGCGAAAGAGGCCGGTGTCCTGGCCTTTGCGTCCCTAGTAGCCCGGCGGAGGATCTTGATGCAGTGGAAAGATGCGAGGCCCCCAAGTGTGGAGACCTGGATCAATGACATGGCGGGATTTATAAAATTGGAGAGGGTCAAATTTGCCCTGAGAGGATCAATGCAAGGGTTCTATAAATGATGGCAGCCTTTTCTGGACTTCCTGGCTCAAAGATAGTCATTTTGGTCAATAGCAGCAGCAACCCGGGGGCGGGGGGGGGGAGAGAGGGGGGAAGAGGGGTGGGTGGGGGGGAAGAGGGGGGGATGGGGGTGAAGAGGGAGGGGTTGGGGGGAAGAGGGGTGGAGAGAGAGGTGGGGGGAGAGAGGGGGAAGAGGGGGGGGAAGGCGGGTGTTCCTTATTATTGTTTCTTTTTTTTTAAGGGTATGTAACTTAACATTGTGTTAATTTAAGTTGTTAATATGTTTTGTCGTTCATTGAGGATGGGCGAATGTTTATGATTGCTATCATTATTGTTATTGTTGGTATTTCATCACGGTTTGTTGTTGTTGTATAAATACAAAATTTTTCAATAAAAATTATTTAAAAAAAAAAAATAGGGACTATCTGAATATATGTCTGCCGGGCTGGGGAACAAATCTGGGTGGTCGACTATGTAAGCAATGGCCGCGAGCTCTGCTACCTGTGCGCCTAAGTGACATGGTAGCTGCAATGCAATCGCTTCAAGGGCACGGCCCTGCGCGTCCTCCACGTAAATACCGCATCCTGTAATGCATTTCCCATTTAAAACTGTGGATGAACCATCCACATAAATCCTCAAAGGTGCACACGTGTCTGTGTGCTGGGGACTCTGGGGTGAACTTCCTATCTTCCTGGGGGGTGTCTTTGCGATAAAGGGTCCTTTATTGTGAAGTGGGGCTATGATCTCACACACATGGGGTGTTCCTGGGTACTGGAGGTTGTCTGCTAAAAATGTGTGTGTCTTTGTCCGTTTCACAGTGATGTCCCGTCTCTGCAAAAGAAGGGTCCATCTAGCTGCTCTGATGTGACTAACTGAACCGTCCTTCAGTCGTCCGTCTAATAGAAGCTGTGTGGGTGTGTGTTCGGTCAGAATCGTGATGGGGTTCAGTCCGGTTATGTAAGAGAAATACTGCACTGCCCAGAAAACTGTGAGCAGGTGCCTCTCGCAGGCTGAAAATCTTTGCTCTACTGGGGCTAAAAGTCTGGAGGCATAAGCCACTGGTCTCAACTGTTCGTGCCGTTCCCGAAGGAGCACGGCTGAAAGGGTCCGATCTGTACTTGCTACTTCAATAGCATAGGGGGAAAGTAGGTCTGGAACTTGGAGTGCGGGGGCTGCAATAAGGGCTCCCTTTAGTGTGTCCACAACATCCGTATGCTGCGGAAGCCATTCCCAGGTGGCTCCTTTCTGTAGGAGGTCTGAGAGTGGGGCTGCCTTGGTCGCGAAACCGTCAATGTGGTTCCGACAATACCCAACCAGTCCTAAAAACGACCGGAGGGCTGAAACATTCTGGGGAAGGAAAAATTTAGTAATCGAGTCAATCCTTTTGTGCTCAATCTCGCGTTTGCCGTGCGTGATAATCGTACCCAAATATATCACTTTACTATCCAAAATTTGGGCCTTTTTGGGGTTCACTTTACAGTCAATTGTCTGTAGTAGTTCCAGGAGTTCAGACAGAAGCGTGATGTGCTCTGCCTTGGTGTCTGTCTGCAGTAATAGGTTGTCCACATACTGGACCAGACATTCAGGGCGAGAGAATTTAGACAAACCATTTGTCAGCTGTTGGTGGAAAATGGAGGGGGAGTTGCGGAATCCTTGTGGAAGGCATGTCCACGTGTACTGCTGTCCTTTAAATGTGAAGGCAAATTTGTACTGGCACGCCTTTGCCAATGGAATGGACCAGAAGCCGTTACTGATATCCAAAACCGTAAAGTACTTTGAGTTGAGTCCCTGTTTGAGCATGGTCTCGGAACTTGTGGCTACTGTGGGGGCTACTGCGGGGGTGACTTTATTGAGTTCCCGATAATCGATGGTCAGTCGCCATGATCCATCGGGCTTTCTCACTGGCCAAATTGGGGCATTATTAGTAGAAGCTACTGATCTAAGTACGCCCTGCTCTAATAAGCTGTTGATAACTTTTGCGATTTCTCCCTCTGCCTCTTGGGGAAATCCATATTGCCGTTGGGGTCTAGGGTCAGGTCCTGTAATTTGAACCGGTCCAGACATTCTGCCGCAGTCGTGCCTGTGACTGGCAAATGCTGATCTGTTCTTTTGCAAAACTGCCCTAACCTGTTTGTCCGTGCTGACCGTGGTCGGATCAAAACAATACTCTCTGACTGCGCTAATCCTGTTTGCATACTCACCTACTGTGAGCATTGCGGGGGCTCTTTCTGACCTTGCCATTCGCCAGACACACTGATTGACTGGGTTGAACGACAGGTTGTGTGTATTCATGAAATCTATGCCTAGTATGTGTTCTGCTGTGTGGGGCAAATCTACTAAAACAATGGGCTGTTTGGTGGTAATGGTCCCTAGCTGAATGGGTACAGGGGCTGTAATGTGTCCCTGCTGTGAGTGGCCTGTAAAGCCGCTGAGGGTGATTGTGACTGTAGTGGGCCACGTGTCCTTTTGATACATATTGGAGGAATTTATGGTCGTGCGGGACCCTCCTGTGTCCCAGAGTAATTCTATGGGCTGTCCCCGTATCTTTGCTGTGACTACCGGTCATCCGGACGTATCCCAAAGGGTGTCACAGACCCAAACGGGTGAGCCCGAACACCGTCAGTCCGTGCCTTTCATGTCTTCTTGGTCTGAACGGGTGCCGACACTATGTAGGCTTTGTCCTATTTCTGTTCAGTGTGCTTGTCTGTTGGCCTCTCTGTGATTTCTGCGGGGCGTTGCACTCTCGTGCAAAATGTCCTAACTGACCACAGTTGTAACATTCCTGTGGCTTCTGCGGGGGGTTGTTCTTTCCTTCATTCACCCGGGCGGGGTTTTGGTGCGCTCTGACTGCCTGAATATCAGCCTCTGCCTGCTGATCTTTGGGTTTCCTAACTGCGGTTTTACTATAGACGGATTGCTCCCAAGCGCGGGACAACCTTTTTTTGGTACCCATTTCTCATTGTGAGCGTCTTCTGATGGGTCATAATTCACGCACGCTTTCTTTTTTTTTTATAAATTTAGATTACCCAATTATTTTTTCCAATTAAGGGGCAATTTAGCATGGCCAATCCACCTACTCTACACATTTTTGGGTTGTGGGGGCGAAACCCACGCAGACACGGGGAGAATGTGCAAACTCCACACGTACAGTGACCCAGAGCCGGGATCGAACCTGGGACCTCAGTGCCGTGAGGCGGTTGTGCTAACCACTAGGCCACCGTGCTGCCCTCACGCACGCTTTCTGTCCTGCCTCTGTGGCATGGGAGATAAGGGTGCGGGTCCATTTGGCCATGTTGTCTGGGGACAAATGGGCGCAATGTAAGTTTCCAAACACTGCTGTGAAATGGATCCACAGCCTTCCTGCAAACGCTGTGTGGTGCTCGGTTTTCTTTTGCCTGCACTTGTTCAGGCCTTCTACGGGGTCACATCTATTATATCCGTTCGCATCGAGTATCGATGTGTGCATCTCTTCTAGTGTGCCTCCTCCAATGTTCTGTGGGTCTGGAAGGGCTGCTACCACGGAAGAGTCTAAACTCAAAACTGAGCTTAACCTGCTCTCGCTCATCAAGGCCGTACATGGTCGCCTGTTGCCTTACTCTCGCGAAGAATTGGTGGGGGTCTGAGGTGGGGAGGAACGGTGTGATTTTGTCGCACACATCCCGTAATTGGGTCATGGTTAAGGGGGTGGTATAAGTGAAATCTGGTGCGCCATCTGCGGATGCTTTGCGTTGGGTGGTGACTGGATTCATGGGTGCTGGTGCTATCTGCTCTGTGGGGGGTTGGGGTGCTTTCCTCTTCTGCGGTTTCTCTTGCGCACATGTTACCTGAACGTATCTCTGTGCTGTTTCATTTAATTCCTGCCAATCGGGGCCGTTTTCCTCATCTAATTGAGTCCCAAAGGTGCTTTGGAACCCATTTTGTACGGAAAGCAGAGACTGCAGTTCTGCAATCTGCTTCTGGCATTTCGCGTGGTCCACTGAGCTTTGCCTCTGCTCTGTGGTGGCAGCATGGAGTGCTCTTAAAGCTGCCTTCAGGTCGCTACACTGCTTCTGCAATGCCTCTACCTGCTTCTTGGTTTCCTCTCTTATCAAGACTGCGCGCTGCTTATCCTGATAGGCCTTTTCGTACTGTGTTTGGGAGATGCTTAAGTGCACCAGACAAGACTGGTGTGCCCTCTTGGCATCATCCACCTCTACATCTTTTGCTGCAAGCCTCTGTCTCAACTCTATATTCTCTCTTTCGACATCACTGACATCCACCTTACTCATCCTATTTGTTTCCTCTAAATCTGCGCGGAGCTTCCGAACGACCTCCTCTGTGCCTCGCAATTGTGCCAAACAGGACACGATTGCCATCGGCTTACGAGCTTTTCCTAAACTCTTCTTGTGTATTTCGTTCAGGTTCTCCCACCAAGTATATCCTATACTCCCGGGACCTGTTTCCTCATTTGAACAGAATTCGCTCCAAAGGGGCCATCCCTTCCCTTTGAGGTACTTTCTGATCTCGACTTCCCATACGGGACACTGTCCTACTCTGCTGCTGGTCGCTGCGATCACAAACTTTTGAGGGTTCATGAGGCGTTCCATTGCCTGCATGGCCATCTTTCCTATCTGTACTCTCTTTAAATTTAGAATGAGGGGTACAAAGGCGGTGCTATAGACACGGGTACGGCTTTCGCTATTTTCCGGAATATAAACTCCCAACAGTTTCTCGCAACAAAATCTATCAGTTTTACCTTATAACCCTGTTAGTTACACATGCAAAAACACATTTCCGAATTATGAGGATTGATCAGATCTGCTTGAACACTTGTGATTGTTTCTGTTCCCAATTGGATTTCTAATTTCAAATTGCTGGGTTCTCTCGGAGTGGGGGGGCCACTTCTAGTCGAGTCCCATCAGAGGTCGCCACTAAATGTTGCTTGTTCTGGTGAGTGCGCTTTGCACTCAATTGGCTCTGTTTTATTACTTAGCTCTAGAGTCGCCAGGTATCCTTATGATACCACCACGAAGTTGAAGTTCAGATCAATGACTCAATACACCAATTAGTAAGGTTCAAATCAAAACACGTTTATTAATACACAGTTAATTGCTACTCATGCAAACAATACTAAAAGACTAGGCTATTCCTACCACTAACAGGCCAATACTTATCTGGATAAGGGAACCCGCTCGGTCAGGGAACAATGGCCTCGTACTCAATCCTGAGTCTGCAGGCTTCCAGCTGGTCAGGAGGGGTCAGGAGCATCTATCTCGTAGCTTGCGTTGACTGGACACTTACTTGATGGTGCAGCAGTTGGCCAGGCCTCTCCTTCTTACGGTCAAGTTCTTCGAGAGCTGCTAAGATGTTCTGCTGGGAGGGCCAGCTAAGAGAGTGAACTGAACTTGGGACCTGTCTTTTATAGGTTCCAGGGGCTTCGCGCCCTTTTGGGCGGACCCCAAGCTTACTTCCAATCGATTGGATCCCATACCAATCGATTGGTTTGAATTCCCCAATACTGGGGCTGTTTCTCGATCACTGGGCAGTTCTTTCTGGCTTGTTTGTCTCCTTTGTTTCGGACTCCCGTTGGCGCCGAGGAGTCTGACTTGCTATTGAGTGTCTTAAATGTAGCTAATTGTTGTAGCTATTGTTCCCGGGGATCACTCATCAATATGTATAACTGCTGGTTTCAGTGCTGTCTGCTTTCTTTGCAGGCAGAATACACAGGGAAAGTCTGCGAACGGCTTGTTTCTTTAGGATTGTCCAATTTCCCTGCTGTCTTTGTGTTTCTCCATTTTGTGTGGGGAAGTGGCCAACTCAGGTGGCTACAGGTGGACCCGTGGAGGTTTAAGAACACGGAGGAGTGGGAGAACTCCTTCTTCTCGCAAGTGTGCAAGATATACTCCAGAATTTACTTTCTTTGTGGTGAGCCTTGAGGTGTTGGTGGGGGCAGTGTACACAGAAATTGTAATCTCAGACCACGCGCCGCACTGGCTGGAGGTTCGACTTAGTTTGGGATGGGAGTAGAGGCTGGGATAGAGGCTAGACTCGGGATGTTGGCAGACAAGAGGTTTTGTGATAAGGTGCGGTTGGTGATTAAGGACTGCATGGAGTTGAACCAAAATGGGGAGGTATTGGCAGCCACATTCTGGGAGGCATTAAAAACAGTGGTTTGGGGGGAGATTAGCTCGTTCAATAATAATATAATTATCTTGTTTGAGGTTTTGGGAAGGTTTGGGCCGAGATTTGTGGCATGGGTGCGGTTGCTGTATGTGGCACCAAGGGCGAGGGTGAGAACAAATGATAAGAGCTCACAAAGCTTTGACTGACACAGGGGTATGAGGCAGGGGTGCCTGCTGTCGCCGTTGCTGTTTGCACTGGCCGTAGAGCCATTGCCGATGGCTCTCAGGGGGTTGGTGGACTGGCGGGGGATCATGAGGGGACAGAGGGAACATCGGGTGTCGCTCTGTGCCGATGACCTCTTGCTGTATGTTTCGGATCCGTTGGAGAGTATGGGAAAGATTATGAGCCTGCTGGAGAGGTTTGTAGGGTTCTTGGGATGGGAACCGATGCAGGAAGTTGGAAGGTAGCAAAACAGGGACAGAAGCAAAAGGAAGTAAGGGGAAAAGTGCAAGGCAGAGAAGACATAGTCAAAAATCTAAAAGGGCGACAGTACAAGGTACAGTGACTGAGGGGAGCTCGGTGAATAGGCCCAGTAATAACAAAAGGAATAAAACTGGAGATGTTAAGATTCAAAACAGAGGTAAAAAAACCAACACAAGTGTACTTTACCTGAATGCTCGTAGTATTCGGAATAAAGTAAATGAGTTGATGGCACAAATCATCGTAAATGACTATGATTTAGTGGCCATTACTGAAACATGGTTAAAGGATGGTCACGACTGGGAGTTAAATATCCGAGGGTATCAAACTATTCGGAAGGACAGAGTGGATGGTAAGGGAGGTGGTGTTGCTCTGTTATTTAAGGATGACATCCGGGCAATAGTAAGGGATGACATCGGTGCTATGGAGGATAAGGTTGAATCCATTTGGGTGGAAATCAGGAATAGTAAGGCGAAAAAGTCACTGATAGGAGTAGTCTATAGGCCACCAAATAGTAATGTTATGGTGGGGTAGGCAATAAACAAAGAAATAACTGATGCATGTAGAAATGGTGCAGCAGTTATCATGGGGGATTTTAATCTACATGTCGATTGGTTTAACCAGGTCGGTCAAGGCAACCTTGAGGAGGAGTTTATAGAATGTATCCGCGATAGTTTCCTAGAACAGTATGTAATGGAACCTACGAGGGAACAAGCGGTCCTACATCTTGTCCTGTGTAATGAGACAGGATTGATTCATGATCTCATAGTTAGGGATCCTCTCGGAAGGAGCGATCACAATATGGTGGAATTTAAAATACAGATGGAGGGTGAGAAAGTAAAATCAAATACTAGTGTTTTGTGTTTAAACAAAGGAGATTACAAGGGGATGAGAGAAGAACTAGCAAAGGTAGACTGGAAGCTAAAACTTTATGGTGGAACAGTTGAGGAACAGTGGAGAACCTTCCAAGCGATTTTTCACAGTGCTCAGCAAAGGTTTATACCAACAGAAAGGAAGGACGGAAGAAAGAGGGAAAATCGACCGTGGATATCTAAGGAAATAAGGGAGAGTATCAAATTGAAGAAAAAAGCATATAAAGTGGCAAAGATTGCTGGGAGATTAGAGGACTGGGAAATCTTTAGGGGGCAACAGAAAGCTACTAAAAAAGCTATAAAGAAGAGTAAGATAGAGTATGAGAGTAAACTTGCTCAGAATATAAAAACAGACAGTAAAAGTTTTTACAAATATATAAGACAAAAAAGAGTGGCTAAGGTAAATATTGGTCCATTAGAGGATGAGAAGGGAGTTTTAATAATGGGAGATGAGGAAATGGCTGAGGAACTGAACAGGTTTTTTGTGTCGGACTTCACAGTGGAAGACACAAATAACATGCCAGCGACTGATAGAAATGAGGCTATGACAGGTGAGGACCTTGAGAGGATTGTTATCACTAAGGAGGGAGTGATGGGCAAGCTAATGGGGCTAAAGGTAGACAAGTCTCCTGGCCCTGATGGAATGCATCCCAGAGTGCTAAAAGAGATGGCTAGGGAAATTGCAGATGCACTAGTGATAATTTACCGAAATTCACTAGACTCTGGGGTGGTCCCGGTGGATTGGAAATTAGCAAACGTGACGCCACTGTTTAAAAAAGGAGGTAGGCAGAAAGCAGGAAATTATAGGCCAGTGAGCTTAACTTCGGTAGTAGGGAAGATGCTGGAATCTATCATCAAGGAAGAAATTGCGAGGCATCTGGATAGAAATTGTCCCATTGGGCAGACGCAGCATGGGTTTGTAAAAGGCAGGTCATGCCTAACTAATTTAGTGGAATTTTTTGAGGACATTACCAGTGCAGTAGATAACGGGGAGCCGATGGATGTGGTATATCTGGATTTCCAGAAAGCCTTTGACAAGGTGCCACACAAAAGGTTGCTGCATAAGATAAAGATGCATGGCATTAAGGGTAAAGTAGTAGCATGGATAGAGGATTGGTTAATTAATAGAAAGCAAAGAGTTGGGATAAATGGGTGTTTCTCTGGTTGGCAATCAGTAGCTAGTGGTGTCCCTCAGGGATCCGTGTTGGGCCCACAATTGTTCACAATTTACATAGATGATTTGGAGTTGGGGACCAAGGGCAATGTGTCCAAGTTTGCAGATGACACTAAGATGAGTGGTAAAGTGAAAAGTGCAGAGGATACTGGAAGTCTGCAGAGGGATTTGGATAGGTTAAGTGAATGCGCTCGGGTCTGGCAGATGGAATACAATGTTGACAAATGTGAGGTTATCCATTTTGGTAGGAATAACAGCAAATGGGATTATTATTTAAATGATAAAATATTAAAGCATGCCGCTGTTCAGAGAACACCAGGTTAAAGTCCAACAGGTTTGTTTCAAACACGAGCTTTCGGAGCACGGCTCCTTGAGACTTGGGTGTGCTAGTGCATGAGTCACAGAAGGTTGGTTTACAAGTGCAACAGGTGATTAAGAAGGCAAATGGAATTTTGTCCTTCATTGCTAGAGGGATGGAGTTTAAGACTAGGGAGGTTATGTTGCAATTGTATAAGGTGTTAGTGCGGCCACACCTGGAGTATTGTGTTCAGTTTTGGTCTCCTTACTTGAGAAAGGACGCACTGGCGCTGGAGGGTGTGCAGAGGAGATTCACTAGGTTAATCCCAGAGTGGAAGGGGTTGGATAATGAGGAGAGGTTGAGTAGACAGGGACTGTATTCGTTGGAATTTAGAAGGATGAGGGGGGATCTTATAGAAACATTTAAAATTATGAAGGGAATAGATAGGATAGATGCGGGCAGGTTGTTTCCACTGGCGGGTGACAGCAGAACTAGGGGACATAGCCTCAAAATAAGGGGAAGTGGATTTAGGACTGAGTTTAGGAGGAACTTCTTCACCCAAAGGGTTGTGAATCTATGGAATTCCTTGCCCAGTGAAGCAGTTGAGGCTCCTTCATTACATGTTTTTAAGGTAAAGATAGATAGTTTTTTGAAGAATAAAGGGATTAAGGGTTATGGTGCTCGGGCCGGAAAGTGGAGCTGAGTCCACAAAAGATCAGCCATGATCTAATTGAATGGCGGAGCAGGCTCGAGGGGCCAGATGGCCTACTCCTGCTCCTAGTTCTTATGTTCTTATGTTCTAAACCGAATGTAGGGAAAAGTGAGGTTTTCCCGGTGAATGAGCTGGGACGGCGGGCTAATTTAGGGGGGTGACATTTACGATAGCGAGGGATAGGTTTAGGTATTTGGGGATTCAGGTAGCGAGAGAATGGACGGGGCTCCATACGTGGAACTTAACGAAGCTGGTGGAGGAGGCCAGGGAGGATCTTAAGAGGTGGGATACACTGCACTTAATGTTGGCAGGGAGGGTTCAAGTGGTGAAAATGAATATTCTGCTGAGTTTCTTCTTTATCTTTCAAGCTCTCCCAATCTTTATACCAAAGACCGTTTTTTGGAAAGTGGACACGACCATTTCTGACTTTTTATGGGCAGGGAAGGTGCCGAGGATGGGGAGGACCCTGCTATAGAGACAGAAGCAGCAGGGGAGTTGGTTTTGCCAAACTTGCTTCATTATTATTGGGGGGCGAATGTGGACAAGGTGCGGTGGTGGTGGAAAGGAGAAGGGGTAGTGGGTTAGGATGGAGGAGAAATCTTGTAAGGGGTCTAGTTTGAGGGCTATGGTGACAGCAGCATTGCCAATGGCTCCGAGTAGGTATTCAGGGAGCCTAGTGGTGCAGTCCACGGTGAAGATATGGAATCAGTTGAGGAGGCATTTCAGGGTGGAAGGGATGTCAGTGCTAACGCCGCTGTGTGAGAATCATGAGTTTGAGCCGGGGGGTGGGGGGGGGGAGGTGGATAGTGTATATAGGAGGTGGAGGGAAGTGGGGCTGATCAAGGTGAGGGCTCTGTATTTGGAGGAAGGGTTCACCAGTCTGGAGGAGCTAAGGGAGAGGGTGGAGCTTCCGAGGGGTAGTGAGTTCAGGTATCTACAGGTTAGGCACTTCGCGCGAAAGGTCTGGAGGGGGTTCCCTGGGTTGCTGGGATACACCCTGCTGGAGCGATTGCTGCTTCCAGATGTGGAAGGGGAGGGGAAAATTGGGGATATATACAAGTGGCTGGCTGGGGGAGGAGGGAAGCGAGCGAGTGGTGAAGATCAAAGAGAAATGGGAAGCGGAGTTGGGAGGGGAGATCAATTGGGGAGTATGGAGTGAGGCTCTGCATAGGGTAAACGAGACCTCTTGTGCAAGGATGAGCCTGATACAGTTTAAGGTGGTGCACAGGGTGCATATGACTTGGGCGAGAATGAGTGGGTTCTTTCAGGGGGGTAGCGGATGAGTGTGAGAGGTGTGGGCGGGGGCCAGCGAATCACATGCACATGTTTTGGGGTTGTGGAAAATTGGAAAGATTCTGGGCGGGAGTGTTCACGGTCTTGGCTAGGATAGTGGAGGAAGAGGTGGACCTGGACCCTTTAGTGGCCATATTTGGGGTTTCAGAGAGGTCGGAGCTCATGGAGAGGAGGAAGGCCGATGCCTTGGCCTTCTCCTGTCTGATTGCACGGCGGCAAATTTTGCTGGAGTGGCGGTCGGCATCGCCACCGGGGGTTGCAGTTTGGTTGGGTGACCTGTACGCCTTCCTGCCGTTAGAGAAGATAAAATATGAGTTAAGGGGCTCTTCAGGGGGCGTTTGAGGAAAGATGGGGGATGTTTGTGACTGTGATTGAGGGGCAAAATACATTTAAAAAAAAAATAATATAACTATAATCATTATTTTTATATAAGTATCTAATATTATTATATTATGATATTGTATTACATAATAGCATAGTGGTTAGCATAGTTGTTTCACAGCTCCAGGGTCCCAGGTTCGATTTCCTGCTTGGGTTACTGTCTGTGCGGAGTCTACAGCTGCCAGAGACAATGACACAGGTGACAATCAAGCTAATACCAAAGAAAAGGAAGGACCCGTTAGAATGTGGGTTGTACAGGCCCATATCACTGTTAAGTATGTACGTGGAAGTGCTGGCTAAGTTGTGGCGGGGAATTTGGAAGGATGCAATCCGGGGTGGTTACATAGGACCAAGAGGGCTTCATAAAGGGCAGACAACTCTCGAGCAATGTAAGGCGATTACTGAATGTGATCATGACCCCGGAGAGAAGGCGGGTTTCGGAGGCAGGTTGTGTATGGACGCAGAGAAGACATTTGACCGGAGGAGTGACGGTAGCTGTTTGAGGTCCTGGGAAGGTTTGTGTTGAGGCCAAAGTTTGTGGCATGGGTGCATCTGTTGTACTTGGCCCGGTGGCGAGTGTACGGACCAATGAGATGAGCTCTCGGAATTTTGGGTTGCATAGGGGAACGAGGCGAGGGTGTCTGCTGTCGCCGTTATTGTGTGTGTTGGCGATAGAGCCCTTTGCGATGGCCCTTACGGGGTCAGTAGAGTGACAAGAGATTAGGAGGGAGAGTAGGGAGCACCAGGTGTCACTGTAGGTGGATGACCTGCTATTATATGTGTCAGACTCGCTGAAGAGTATGGGATTATGAGAGGTGAGAGGTTTGGGGCTTTCTCGTGTTATAAGTTGAACGTGGGGAAAAGTAAGGTGAATGAGTCAGGTCAGAGAGCCAATTTCGGGGGGGTTGCCATTTAGGGTAGCCAGGGATATGTCTAGGTCTTTGGGATCCAGATGACGGGAGAGTGGGCAATGCTACATAAGTGGAACTTAACAAAGTTGGTAGAGGAGATAAGGGAGGACTTTAGTAGGTGGGATATACTGCGCCTGACCCTGGCAGGGAGGGTTCAAGTGATGAAAATGAATCTCCTGCCAAGGTTCTTATTTATATTTCAGTTGCTTCTGATTTTCAGTCCAAAGGCCTTTTTTCGGAAGTTGGATATAGTCATTTCAGAGTTTATATGGGTGGGGAACATGCCAAGGGTGAAGAGGGTCCTGCTGCAGAGGCAGAAAGGGGGGGTTGGCATCACTGAACCTGCTGCACTACTATTGGGCAGCGAATGTGGAGAAAGTGAGGCGGTGGTGGGAAGGGCCGGGTGAAGATGAACATTCTGCCGAGATTCCTGTTCATATTCCAGACACTCCCGATCTTTATACCAAAGGCCTTCTTTCGAAAACTGGATGTGATTATTTCAGATTTTGTATGGGCAGGGAAGGTGCCAAGGGTTAAGAGGACCCTGTTACAGAGTTAGAGGCAGAAGGGAGGGTTGGCATTGCCGAACCTGCTACATTATTACTGGGCGGCGAACATGGAGAAGGTAAGGGGACGGTGGGAAGGAGTAGAATGGGTTAGAATGGAGGAAGAATCCTGTAGGAGGTCCAGCTTGAGGGCTATGGTGATGGCAGCGTTGCCAATGACGCCAAGGCAATACTCGGAGAGCGTTGTTATGCAGTCCACGGTAAAGGTCTGGAACTAGCTGAGGACACACTTTTGGATAGAGGGGATGTTGGTGCTAACGCTCTTGTGCGAAAACCACGGTTTTGAGCCAGGAGGGATAGATGGCATGTATAGTGAGTGGGGCAGTTTAAGGTGAGGGATCTGTACCTGGAAGAAGGGTTTGCCAGTATAGAGGAACTAAAGGAGAGGGTAGAGCTCCTGAGAGGATTGGAGACATATACGGGTGGCTGGGAGAACAGGGAGGTGAGCAGATGGTGAAGATTAAGAAGGTGGGAGGGGGAGCTGGGAGATAAACTGGGGAGTATGGAGTGAGGCGTTATGAAGGGTAAGTGCGACCTCCTTGTGCGCAAGGATGTCCCTGGTGCAGTTCAAGGTGGTACACAGGGTACACATGGTACACAGAGCTCTCGTAGCAGCCTCCCCGAACAGGCACCGGAATGTGGCGACTAGGGGCTTTTCACAGTAACGTCATTTGAAGCCTACTTGTGACAATAAGCGATTTTCATTTCATTTAATTCATTTTCAGTTGTTCATTGTGGGGGGGGGGGATAAAAAGGGGAAAATTTGTACAAACTGTATAGTTGTGTGTAGGGGAGTTTGTTCCCCGAATTGTTCATGTTTTGTAACCTTTTATATACGTTCGGAATAAAATACATTTAAAAAAAACAAAACTGCGCAAAGTCCAGATTTAGTCCAGTCACAGGCCTCCTGTCTTGATAAATGCCTCCACCGATGTCTTAAAATAATAGTCTGTGCCATTGTGTGTGACCCGCAGCTTCGCTAGCTAGACCACACCAAACCACACATTGCACTTGTACAGCGCCGCCTTGGCCCGCCCAAAGGCTGCCCACCTCCTTGCCAGCTCCACTGTTAAGTCCTTGTATATGCATATACCCTTGCCTTCCCACTCCACCTCACGCTTCTGCTTTGCCCATCTCAGCACTCTCTCCTTCACCGGAAAGTATGGAAACAGACAATCACTGCTCTCGGTAGTTTGTTTATCCTGAACTTTGGCCGGAGCAACCAGTGGGCCCTGTCCAATTTGTACTGGGAAGGGTCCTCCCCCTCCATCATCAACTTCGCTAACATATCTGTGAAGTATTCTGTAGGCCTCTGGCCCTCCACCCCTTCAGGCACGCCCACGATTCTCAGATTATGTCTTTGCGACCTGTTCTCCAGGTCTTCGACCTTGGCTCTCTGTTAATCTCTGCCACCCTATGCAGCTCCTCATCCATTGAGGTAAACTGATCATTATGCCGTGACAAGGCCTCCTTCACTTCTTTCATTTTTTTCCCCTGCTCCCGCACATCCGTCGAAGTTCTCACCAACTTCTCTCTCACGGAGGCAAGGCTCTCAGCCACCCACGCCTGAAGCGAAGCCATCATCACTGATGCTTTTCTAAATGCTTCAAAAACAACAATTTGAACTCTCCAGCCATCACCTTTGTCATCTTCTCCACAGTGATGGGCATGGCCCCACCCGACCGGCTCTCTCTCGCCATCATTCCTCCTACTGTCCCTCTCACCACGCTCGGAGGCGGACTTTCGCTCACAGGCTTCTTCCCTCAATCTTCTTCTGGTTTTTGACATTCTATAAATGTTCCAAACCTTCCCACAGTTCCTTACAGACACATCTTCCCCAAAAACGGGGTTTAAAGGGCTAAAAGAAAACTGCTCTGGCAGGAGCCATTAAACATGGGATCTCCACGTACTTGACGCAACTGGAAGTCCGTGCCTTTTTATTCTGACAGTAGCAAAACCCAGTGTTGTATTCAGGCAGAGGCAATGGGGGGAATTGGCTTATTCTCCTTCAATAATCTGAACAAAGATTTGTGATCTGTCACCAATATGAAATGCCACCCACACACATATTGGTGGAGTTGCTTGATGCTGAACACGATTCCCCACCCCTCCATTTCAATTTGAGAGTACCCTCTCTCTGCCTCGGAGAGGGTCCGGGATACATAAGCAATGGGCCGATCTGTTTAGTCCCATATGGATACGCGTCGCAGGCGAGGACAAACTATTTTCAGGCGTCTAAATGGATCAGTAAACTAGTAGACTGAAGACACTGCTTCACTTGACTGAAGGCTTCCTCCTGGGGTGCTTTCCAAACCATTTCTGGTGTTTATTCAGCAGAGCATCCAGCGGTGCCAATAGGGTGGCCAAATTCAGTAGGAATCTGCCATAACAGTTGATCATCCCAAGACAGACTTCAGTGCCGGAGTGTTTTTTGAGCCGGGCGCTTCTCTGATGGCTTTTATCTTCTTGTCCATCGGCTGCAACCCTTTAGCAACTACCCTGTAGGCCAAATAATCACCTCTCTGGCCTGGAACGTACTTTTCTCCCTTTTTAAGCACACACCGGCATTCGAGAATCTTCTTAGCACCTCATCCAAGTTGGCTAAGTGTTCCTTTCCCACAGAACCGATAATCAGCATGTCACCTAAATAAACCGCAACTTTAGGCATCCCAGCAACAAACCTTCCAGGGTGCGTTGGAAAATTGCACATGTTGATGATACCCCAAATGGTAACCGAGTATATTCATGCAAGCCTTTGTGCATGTTAATGGTCATGGACTCTTGGGATGCGTCATCTAATTCCAGTTGCAAGTAAGCGTGGCTCATGTCCTGTTTGGTGAATGTCAGACCCCCCAGCCAATCTCGTGTATAGGTTCTCAATCTTAGGTATGGGGTACATGACTAATTTGGCTGCTCGATTGACCGTTTGTTTATAATTCCCACAAATTCAGACTGTCTTGTCTGGCTTGAGGACAGGTAAGATGGGCGCTGCCCACTCTTCGAACTGGACCAGTTTTTGCCAGCTTGGTCTTTAAGGTGCTGAAGCTCTGCTTCCACTTTTACTGACATGAAATAAGAGATCGGTCTGGCCCTCTAAAACCTTGGTGTGGCCTTACACTGCATATATTTTGGCTTGGAACCCCATTATCTTCCTTAGTTTGTCCCGGAAGACCTCGGAATACCTCCAAATGACTTTGTACAGGTCCCCCTCATCCAGTTTGAATATTTCTACCCAATTTAATTTAATGTATTGGAGCCAGTCATGCCCCATTCATTTTGGACCCTGTTCACTTCCAACGACAAGTGGGAGCAGGGTCGACTGCCGCTTGTAAACTACGTTGTCCCCTTGATTTTAAGCACCTCTCCTATATAAGTGGCTTGCCAAGCCACAGTATTCTTCAACCTCAACAGTTGAACCCTGCCTTGTAAATAATGGTAAACTTGTTCCCCTATATCGGTAGCTGAAGTGTCCACTTCCATCTTTAAAGGGCGTCCGTTAACAAGCAACATGACGGTTATTGGAGTCATTCTGCCCATATCGATGTGGTTCAACCTCAACACATTCCGCTCAGTTTTTTTTTAATTATCAATTTTATTGAGGTAGTTTTTGGCTTTATAAACAGTTACAGACATCATCAGAAAGAAAGCAAAAAAGGCAAAAATGTGCAAATATCCACGTACTTTCAATACTTCCATCGTAACATATTGCACAAGCCCGCTCCTCTCCTACTGGTACTACCTGCCATATTTTCCCTCCTACTCTACTCTACCCCTCTACTCTCGCCGGGCTATCAGGGAACCAAAGGCCAAAACATCGGCCTCTTTCTCCCCCTGGACCCCCGGGTCTTCCGAAACCCCAAAAATTGCCACCGCTGGACTCATCACCACCCTTGTTTTTAGCACCCGGGTCATGACCCCCGCAAATCCCTCCCAGTACCCCCTCAGCTTAGGGTATGCCCAAAACATGTGAACATGGTTCGCTGGTCCTCCCGCGCACCTAGCGCATTTGTCCTCTATCCCGAAGAATTTGCTCATCCGAGCCACCGTCATATAGGCCCGGTGAACGACCTTAAATTGGATCAGCCCGAGCCTAGCACATGTCGCGGTCGAGTTTACCCTACTCAGGGCCTCTGCCCACAGCCCATCCTCCATTTCCCCGCCTAGCTCCTCCTCCCATTTAAGTTTCAGTTCCTCTGTCTGGGACCCGTCCTCCCTCATGAGCACCTTATATATACCCGAGACTCTGCCCTCCCCTTCTTCCCTCCTAGAGACTATTCTGTTGAGGATCCCCATTGGCGGGAGACGTGGGAAAGATGGGACCTGTCTACGAACAAAGTCCCGCAGCTGTAGGTATCTAAAATCATTTCCCCTTACCAACCCAAATTTCTCCTCCAAGCTCCTCAAACTCACGAAGCTCCCTTCCAGGAACATATCACCCACCCTTCCCATCCCTGCTCGCCGCCATACTCTGAACCCCCCATCCATACTGCCGGGGGCAAACCGATGGTTGTCGCAGATTGGCGCCCAGACAGACGCCCCCATCTCCCCCACATGCCTCCTCCACTGGCCCCATATCCGCAGGTCGCCACCACTACCGGGCTGGTGGTGTACTTGGCCGGCGGCAGCGGTAGAGGAGCTGTGACCAGGGGTTCCAAGCTGGAGCCCCTGCACGAAGCCACCTCCACCCGCTCCCAAATAGACCCCGTACCCACCATCCAGTTCCTTATCATAGCGATGTTGGCCGCCCATACATTCCGCTCAATTGACTAGTATTCCCCCATACTGTTCCATTCCTGGGCCAGGCAGGCTCTGCTTGTTTCTGCCTCTATGTCTCAAGTGACCTCTTTTACCGCATCGGAAACACTCGGCATCTCGGAATCTGCAAAAGTCTGGGGCGTGATTTCTGTAATATCCCTTAAGGGAACTATGGGGTGGGAATGCTTGTCTTCCCCATGCTCCTGGTGGAGTACGAGCTCTCCCATTATGGGCAGGGTATCTCAATTATCCAGTGTAAATAAGGTCGGCCAGTGAGGTACCGACCAGAACGAAACTGGTAGAGGTTTACCAGGAATTGTGTGTATATTTATAAAATATTGTTTGTAAATAAAACTTTGTTCTTATAAATAATTATTTGTTTTTCATTCCCTTCTATGCCTTTTGAAAAAGTAACAGATATGCCCCACATATTGCACCCAATCCTACTCTTCCGCATTGAAAGACTCAAGTTTACCAAAAGCGGCATGACGGCACTCCTCCCTCCGGAAACTGGAAATAACTTGGAACCTGATCTGGAAAGCCGACCGTACTTGTCCCACATTGGGTCCTTTTTCCTCATCACCAATGTAGTAACAGCAATGCCAGGCAACCACCAGTGGATAAAAGCAATGAATGCTTTATTTAGAGGCAAACATCATTTACAAATTGCACACAGGCACCTTAATTTAAGAAGGTCTTGGGTTGCAGGAAGATATAGACGGGTTGGTGAGATGGACAGATCACTGGGACATGGAATTTCACCCTGAACAGTGTGAGATGATGCACTTTGGAAGGAGTAACAAAACAAGGGAGTACTCAATGAGTGGTTAATAGATCACTGAAGGCAGCAGGACAGGTTAATAGGGTAGTTAAGAAGGCATATGGGACACTTGTCTTTATCAGTCGTGGCATCGATTATAAGAGCAGGGAGGTTATGTTGGAGCTGTACAAAAATTTGGTTAGGCCACAGCTGGAGTACTGTGTGCAGTTCTGGTCGTCTCACTGATTACACTGGAGAAAGTGCATAGGAGAGTCACCAGAATGTTGTCTGGAATGGAGCATTTGAGCTATGAAGCGAGGTTGGATAAGCTTGGGTTGTATTCTTTAGACCAAAGAAGGCTGAGGGGCGACCTGATCAAGATGTACAAGGTTGTGAGGGGTATGGACTGGGTAGATAGGAAGCAGAAGTTCCCCTTAGTTGAAGGGTCAGTTTAGGGTGAGGATCAGGAGATTCCAAGCGGATTGGAGTAAAAACTTTCACTCAGAGGGTAGTGAGAATCTGGAATGCACTGCCTCGGAAGATAGTGGAGGCTTGAAACCTCACAACTTTAAAAAGCACTTGGATGAGCACCATGGGCTGGATTCTCCATCCTGAGATGCCCAAAGTGTGTTTCCCGATGGGACAGAGAATCGGGCGTCGGGGGAAAATAGGGACCGGCGCTAGGCCCCGATCCGAATGCGATGCCCGACACCCCCATTGGCGGCAGGATCGAGGTTCACAACCACTCGCCAGCAGGAGCATGTAAATGAATGCATCAATTTAGCTGACCCGGCGCCCTATTCTCCGGTCGACCATGATTCTCCAGCCCCTTGGGCCAGGAATCATGTGGGTGTAGCTCAAATCTGGTAATTACCAGCGTGACCTTAATGTGGTGGACCTCACGTGGGACAAGTGGATAATTCCTTATGGGGGTTGCCCCCAAAGTCCATCTGAGGGCCCCACCCCCACAATGCACTAGCTGCCCACTTCTACTCTACCTCCTAACTGGACCCCCCCCCCCTCACCCCAAGGGATCCCCCTTAATAAGGAGAGTCCCCTGTGATCTCCTAACTGAAATAATCGTCCACAGAGACCCTCTGACTAAGGTGACCCCCCACTGCCCCCCCCCCTCATAGAATAGAATCATTCACAAGTTGTCATATAGAAAGGAGCCAGTGTGTCTGCACCAGTCAGTGAAGAGCTACCCAGCCTAACTCCATCTTCCTGCACTTGGTCTGTGACTGTGCAGATCACGGCTATAAATGTGATGTCAGAGTATGTCTCAATCATTCTTTCAGACAGTGAGTTTCAGGTCCCTACCACTCTCTGCATGAAAAAAAAGGTTTCCTCATCACCCATCAAATCTTTCTACCGATTCCTTTAAATCCATGTCCCTCTACTAAGATTGTCTCCATTTAGTCTATCTGGGCCCCTCATAATTTTCTATATCTTAATTAAGTCACCCTTAGCATCTCTTGTTCTAAGAAAATCATCCTAGCCTATCCAATCTTCCTTCATTGCTAATATTTTCCAGTCCTTGCCACATCTCATAAATCCCCTGCACCCTTTAAACATTTCTGTAATGTGTTGGCCCAAACTGTACGGTATTCAAGCTGTGGTCTAACACACTGCTCTTATATTTTATGCCTCGGCCAATAAAGGAAAGCATTCCATATGCCTTTGGTTAAGAAAAGTTTATCAACCTTTCTTGTTAGCGTTAGGGATTTGTGGACACACAGGACAAGATCCCTTGTTCCATCTAGTATTCACATTTAATTGTATGCAAATGTAGAGTTGCTGCATTGTATATGCATAACTTCTTTGTTGTAGGGACTTCATCTGTCCTGTTTTCACTTTTCAAAATTCAATGGGCACGTTTCTAGATTGCGCCTATGTATACATTAATGGATTTTGAGTACCTGTCATCCCCTTCAATGGCACCATCTTTTTAAGGGACATGTTGCTGTGCTGTTTCTCATTGTGTGCAGCCTGTTCCACTCTAGGCTGGGGTGAATACAATGATTTAACATTGAAGACCATGGTTATCCATTTAATATTCAACATGTGCTTGTATTTCTTTTCCTTTTCTTTTCAAGGGAGATCCAACTGACGTGGTGAGGGAACACGAGAACATACTGAAACTCAGTCAAATGCAAAGTTTTTTCGCGGAAATAGACCATTTTGCATTTAATTATGGGAAACCGTTAATGGAAGAAGTGAGTATCATGTCTTGAAATACTCCTGTTTGAAATATACGTTCATGTTATTTTTATCTATCGAAACACAAAAATGGATACTGTGTATAGCTTTATATGATGTTGATTCGACTTTTTAAAAAATCATCAAAATCATTATTTTAATATTTATTGATAAGCCGGGAAATTAAACATTGTCAGAAGCATTTGGCCATCACTTTCAGTCCTGAAAAGTGCCTAGCCTACCTCAGATTATTCTGAAAACGCAAGGTATCTCAAAACCTTGAGCAACCGGGTGAAACTAGATGTTTCACACTGCTACTATGCAATAGCAACACGAGTGGTATTTGCACCAATAGGATACTGCTATCAAGCCAAAAGGTCGTTATGCCTATCACACAAACAAACAATGTGAAATATGAATTACTGTGTCAATAGGCTGTACATCTAAAAGACTGGCGGAACGTATCAAACAGCATGTCCCTTCCGCTGTTCGCAACAGACAAAGCACAGACCATACCCAACCAGCCTGTGCTTGCAAATTGCAGAACCCAGTGTCCAACATTAGATGTGATTGGACAACATTTGCGAAATCGTCCTTAGCCTGTTAAAAATTATACTAACAACTAATTTAATATTGTCAGTCATGAGTATGGGGAGAAGGCCTGCATGCTGGCAGGCCAACTTCTGAGGAGGTGGCGGCGAGGGGAATTATCCAGGTGCAGGATAGGAGAGGGAAATTGGTGGTGGCCCCAGACAAGATCAATAAGGTGTTTGAGGAACCACCGGGGGAGGGCTGGGAGATGCGGGAATTCCTGGACGGTCTGGAATACTTGAGGTTGGGGGAGGAAGATAGGAACACATTGGAGGGGTCGGTAGGGGAACAGGAGTAAAGGAGGCAATTGGGAGGATGCAATTGAGGAAGGTGGTAGGGCCAGATGGGTTCCCAGTAGAGTTTTATAAGAAGTTTAGGGAGAGTTAGTGCTAGAAGGCATCTATTTTTGAATATTAGGAGGGTGTTAAATGTAGTTATGGAGCCAGCAGATCGAAAGGAGACCGAGGTGGTGATTGCGCTGGACGCAGAAAAGACTCTATTTCTGTGCTATCAAATGACTATTTGAATTAAAACAAACTTTGTGTTACACTGAAATAATAATAATCTTTTATTGTCACAAGTCGGCTTCAATGAAGTTACTGTGAAAAGCCCCTAGTCGCCACATTCTGGCGCCTGTTCCGGTACACGGAGGGAGAATTCAGAATTCACAGCCAGTACTGATTTGAACCCGTGCTGCTGGCCTTGTTCTGCATTACAAACCGGCTGTCTAGCCCACTGAGCCAAATGCTCGATCTAAGTCAAGTGAACCATCTTAACAATGTAGTTAAGAGTTACAATACCTCTATATATATATATATATATATATATCACCTTTGCAACAATGAAACATAGCAGGATGCTTCACCAGAGCGTTATAAAGCAAAATTAGGCACCAAAACACATAAGGGGATAATAGCTTGTTCAAAGAGTTATTTTTAAGGAACATTTTAATGGAAGAGAGGTAGCAAGGTGGAAAGGTTTAAGGAGATAATTCGAGAGCTTAGGATATTGGCAGCCAAAGGCACAACAGTCAATGGTGGAGGTATTAAAATCAGGATTGGTCAAGAGGTTAGAATTAGAGGTTTAATATTTTGCCAATGAGATGTTACATGAAAATCAGCATTGCCTCAATCTGTAAAGTGATGCTGTTATGACATTTTATCCCTGCATGAATGCAGCTTTTCTTTATCAGCTCTGTAAAAATAAGAACTTGGAAAATCTACACGTTGTAACTTTGATGGTTGCATTGGATCCACACCCAGTGCTGACCTTGCTCGAGGTTGCAGGAACTTCAGGACGGGGCTGGCAGACACCCTCATGGGCACCAGTGCCTGTCTGCTGTTTTGGCTACCACTGATTCCAGCACCTCCACCCACCCATGCCCCAAATCCACTGAATGTCCCTTCTGGATTATTTTTCCAAGTAGCATGTATAATGGGATAGTCTTCACCTACTAGCATCCTGTGTCCAAATCCGCCCACCATCACTCTCCCCCCATGTTATCTCCGCTGGATTCACTTGCACCTCATCTAATTTACCACACTGTTCTCCAATCCTATGCCAGATCCTGAATAAATTGGGAAGTACAAATTACTATTTCTTAATTTTTTTTACATGAATCTTTTTGAGATGTGGGCGTCGCTGGCTAGGCCAGCACTTGTAGGCCCATCTCCAATTCCCCTTAATAAAGTGGTGGTGAGCTGCCTTATTGAACCGCTGTAGTTCATGTGGTGTAGGTACACCCACAGTGATGTTCGGGACAGAGTTCCAAGATTTTGACCCTGCAGCAGTGAAGGAACAGCGATATATTTCCAAGTCAGGATGGTCAGTGACTTGGGAGTAAACTCCAGGTGGTGGGATTCTCCTGTTTCTGCTGCCTTTTTCCTTCCAGATGGTAGTGATCGTGGGTTTGGAAGGTGCTATCTAAGGAGTCTTGGTTAGTTCCTGTAGTGTATCCTTTAAATGGTACACACTACTGCTATTGTGTGTGGGTGATGGAGGGAGTGAGTATTTGTGGAGGCAGCGAATGTTTGTGGAAAGGGTGCCAATCAAGTGGGCTGCTTTGTACTGGATGGTATCGAGCTTCTTGGCCTTTGTTGGAACTGCACTCATACAGGCAAGTGGAGAGTATTCCATCACACTCGTGACTTGTGCATTATAATAATAATAATTATAATGATCTTTATTGTCATAAGTAGGCTTACATTAGCACTGCGATGAAGTCACTGTGAAAATCCCCTAGTCGCCACACTCCGGTGCCTGTTCGGGTACAGAGAGGGAGAATTCAGAATGTCCAAATTACCTAACAGCACGTCTTTCAGGACTTATGGGAGGAAACTGGAGCACCCAGAGGAAACCCACGCAGACACGGAGAGAGCGTGCAGACTCCGCACAGTGACCCAAGCCGGGAATCGATCCTTGGACCCTGGAGCTGTGAAGCAACAGTGCTACCCACCGTCCTTGTTCAGTTTAGTAAGCTGATGTAGTTAATGGGAGGTGTGAATGGGGTTGAAGCAGTTTCTGGAGTTTGAGTTTAGTTTTAGATTGGGATGTGAAGAGACAAGAATCTGTACTCCCAATACAGTTTGGACTAATAGATCTGTCTGTGGACAGATCCACAGTTTCTTCCAAAACAGTTCAGTTGAAGATTTGACTGGGAACTGACTGGTAGCAGCTGAACTCATGATAGTGAGTTAAAGATTTGCCTGTGAACAGGAAAGGAACAATTTCAATGGCTGGCAGTTTAAACAGTAGTTGAGACAGGCAGGATTCTGCAAGTTCTTTCCTGGAGGATCTCTCTTTAAAAGTGGTCCATTCAAGACCTCTCTTTACAGCAAGCATTCCAGGGTCGGCTAACTGTATTTAAAAGAGGATTGTGACCCGATTTGGGTTTTGCTTGCGTGGAGATAAAAGAAAGCAGTTAGGAATTAGTGTTTTTGTCATTGTTAAGCATTGTTTAACTGGTAATTGAAGGCTATTTGTCTTTATGATGTTAAAGTTAGTCAGAGTTAATGTGGAAAAGTTGTAAAAGTTGTGAATATTATGTGAGTAATAAAGTTTGTTTGGGGCAGCACGGTAGCATGGTGGTTAGCATAAATGCTTCACAGCTCCAGGGCCCCAGGGTTGGTTCCCGGCTGGGTCACTGTCTGTGCGGAGTCTGCACGTCCTCCCCGTGTGTGCATGGGTTTCCTCCGGGTGCTCCGGTTTCCTCCCACAGTCCAAAGATGTGCGGGTTAGGTGGATTGGCCATGCTAAATTGCCCGTAGTGTCCTAAAAAAGTAAGGTTGGGGGGGGGGGGGGGGGGTTTATTGGGTTACGGGTATAGGGTGGATACGTGGGTTTGAGTAGGGTGATCATTGCTCGGCACAACATCGAGGGCTGAAGGGCCTGTTCTGTGCTGTACTGTTCTATGTTCTAGTATACCATATTCCTATTAGTGGGTGAAATCACTCCTGGAGCAAAGTATCCTTTCCTTCCAATCTTACAAGTTAGATAAAATATTGGGGTTTCTGTCCAGTATCCTAGCAACTTTTGAGTTTTGGTCTGGGATCGTAATAATGTGACATGCCACTTGTCCGCCCAAGCCTGGATAGTGTCCACGTCTTTCTGCACTTGCACGTGAACTGCTTCAGTGTCTGAGGAGTTGTGAATGGTGCTGAACATTGTGCACTCAGCAGCATATTTCCCTACATCTGACTTTATGTTGAAAGGAAGATCATTGATGAAGCAGCTGAAGATGGTTGGGCCCTGAGGAACTCCTGAAGTGATGTCCTGGGACTGAGGTGACTGGCCTCCAATAACCACAACCATCCTCCTTTGTGCCAGGTCTGATCCTAACCAGTGGAAAGTTTTCCTCCTGATTCCCATTGACTCCAATTTTCGTAGGGCTCCTTGATGCCATAATCAATCAAATGCTACTTTGATGTCAAGGGCAGTCACTCTCACCTCACCTCTGGCATTCAGCTCTTTTGTCCATGTTTGAACCAAGGCTGTAATGAGGTCAGAAGCTGAGTGACCCTGGCGAAACTCAAACTGTGTGTCAGTGAGCAGGTTATTGCAAAGTAAGTGCCGCTTGAGAGCACTGTTGATGACATCTTCCATCCCTTTACTGATGATTGAGAGCAGAATGATAGGGGTGGTAGATAATTGGCTGGGTTGGATTTGTCCTGTTTTTCTGTACAGGACATACCTGTGCAATTTTCCACATTGCTGGGTAAATGCCAATGTTATAGCTGTACAGGAACAGCTTGGATGAGAATGTGGCAATTTCTGGAGCACAAGTCTTTAGCATGGCTAATCATCATCCTTCGACCAATCGTTGACATCATTGTTCCTGTGAGAGGGAGGCAGACATTCCAGCCCTGAGCCAGGCTGACTGAAAAGTTCCAAAAATAACAGGGATCCTTTGCAGCCAAACAACAAAAATATCAGATTTAAGGAAAAAGAGGAAATTTAGTGGAATAGACAGCTCCATCTATAAATTTGCTGACGACACGACCACAGTGGGCCGGATCTTGAATAATGGCAAATCAGAATACAGGAGGGAGATAGAGAACCTGGTGTAGTGGGCAGCAACAGCAATCTCTCCCTCAATGCCAGCAAAACTAAAGAGCTGGTCATTGACTTCTGGACCCCTGTCGGCATCAACGGGGCTGAGATTGAGATGGTTAACAGCTTCAAATTTCTAGGGGTGCACATCACCAAAAATCTGTCCTGGTCCACCCACGTCGACGCTACCACCAAGAAAGCACAACAGCGCCTACACTCCCTCAGGAAACTAAGGAAATTCGGCATGTCCACATTAACTCTTACCAACTTTTACAGATGCACCATAGAAAGCATCCTATTTGGCTGCATCACAGCCTGTATGGCAACTCCTCGGCCCAAGACCGCAAGAAACTTCAGAGAGTCGTGAACACAGCCTAGTCCATCAGAGGAACCTGCCTCCCATCTATTGACTCCATCTACACCTCCCGCTGCCTGGGGAAAGCGGGCAGCAGAATCGAAGATCCCTCCCACCCGGCTTACTCACTCTTCCAATCTCCTCCATTGGGCAGGAGATACAAAAATCTGAGAACACACACAAACAAATTCAAAAACAGCTTCTTCCCCGCTGTTACTAGACTCCTAAATGACCCTCTTATGGACTGACCTGATTAATACTACACCCCTGTATGCTTCACCCGATGCCGGTGTCTATGTATTTACATTGTGTACCTTGTGTTGCCCTATTATGTATTTTCTTTTATTTTCATGTATTTAATGATCTATTTGAGCTGCTCACAGAAAAATACTTTTCACTGTACCTCGGTACGCGTGACAATAAACAAAACCAATCCAATCTAATCCAATTCAGATAAATAGCGCAGCTTTTGCAAAGATATTGGCTGGAATTCTCTGGTCATTGATAGTCACTGTTCTCGCAGGCAGCGAATCCCTGCCTGCAGGCTTCCCGGCAGCGTGGGGGGGGGGGGGGCTTCAATGGGAAATCCCACTGACAAGCTTAGGGAGTAGTGAATTCCGCTGCCAGGAACGGAGTACTGCCGAGGAATACAGAACGGGGGGGGGCCCATTATTTGTAATCATTGAAAGGAACCATGGGCAGGATTCTCCCCTACCCGGCGGGGCGGGGGGCCCGGCAGGACAGAGTGGCGTGAACCACTCCGGTGTCGGGCCGTCCCAAATGTGCGGAACCCTCCGCACCTTCAGGGGCTGGGCCCTCCCTGGAGTGGTTGGCGCTCCGCCAGCCGCCGGGATAGGGGCTTGGCACCACGCCAACCGGCGCCAAAGAGGCTCCGCCGGCTGGCACGAGTCGGCGCATGCACAGGAGCGCCAGCACATGCTGGCGTCATACCCGCGCATGGGTAGGGGGATTCACTTCTGCACCGGGAATGGCGGATGAACACGGCCTCTGGTGCAGAAGGAATAGAGTTCCCCCAGGGCACAGGCCCGCCCGCAGATCGGTGCCCCCCGACCGCGGGCCAGGACACGTGGGGGTACCTCCTGGGGCCAGATCCTCCCGCGACCCCCCAAGAACCCCAGAGCCCACCCGCAGCTGCCAGTCAGGGACCAAATCTAATTTACGCTGGCGGGACCGGTATGGAAGGGGCGGGACTTCGGCCCATCGCAGGCTGGAGAATCTGGACAGCCCAGGAGTCCATTGAGTCACGCCGGACCCCGCTATTCTCCGAGGCGGGCGGCGCGACTCACGCCAGGCTGGGTTTTGGGGGGCGGGAGAATTGGGAGGACGGCGGGTGTGGGATTCATGCCGACCCCCGGTGATTCTCCCACCGGCGGGAATCCCGCCCCTTATTACTAGTGCTTGTGAACTATTTGATGATGGACCGATATTGTTGGAGGTGGAAAATGAACTGCATTTTAAATAATGGAAAAGACTATGAACCAGATAATTTTACTCTGCTTCTAACTGGCATTAATTATACTATTTTGTGGTATGATTAAACTCCAGTTGATAAGGCAGAATTATTGTCTTCTATGTTTTAATGTTTCAGATAATGTCATGTAATCATAGCCTAACATTTGATGTTGAAGCCCAATATGGGTTGAATATTAGAACATAGAACAGTACAGCACAGAACAGGCCCTTCGGCCCTCGATGTTGTGCCGAGCAACGATCACCCCACTCAAACCCACGTATCCACCCCACACCCATAACCCAACAACCCCCCCTTAACCTTACTTTTTAGGACACTACGGGCAATTTAGCATGGCCAATCCACCTGACCCGCTCATCTATGGACTGTGGGAGGAAACCGGAGCACCCGGAGGAAACCCACGCACACACGGGGAGGACATGCAGACTCCACACAGACAGTGACCCAGCCGGGAATCGAACCTGGGACCCTGGAGCTGTGAAGCATTTATGCTAACCACCATGCTACCGTGCTGCCCCTAATGCTGCAATAATATTGCAGGGTCTTTTCTTTTTTTTTACAATTTTATTCAAGGGACTTTCATATAAACTGACAAAAGCAAAGAATAACCATACAACATTATAAACAACCAACACACTTCCGGTTGCGGCTATGACCAGCTAAGTCACACGTTTGGCTGCTCCTGTTAGGAAGGTGTTTTCGGGCCGATTGGAGGGCCCCTAACGGCGCTGGAACGGCAATTCCCGGTGGGGGAAGGTTCCCAGAGGAGAACCCCGTCAAATTTATGGTCGTCACCCGAAGTGGGGCAGGAAAAAAAGCGGCAGCAGCTCCCCGAAAAAAGCGGGGGAAGAAATCCAAAATGGCGGCCGGCGGCGCACCCGAGGACTGGAGGAAATGGGCGGAGGAGCAGCAGGCCGCTCTCCTGCGCTTCTTCACGGAGCTGAAAGTGGAGCTGCTGGAGTCGATGAACGCGACGACCACCAGGCTGATGGGGGCACAGGCGACCCAAGAGGCGTCAATTCGGGAGCTGCAGCAGGAGATGACTGTGAGGGAGGAGGAGGCCACGGTCCTCGTGGGAAAGGTGGAGGTGCACGAGGCACTCCACCTGAGATGGCAAAACCGATTGGAGGAGATGGATACCCGCATGAGGCGGAAAAACCTGAGGATCCTGGGCCTGGCAGAAGGGCTGGAGGGGTCGGACCTCCAGGGGTATGTGGCAGAAATGCTGGGCTCACTGATGGGGGCAGGGGCCGTCCCTTCGCCCCTGGAATTGGAGGAGGCCTACAGAGTAATGGCCAGGAAGCCAAGAGCAAACGAACCCCCGAGGGCGGTGCTGGTTCGGTTCCAGCGATTCAGTGACCGGGAGAGGGTGCTGAGGTGGGCCAAGAGAGAGAGGAGCAGCAAATGGGAGAACTCGACGGTGAGGATCTTTCAGGACTGGAGTGCGGAGGTGGCAAAGCGGCGGGCCCGGTTCAACCGGACGAAGGCGGTGCTGCATGCCAAGAGAATTAGATTCGGGATGCTGCAGCCAGCGCGCTTGTGGGTGACCTACAAGGACCAGCACCACTATTTCGAGTCCCCGGAGGAGGCGTGGGCCTTTGTCCAGGAAGAAAAGCTGGACTCGAACTAGAGCCAGGGGATACCTGGCGGTCGTTGCCGCTCTGGTACTTTAAGCTGGACACGTGGCTTTCTGTTGGTTGGATTTTCACTTGGCCGTATTTTTGGACCCTTTTTGTTCTCTATACCAGTTTTTTCTCTCTTTTGCCTGTTATTTATAATGTTATGGTGGGAGGGCGGGGTGGGGGGGGAGTGCCGGGGGTATGTGTTTCTTGTGGGGTTTTTGGTTGTTTTTTATTTATCGGTGGGAGATCGGGGACGGGGGTGGAACTGAAGATGGAGGGGCGGGGAGGGGCAGGGCGAAAGCGCGGGCTTTCCTCTGGTTTCCCGCGCACGGGGCAGAGGAGGGAGGGGGGTGGGAGTAAGGGGCGTGGTCAGCAATGGCTCCCTTTCCCGCGCTGGAGCGGGGTCAAGGAGGGGTGGTAAGGGGGGGGACGTCCCCCATGCCGGGAGGAGCCGGAGTGTGGCAGGGGCAGCCGGGTCAGCGTAAACCAGCTGACTCACGGAAGTACTATGGAGGGTGCGTCGCGGCTAGGAAGGGTCCTAGCCTGGGGGGGAGGGTGGTGGGGGGGGGGGGGGGGGGGGGAGGGGGGAAGGGGGGGGCCACCGGGTTGCTGCTGAAAAGGCCAGGGAGGAGAAGTTGAGGACTGGAGGGGTGGGGGGGGGGGGGGGGGGGGGGGGCGCCATCGCCATGGGGAGCGGGTCAGAAAGGGAGGGCTGACTCGGGGCGAGCAGGTGACAGGATATGGCTAGTCGGCGGGGGAAAGGGGCGGGCTGCCCTTCGACCTGGCTGATCACTTGGAATGTGAGGGGGCTGAATGGGCCGGTCAAGAGAACGAGAGTAATCTCGCATTTGAAGGGGCTGAAGGCGGATGTAGCAATGCTACAAGAGACCCATTTGAAGGTGGCGGACCAGGTCCGCCTGAGAAGGGGGTGGGTGGGACAAGTGTTCCACTCAGGACTGGACGTAAAGAACCGAGGGGTGGCGATCCTGGTAGGGAAGAGGGTGTCGTTCGTGGCGGCGGAGGTGGTGGCGGATAAAGAGGGTAGATATGTCATGGTGAAGGGTAGGCTGCAGGGGGAGAAAGTGGTGATGGTTAACGTGTATGCCCCGAACTGGGACGACGCTGGCTTCATGAGGCGCCTACTGGGCCTCATTCCGGACCTGGAGGCAGGGGGCCTGATCATGGGGGGGGACTTCAACACAGTGCTGGACCCCGTGTTGGACAGATCGAGTTCAAGGACGAGTAGGAGGCCGGCAGCGGCAGAAGTGTTAAAGGGGTTTATGGAGCAGATGGGAGGGGTGGACCCCTGGAGGTTTGGGAGGCCGAGGGCGAGGGAGTATTCCTTTTTCTCCCATGTCCACAGAGTCTATTCTAGAATTGACTTTTTTGTATTAAGCAGGGGACTGATCCCGAAAGTACGGGAAGTGGAGTACTCGGCCATAGCGGTCTCAGACCACGCGCCACACTGGGTAGATTTGGAAATGGGAGAGGTGCGAGACCAGCGTCCGCTGTGGCGTCTGGATGTGGGGTTGCTGGCGGATGAGGAGGTGTATAAGAGGGTCCGGAAGAGCATTGAGAGATATCTGGACATTAATGACACGGGGGAGGTGCAGGTGGGGATGGTATGGGAGGCCCTGAAGGCAGCGATCCGGGGGGAGCTGATCTCCATACGGGCACATAGGGAAAGGAGGGAGAGACAGGAGAGGGAGAGGCTGGTGGGGGAGCTTCTGGACGTGGATAGGAAATATGCGGAGGCACCAGAGGAGGGGCTGCTGGGGGAACGGCGTAGTTTGCAGGCTAAGTTTGACCTGTTGACCACCAGAAAGGCGGAGACACAGTGGAGAAGGGCGCAGGGCGCGATTTATGAGTATGGGGAGAAGGCGAGTAGGATGCTGGCGCATCAGCTCCGCAAGCGGGATGCGGCGAGAGAAATTGGGGGAGTGAGGGAGAGGGGTGGGAACATAGTGCAGAAGGGGCCAGAAGTAAATGGGGTTTTCAGAGACTTCTATAAGGAGCTGTATCGGTCAGAGCCGTCGACGAGGGGAGGGGGGATGGAGGGCTTCTTGAACAAACTGAGGTTCCCCAAGGTCCAAGAGGAGCTGGTAGAGGGGCTGGGGGCGCAGATAGGGCTAGAGGAGCTAGTCAAGGGGATTGGGCATATGCAGTCGGGGAAGGCGCCGGGGCCAGACGGGTTCCCGGTGGAATTTTACAAAAAATATGCGGATCTGGTGGGCCCTGTGCTGGTGCGAGCCTTCAACGAGGCATGGGAGGGGGGGGCTCTGCCCCCGACAATGTCGCAGGCACTGATCTCTCTGATCTTGAAGCGGGACAAGGACCCCGTGCAGTGTGGGTCATATAGGCCTATCTCGCTCCTGAATGTGGACGCCAAGCTGCTGGCAAAGATCCTGGCTACCAGGATAGAGGATTGTGTGCCAGGGGTGATACACGAGGACCAGACGGGTTTTGTGAAAGGGCGGCAGCTTAATACGAACGTGCGGAGACTGCTAAACGTCATCATGATGCCGGCAGTGGAGGGGGAGGCAGAGATAGTGGTGGCATTGGACGCAGAGAAAGCATTTGATAGGGTGGAGTGGAAGTACCTGTGGGAGACGCTGGAGCGGTTTGGATTTGGGGAGGGATTTATTAAATGGGTGAAGCTGCTCTATTCGGCCCCGACGGCAAGTGTAGTGACGAATGGTAGGAGATCGGAGTATTTTGGGCTCCACCGGTGGACCAGACAGGGGTGCCCCTTGTCCCCCCTGCTCTTCGCACTGGCAATTGAACCGTTGGCGATGGCACTGAGGGGCTCAGGGGGGTGGAGAGGGCTGACAAGGGGCGGGGAGGAGCACCGGGTATCGCTAAACGCGGACGACCTGCTGCTATACGTGGCAGACCCAGAAGGGGGAATGCCGGAGGTGATGGAACTGCTAGCAGAATTCGGGGACTTTTCGGGGTACAAGCTAAACTTGGGTAAGAGTGAGGTATTTGTGATACACCCAGGGGACCAGGAAGAGGGAATCGGGAGACTCCCGTTGAAGAGAGCAGGAAAGAGTTTTAGATATTTAGGGGTGCAGGTGGCAAGGAACTGGGGGACTCTCCACAAGTTGAACTTCTCTAGGCTAGTGGAACAGATGGAGGAGGAATTTAAAAGGTGGGACATGGTGCCGCTGTCGCTGGCGGGCAGAGTGCAGTCCGTTAAAATGACGGTCCTCCCAAGGTTTTTGTTTTTATTACAGTGCTTGCCCATCTTCCTCCCTAGGGCCTTCTTCAAAAAGGTGACGAGCAGCATCATGAGCTACGTGTGGGCGCATGGCACCCCAAGGGTGAGGAGGGTCTTCTTGGAGCGGAGTAGGGAGAGTGGAGGGCTGGCATTACCCAACCTTTCGGGGTATTACTGGGCGGCTAATGTGTCGATGGTGCGCAAGTGGATGATGGAAGGGGAGGGGGCAGCTTGGAAACGAATGGAGAGGGCGTCCTGTGGCAACATAAGCCTGGGGGCCCTAGTAACGGCGCCATGGCCGCTCCCTCCCACGAGGTACACCACGAGCCCGGTGGTGGCGGCCACCCTCAAGATCTGGGGGCAGTGGAGGCGACACAGGGGGGAAGTGGGAGGTCTGATGGAGGCACCGTTAAGAGGGAACCATAGATTCATCCCGGGGAACATGGACGGGGGATTTCAGAGCTGGCACAGGGTGGGCATCAGGCAGCTGAAGGATCTGTTTGTAGATGGGAGGTTTGCGAGCCTGAGAGAGCTGGAGGAGAAATTCGGGCTCCCCCCGGGAAACGTGTTTCGACATTTGCAGGTGAAGGCATTTGCTAGCCGCCAGGTGGAAGGGTTCCCCTTGCTCCCCAGCAGGGGGGCGAGCGATAGGGTGCTCTCGGGGGTCTGGGTCGGAGGGGGGAGGATATCGGACATATACAAAGTAATGCAGGAGGCGGAGGAGGCATCAGTAGAGGAGCTGAAAGCCAAGTGGGAGGGGGAGCTGGGAGAGCAGATAGAGGATGGGACATGGGCTGATGCCCTGGAGAGGGTTAATTCTTCCTCCTCGTGTGCGAGGCTTAGCCTCATTCAATTTAAGGTGCTACATAGAGCCCATATGACGGGGACAAGGATGAGTCGGTTCTTTGGGGGTGAGGACAGATGTGTCAGGTGTTCGGGAAGTCCAGCGAACCATGTCCATATGTTTTGGGCATGTCCGGCACTGGAGGAGTTCTGGAAGGGGGTGGCAAGGACGGTGTCGAGGGTGGTGGGATCCAGGGTCAAACCAGGATGGGGACTAGCGATATTTGGGGTTGGGGTGGAGCCGGGGGTACAGGAGGCGAGAGAGGCCGGAATATTGGCCTTTGCATCCCTAGTTGCGCGAAGAAGGATACTGATACAGTGGAAGGACGCGAGGCCTCCAAGCGTGGAAACTTGGATTAATGACATGGCAAGCTTTATCCAGTTGGAAAGGGTCAAATTCGCCCTGAGAGGGTCGGTACAAGGGTTCTTCAGGCGGTGGCAGCCCTTCCTCGACTTTTTGGCTCAAAGATAGGGTGCAGAGGTCGCAGCAGCAGCAACCCGGGGGGGGGGGGGAGGGGGGGGAGGGAGGGGAGGGGGGGGGGGTGGCAACAACGGGTGTGGTGGGTTATTTAAGGTTGTAATGCGGACAAATTTGTTCGCAGTTCATGTTTGATGTTAATTGTTGCTTTGTTTGTTTTTTGGGGGGGGAGGGGGGGAGGGACAGCGCGCGCGGGGGGTCGGGCGGGGGGGGGATATCTGTTAAGAGGGAATATTGTGTAATAGTCTATGGTTAGGGGGGGTAAATATTTTCATGTAAAAAATCTCTTTAATAAAAATTATTTAAAAAAAAAAATAAACAACCAACACCCGCTCCCCCAATACCACCCCCTTCCCCCATCCTGCTTTCCACATTTTAACCCCCGTACCCCCACCTATTCCCCCCTCCACTTTGCTGACCCCTCAAACCTCTTTAAAGAAATCAATGAACGGCTTCCACCTCTGAGTGAACCCATCGACTGAGCCCTCAAGACGAACTTGACCTTCTGCGTCTCAGGAATTCTGTCAGGTTGCTCACCCACACCCCTGCCTTTGGCGGCTCTGTGTCCCTCCACCCAAGCAAAATCCGTCTCCGGGATATCGGGGAGGCAAAGGTCAAAACATCGGCCTTTCTCGGCCCCTGAACACTCAGGTCTTCCGACACCCCGAATATCGCCACCTCTGGACTGAGAGCCACTTTCACCCCCTCCCCCGCACCTCGGCCATCATGTCCGTGAACCGCTGCCAGAACCTCTTCAGCTTCGAACACATCCAAAACATGAAACGTGATTTGCAGATCCCACCCCCGTGCATACCTGTTCTCTACCCCATCAAAAAACCTACTCAGCCGTTCTACCATTGTATGCGCCCTACGTATTACTTTAAACTGCATGAGGCTTAACCTCGCACACGACAAGGACGCATTCACCCTCTACACGGCTTCAGCCCACATTCCGGCCTCTACCTCCCTTCACAGCTCCCCCTTCCACTTACGCTTTATGTCCCTCACCAGGGCCCCTCCCAGTCCATCACCTCCTTGTAGACCTCGGACACCTTCCCCTCCCCTATCTCATCCTGTGACAGTCCATTATCCTCAAACCCCAGGGGCAGCAGCCCAGGAAAGGACGGCACATCTCTCTTAACTAAACGTGCAGTGTGAATGTTCACGATTGGGTAAATGTTAGTTAATTGGTTGAATGAGTGAATGGGTAGTATGGTAGAATGGGTAGAACAGATGAAATAAGTGGATATGTCTATAGGGTGGCAGCTTGGTGAGGTGCTAGGTGGCTAGGCTGGCAGGTGGGTGAGCAGGTGCATAGGTTGGCAGATGGGTACTGTGGCCTTTGGGTAGGATGGCAAGTAGGATCGTGGGCTAATGAAGTCGGGTCAGGGAACGAATCAAGTAGTGGGGGCTATTCAGGTCTGGTTGGGTGGGGGGAGGAATCAATTTGTTTTGGATCAGGTCAGGCGGATCAGTGGGATATGCTTTTTTCGAAAAGCCTTCCTGCAGAGGAAGAGGCAATCGGAGAGGCTGTGCTACTCAATCTGATGTTCTATTACTGGGCAGCAAACATCGTGAAAGTGCGGGGATGGATGAAGGAAGGAGCCAGGGTCAGGGTGCAGATGGAGGAGACTTCCTGTGCAGGTTTGTGTCAAAGGGCTTTGGTTGCAGCTCCTCTTCTGTTCTCTCCGACCAGGTTTTCTACGAGCTCAGTGAGCTCCTAAGAATTTGGGCCAATCCACGCAGCATTTTAAATTGAGAGCGATGTCACTACTGTCGCCAATTTTTCGGAACCATAGGTTTGAGCCGTTCGGGATGGATACAGTGTATAAGCTTTAGAAGAGGGAGGGCTTTGAGTGGTTCAAGGGTTTGTTTGTAGAGGGTAGGTTTGTGGGACTGGAGGAGATAGTGGAGAAATTTCAACTCTCGAGGGGGAGTTCATTTAGATATCTGCAGTCCTGACCCGACTTTGTAAGGAACTGTCTTTGTTCCCTCGGCTACCGGGACCTACACTAATGGACAAAACACTATCTCTAGATGAGATAGGGTAAGCAAAGGTATCCGATACATATCCGGCCACATTTGGAATACTGCATGCAGTTCTGGTCGCCACATTACCAGAAGGATGTGGATGCTTTGGAGAGGGTGCAGAGGAGGTTCACCAGGATGTTGCCTGGTATGAAGGGTGCTAGCTATGAAGAAAGGTTGAGTAGATTAGGATTGTTTTCGTTGGAAAGACGGAGGTTGAGGGGGGGACCTGATTGAGGTATACAAAATTATGAGGGGTATGGACAGGGTGGATAGCAACAAGCTTTTTCCAAGAGTGGGGGTGTCAGTTACAAGGGGTCACGATTTCAAGGTGAGAGGCAGAAAGTTTAAGGGAGATGTGCATGGAAAGTTTTTTACGCAGAGGGTGGTGGGTGCCTGGAACGCTTTACCAGCGGAGGTGGTAGAGGCGGGCACGATAGCATCATTTAAGAGGCATCTAGATAGGTATATGAATGGGCGGCAACAGAGGGAAGTAGACCTTGGAAAATAGGAGAAAGGTTTAGATGAAGGATCTGGATCGGCCCAGGCTGGGAGGGCCGAAGGGCCTGTTCCTGTGCTGTAATTTTCTTTGTTCGTTCTTCTATATGGGTGGTTGTTGGAGATAGGGAGAGCACTATTAGAGGAAGTCACTATTAGAGGAAGTCAAGGGGAAGTGGGAAGAGGGGTTGGGGCTGGGTGGAGGGGTGTGGAGCGAGATCTTGCATTGGGTGAATTCTACCTCTCCTTGTGCCAGGCTGAGACTGGTAGAGTTTAAAATAGTTCACTGAGCACAGTTAACCAGAACACACATGTCCCGGAATAGAGGACAGATGTGTGCGATGTCTAGGGGGCCAGCAAGCCATTCACACTCGTTCTGGATCTGCCCTAAGCTATTTGAGTTTTGGATCTCCTTTTTTGAGACTATATCGGAGATTGTGGGGGTCAGGCTGGAGCCGTGCCCATTAGTGGTGATATTTGGGGTGGACAGACCCGTTGGCGTTTCTGGAGAAGAATAAGGCTGATGTCCTGGCCTTCGTCTCTCTGATTGCCTGGAGACGAGTCCTGCTTGGATGGAATTTACCAGCTCCACCAATGGCCTCGGCATTGTTGGGGGACGTTTCAGAGTTTCTGAAATTGGATTAATTTTGCCATTAGAGATCAGTGGATCATTCTATTCCAGGTGGAAGCTGTTCATCACCTTCTTTAAGGACTTGGTCATGGCCAGTGACTGTGCATGTTGGTTAGGGAGGGGGGAGAGGCATTGGGCGGGTTGGGTCTTGGGTGGAAGGGAGGGGATAAGGGTTAGTATTATTTTTAAAAATAACAATTTGTATATATTCTGTTGGATTGTTTTGTACGTGTTAAATTGAAAACTTCTAGAATAAAAATGTATATATATTTTTCAATCTGCTTGTAACAGCAGTAACATTTCATAGAATTTACAGTGCAGAAGGAGGCCATTTGGCCCATCGGGTCTGCACCGGCTCTTGAAAAGAGCACCCTACTTAAGCTCACGCCTCCACCCTATCCCCATAACCCAGTAACCCCACACAACCTTTATTTTATAAATGTTTATTATTGGGTTTTTGAACAAGGTATATTTACCATTATGTACGCAGATATATGTATATAGAAGAGAAGGGCACACACAAACAAACCAATGAAAAAAATAATAAAAAAGAAATAAAAAATAAAATAAATTAACTGGTAAGGTATTATGCACCAGCTGAACAGCAACAACTCTGTACAATTGACAATATTATTTACAACACATAAGTAGACATCTGTTTGTGGGGGTGGAGACTCTGGAGGTAGATATACATTTGGATGGCCGGAGAACCAATACAGAGGGCAATACTCGAACGGGTCTGCTGTTGGTGTTGTCACTTGCTTCTCCCAGACGGATTTCGCTGCCGTTGTCATCTCACGCTCACCTCCGCTTCAGCTGTTCGTCCTGTCTTTCGCCTGTTTTCTCTGTTCCTGTAGATGCCAAATTTGTTGTCGTTTCCCATGCCCTCCTTCCGGCTATCATTTCCCTGCCTTCCCCCAACCTCCCTGATTCTCTTCTATTGTTCCCTGTCTCTTCCCTCCTCCATCCTACTTTGCCCTGATTCTTGGCTACCTGGCTATTCTTCCGCTTGTTTGTTGCTTGATGTACCATCAATTGAACGCGTGACAGGGCAGCACGGTGGCCTAGTGGTTAGCACAACCGCCTCACGGCGCTGAGGTCCCAGGTTCGATCCCGGCTCTGGGTCACTGTCTGTGTGGAGTTTGCACATTCTCTCCGTGTGTGCGTGGGTTTCGCCCCCACAGCCCAAAAATGTGCAGAGTAGGTGGATTGGCCACGCTAAATTCCCCCTTAATTGGAAAAAATAATTGGGTAATCTAAATTTAAAAAAAAAAAATTGAACGCGAGACGAGTTGCTGAACAAAAGTATGGCTTTAATCTACTAGATGTTAGCCCTGCGGTCGATTACAGTAGAAGGACGACCGCCGGGAGTACTGGGTATTTATACCCCGCCCTGGAGTCGGGGTTAACTCAGCCTCTCGACCAATCGGGGAGCCGTCACATGATTGGTCTCAACCAACCGGTCGAGAGGCACATGACCAACTAGGGCCAATGGTAAGCCGGTGTTCTGCCCCAATGGCAGGCAGCTATGCTAATCATACCACCATATTCACCCCTTGCGGAGAAAGAAGCGGGGGGGGGGGGAACTGATGCTATGAGTAGTAAGGAGAGAAAAAAAATGTATCCTTGGCTTCCCACTGGCCCAGACATTTAGCAACAGTACATAGTGTCCATACAAGGTCCATGGTTGTGTTGAAGTTAAATGATCAGCCTTTCCGTTGCCCGTGACATCCTGGCAGACCGCCACAGTGGAGTTGGTGATGTTGGTTCTGCCGATGGTGGTGGTTCAGATGATGTCCTGGACACCGGGAGCGATGGTCCTTGAACTGTCTCTATACCCTGGGCTGGTGGTGGAGACGCCATGGATGGGGGAGGGGTGGCCTGGGTGGGGCGCTGGGGGAAAAGGGATGGGGGGGGTCTGTGGTGAAGGGGGGGGGGCCGCAGGCCGGCGGGTGCCAGGTCCCGGAGGGAGACCGTGTCCTGCCGACCGTCGTGGTACTCCACGTACGCATACTGCGGGTTAGAATGGAGTAACTGGACTTGTTCCACCAACGGGTCGGACTTGTGCACCCGCACATGCTTCCGGAGCAAGATGGGTCCAGGGGCAGCCAGCCACGTCTGGAGAGGGGATCCGGAGGACGACTTCCTGGGGAAAACCAGAAGACATTCATGAGGTGTCTGATTAGTTGCAGTACAGAGGAGGGAGCGGATAGAATGTAGGGCATCGGGGATAACCTCTTGCCATCGGGAAATAGGGAGATCTCTGGACCGGAGGGCCAGTAGTATGGTCTTCCAGATGGTACCATTCTCCCGCTCGACCTGTCCGTTACCCCGGGGGTTTATAGCTGGTCGTCCTGCTAGAGGCAATGCCCCTGCTGAGCAGGAATTGACACAGCTCGTCGCTCATACAGGAGGACCCCCGATCGCTGTGTACGTACGCGGGGTAGCCGAACAGGGAGAAGATGGAGAGGAGGGCCTTAATGACGGTCGATGTGGTCATGTCGGGGCAGGGAATGGCGAAGGGGAAGTGGGAGTATTCATCGATCACCGTCAGGAAGTAAATGTTGCGGTTGCTAGAGGGAAGGGGCCCCTTGAAGTCTATGCTGAGACGTTCGAAGGGATGGGATGCTTTGATCAGATGCGCGCGCTCAGGGCGGTAGAAGTGCGGTTTGCACTCTGCACAGAATTGGCAGTCACGGGTTACTGTCCTGACTTCCTCGATGGTGTAGGGCAGGTTGCGGGTCTTTATGAAATGATAGAAACGGGTCACCCCTGGATGGCAGAGGTCTGCGTGGAGGGAGCGAAGGCGGTCTATCTGTGCGCTGGCGCAGGTACCGTGGGACAGGGCATCAGGAGGCTCATTGAGCTTCCCAGGACGATACAAAATATCGTAGTTGTACGCGGACAACTCGATCCGCCACCGTAAGATCTTGTCGTTCTTAATCTTGCCGCTCTGTGCATTATCGAACATGAAGGCTACTGACCGTTGGTCTGTGAGGAGGGTAAACTTCCTGCCGGCCAAATACAGTAGTGCCTCCAGTGTCGCACAGCTTCGACTATGGCCTGGGCTTCCTTTTCCACTGAGGCGTGGCGGAGTTCGGAAGCCTGGAGGGTTCTGGGGAAGAAGGCCACCTGTCTGCCCGCTTGGTTCAGGGTGGCCGCCAGAGCTACTTCTGATGCGTCGCTCTCGACCTGGAAAGGGAGGGACTCGTCGATGGCGCGCATCGTGGCCTTTGCGATGTCCACTTTGATGCGGCTAAAGGCCTGGCAGGCCTCTGTCGACGGCGGGAAGGTCGTGGACTGAATGAGGGGACGGGCCTTGTCGGCGTAATTGGGAACCCATTGGGCGTAGTAAGCGAAGAAACACAGGCAGCGTTTAAGGGATTTGAGGGTATTGGGGAGGAGGAGTTCCATCAGGGGGCGCATTAGTTCAGGGTCGGGGCCTATCACTCCATTACGCACTACGTAGCCGAGGATGGCTAGACGGTCGGTGCTAAACACGCACTTATCCTTATTGTAAGTTAGGTTAAGGAGTTTTGCGGTTTGGAGGAATTTTTGGAGGTTGGTGTCATGGTCCTGCTGGTCGTGGCCGCAGATGGTGACATTATCAAGGTACGGGAAGGTAGCCCGTAATCCGTACTTGTCGACCATTCGGTCTATCTCCCGTTGGAAGACCGAGACCCCATTTGTGACACCGAATGGAACCCTGAGGAAGTGGTAGAGGCGCCCATCAGCCTCGAACGCGGTGTACTTGCGGTCACCCGCACGGATGGGGAGCTGGTGATAAGCGGACTTGAGGTCCACCGTGGAGAAGACTTTGTATTTCGCAATCTCGTTTACCATGGCGGAAATACGGGGGAGAGGATACGCGTCCAGTTGCGTAAACCGGTTGATGGTCTGGCTGTAGTTGATGACCATCCGGTTTTTCTCCCCAGTCTGGACCACCAGCACTTGGGCTCGCCAGATGACCCCTTCCTTCAGCAACCTCTGAACCTCGGACCTGATGAAGGTCCGGTCCTGGGCGCTGTACCATCTGCTCCGGGTCGTGACGGGTTTGCAATCGGGGGTGAGATTAGCAAACAAGGAGGGGGGGTCCACTTTGAGGGACGCGTGGTTGCAGACAGTGAGGGGGGGTATAGGGCCGCCGAATTGGAAGGTCAAGCTCTGCAGGTTGCACTGGAAGTCCAGTCCTAGGAGTGCCGATGCGCAAAGGTCGAGGAGGATAAGGAGTTTATAATTTTAAAAAACCTTCCCCTGGACCGTGAGGTCCGCGATGCAGCACCCTGACACGGTAAGACGCTGCGCGCTCCCTGTCCACCCTGTAAAACACAAAATCGGGTTAGCCTCAGGTTCGCACTCCGCCAGCACACCACATCAACCCCCCCCCCCCTTACCGTGTCAGGGTGTACGATGTGTACGTGCTCCCAGTCCGTCTCGTGCCCGTTGAGGTGGATTTGCGTCGTCGTCTTGGCGAGCGTGCATGGATGTGACTGGTCGAGCTGAATGGCCGCGAGCTGTGGAGAAGATCCATAGTCGTCGTCGTCGGCCGAGTGGGTGATGGCAGGACCTTGTGTGCCAGACCAGGATGGCGGCGCCCAGGACCTGCACGTGGAGTCGGGGCCCCAAGATGGCGGCGCCCAGGATCCGCACGTGGGGTCGGGGCCCCAAGATGGCGGCGCCCAGTACCCGCACGTGGCGTCCAGGGCCCAAGATGGCGGCGCCCGCAGGACCCTCGTGTTTGCTGGGGGCGTGGTTAGCGGTGCTGGCGGGCCGATCGGAGCAGCTGAGAGCGGGGGCAGAGAGGCACGCAGGGGCCCGGGGGCAGGGAGGGGGGTTGACGTGGTGTGCTGGAAGGGCCCGGAAGAGGAGATTCCCGGTCGCTGCGCAGCACAGCAGCGACCGATTTGGCCTGGCAGACTGACAAAAAATGGCCCTTCTTCCCGCAGCTCTTACAAAGGGCGGAACGGGCCGGGCAGCGATGGCGGGGGTGTTTGGCAAGCCCATAGAAATAGCAACGGGGCCCCGCGGACCTGTCGGGGCTTTCCGCGGTGCAGGCCTGAGGGGGGTCGGGAGCGGCGAATGGCGGTGGGGAAGCGAGCCAGGAGGCCCAGGGCGCTGCAGCGCGGCTGGGGACATAGGCGCGGGCGTTTAAGTCGGCGACCTCCAGGGAGGTGGAGAGAGTTCGTGCCTCGGTTAGGCTGAGGTCGTCTTTATCCAGCATGTAAGCATCTCTGATTAAAAGTTCCATGTGCTCAGTGGCTGAAATTTGGAGGCAGGCGCAGTTCCTCTCCAGGACAGCGAGGGCCCGGTAAAAATCATCTTAAGGACTCACCGGGGAACTGTTGTCTGGTAGCCAGCAGATGTCGGGCGTACACTCGGTTTACCGGCTTATGAAATTGTCCTTTTAGCGTATCCATGGCCATGTCATATTCCTTTTCTTCCTCTATCATCGCGTAGGCCGCCATGCCCACACTGGAATGGAGAATATGAAGTTTCTGTGCCATGGTGGGGGGGCTGCTTGCGGTCGCCAGATAGCTATCGAAACACGCCAGCCAATGCTTGAAGATTTCCGATGCGTTCAGAGTTTGCGGGCTGACGCGGAGGCATTCGGACTTGATCCGGAGCTTTCTAGTAGATTAAATTGATGTACATCAATTGAACGCGAGACGAGTTGCTGAACAAAAGTATGGCTTTAATCTACTGGATGTTAGCCCTGCGGTCGATTACAGTAGAAGGATGACCGCTGGGAGTACTGGGTATTTATACCCCGCCCTGGAGGCGGGGTTAACTCAGCCTGTCGACCAATTGGGGAGCCGTCACATGACTGGTCTCGACCAACCGGCCGAGAGGCACATGACCGACCAGGGCCAATGGTAAGCCAGTGTTCTGCACCAATGGCAGGCAGCTATGCTAATCATACCACCACATTGGCCACAAACAGGTCCCGGAATAATTGGGTAACTAGCTCCCACGTTCTGTGGAAGCCGTCCTCTGACCCTCAGATGGCGAATTTGCACCTAACCTTTTTTGGACACTAAGGGCAATTTATCATGGCCAATCCACCTAACCTGCACATCTTTGGACTGTGGGAGGAAACCGGAGCACCTGGAGAAAACCCACGCCCACATGGGGAGAACGTGCAGACTCCGCACGGACAATGACCCAAGCCGGGAATCGAACCTGGTACCCTGGAGCTGTGAAGCAATTGTGCTAACCACTATGCTACTGTGCTGCCCCATGACCCAAGTGCGATGGCCAGGGGTTCAATAGCAAGTGGAAACAGCAACAGGAACAACGGGCATCCCTGTCTCGTGCCCCTGTGCAGACGGAAGTATCCCAAACTCACCGCATTTGTCCTAACATTCGCTGTGTAGGCGTTATATAACAATTTCATCCAGGAGATAAAGATCGCCCCAACCTAAACCGCGCCAGGGTTTCAAAAAAGGAACCTCCATTCCACCCGATCGAACATCTTCTCTGCGTCCATAGAAATAATTACTTCTGGAACCTTCCCCCTAGATCAGGGGTGGGCAAACTTTTCCGTGCAAGGGCCACATTCAGAAATTCACAATTTTAAAGGGCCGCATAGTATATTAATTAATAGTCCCAGTTGTAACCAATTAGCATGCGGCATATACCTCAGCACTTCCCCCGGCGGCATCCTGCCTTTAGCCCTCTTTTTCTCTACTTTTCAAAAATGGCGCTTCACCCGGTTATGATTCTGGGCGCCTCATATAGAACATAGAACAGTACAGCACAGAACAGGCCCTTCGGCCCTCGATGTTGTGCCGAGCAATGATCACCCTACTCAAGTCAACGTATCCACCCTATACCAGTAACCCAACAGCCCCCCCCCATTAACCTTATAAAAATAATATAAAAAATAAAAAAAAATAAAAACATTTTTTTTTATATGACTTAATCTTGGTGGGCCGCATGCGGCCCGCGGGCCGTAGTTTGCCCACCCCTGCCCTAGATGATGCCATGATCACATTCAAAGTCCGTCTGATGTTACTCGACAACTGTCACCTCATGACAAAGCCAGTGTGATCCTTGGAGACCACCTCCGAAACTCACCCCTCCAAACACCTCACCAGGACCTTTGGTAGCACCTTCAACATGTAAATGGGACTACAGGACCCACATTCCACCGGATCCTTATCCTTTTTTGGGATCAGGGAGATGGACGCTCGCGCCAGTGACAATGAATCGTTATACATCCCCAATAGAAATGGTGCCAGCGCCGCTGCAAATTGCTTAGAAAATTCCATTAGGCCCCGGGTCATTCCCCGGTCACATCGAACCAATGCACTCCATTATCTCCCGGAGTCCCAATGGCACCTCCAATCCCTGTCCCCTCCCCCTCTTCACCTCCAGAAAGTCCAGCTGCCTAATTTAGCATGGCCAATCCACCTAACCTGCACATCTTCGGACTGTGGAAGGAAGCCAGAGCACCCGGAGGAAACTCACGTAGACATGGGGAGAATGTGCAGACTCCACGCAGACAATGATCTAAGGCGGGAATCAAACTTAGAACCCCGGAGCTGTGAAGCAACTGTACTAACCACTATGCTACCGGGAATGAAGGGATGTGATCTGCTGAGCAACAGGTAGAAATCTGCCTGGTGACAGCATTAGCTAGCATTGAAAAGGTATAATGAGATGCAATTTTAAAAGTAATGAGATGCAGGTGTTTAGACAAATGATATACAGTTGCCAGCACTCTCAGAAGCAGAGGCAGCTTATATCTAACAGCCTGTGAGTCCAGTCCCCAATCTAACAACCAGGAGCCTGCCTGGACTATCATCTAAGTCGGAGAGCCAACGCCATGTAGAAACTTTCGTAAAGGTAATCTAAATATATTTTCTGGACCAGGATAAGACTTCCCAGACTTGACTATCATCCCTGGATTGTATGGTAACTATAAGCTCAATTTGATTTATCAGTGTACTTAATTTGGATGTTGTTTGGGTAAAGGGTTCTTAAGGAGTTCAGAAATCACAGACATAGGGTGCAATTCAGTGAGCCCGTTGCCACACGGTGTGGAGCCAACGCAGCAGGTGAATCCCGGGAGAGCCCCAAATTCGGCTCCACGCTGGGCACAAGGCTGATCGTGAGTCACCCGACTCGCTCCGCACAACGTGATCTGGGCGAGATCCAGATCTGCATATATAAATTAATCCAATTGGTCATTTAAATACCCAGACGCCAGATTCACCCGGCACCAAGAACTCAATGGCCACACCTGGGATACCGCTCCAGGATGCCATTTAGCACTGGTCCCCACTTGCCAGGGGCACTGCCAGGTTGGCAGTGCCAATGTGCTCAGGTACCAGGTTGGCACTGACCGGGGTCAGGCCCCAGAGAGCCTTGCAAATTAGAGGGAGAGATTCCCTGGTCCTTACCAAGGTTGGGGGTTGGGGGGGGGGTTTGATAATGCTAAGGGGGAGGGGCCCGAAAGTAGGGGGAATTATCAGGGCTGCCAATGGCACCCCGATCTGTGAACAGCCATTACTGCTGGCGAGATCAGCTCACCAGCAGGAAATACCTCGAAGAGTGGCCTTTGCAGAGAAAAACTGAGACCAACTAAAATGGCAAATACCCGTTGAATAGCGGGATGTTTCTCAGCACTACAGCCGCCAAGGAATACCATGTCTGCTGAATTGCGCCCATAGTTTGGAATGGGGGACGTTCTATCTAAACTGTGTGTGTGCTTAGTGTTCATATACTTAATTGCTCCAGACTATAGTAGTCCTATTCCTGCATATTTAACTTTTCTTTAATAGGCTTTACTAGTTGTTACATGATGAATGGGCTGCTAATTTTCACTGGGGTTTCACTTGAATCTTCACACCATTTAAAAAAAAAACAAAATTATCCACCTCCATGAACTAGTGTTTCAAGTTGTGGTGCCATGGTAGATACCACCAGCCGGTTTTGTGACACTGTCCAGTTAAGTCCCATGGAACTTTCTGAAGTCTCTGATTCTAATTCAGTCAGTGGCATTCGCTGCCCGCGAGAATTGCCCGCTGGAAGTTCAAACTTCCTGGACAATTCCCAGGGAGGCCAAAAGCATCATGACTTGCGCAGGGTCCTCATGTACATAGTGGTTTGTATATCTGGTTTCTGACGATCCGAGGGCCAGAAGATCTGGGCATTTGGGGAAAAAGGCTAGTGTTCAGTTTTCCATTCACTGTCTTCAATAGACTGATCCATAAAGCTGACACACATATCTCCCGCTCAGTATTTCAATTGATGCTCTAACTGCATGGAAATTAGCATTGTTTGCGTAACATTGCCAGATCTACCCCATAGATGTGCTCCATATAGATCACTGAGTTTCTATTATCTATTGTGGAAGTTCTAAGATCCGTTTTATATTTATAAACAAATATTTAAAACTTCAACTACACACGGCATTTGAATTTCATATAATTTAGATTAAAGACCTGCTTTGTCGACTGCAAGATACAGCGGACAAACATATGCAGTATTGTGGAAAAGATGAAGTGAAAAAATGGCAAAATATATTGCAGAACAAAGAGTAAGTACACAAGAAATCCTGCCTTCCATATTTTCATTTAGCTGGAGGAATATTGACAAGTTGAGGTAAATACATGTGAGACCAATTTTATTTTTCCTTTTGTTTCTGCCAAAAATATTGGAATGCAGGGGCAGAAAATGGATCCTCCAGTTCATTTAATGGAAGATTTTCCATTTAAATTCACAGATTAGCACTGCTGCCTCACGGCGCTGAGGACCCGGGTTTGATCTCGACTCTGGGTCACTGTCTGTGTGGAGTATGCATGTTCTCCCTGTGTCTGCATGGGTCTCAATTCCATAACCCAAAGATGTGCAGGGTAGATGGATTGGCCACGCTAAATTATCCCTTAATTGGAAAAAAAAAGAATCAGGTACTCTAAATGTATTTTTAAAATATTCACAGATTAACAGTCTAATGTGCTGTATAATGCACACATGATCCAATATTTGAATGACATTCATACTGTGTGCTGCTTTTCACTAAGAGCATAAAATTGTTCTTTAGTCCAGCTTTAGGAAATGATTTGACTTCTTTATTTTTACCTCAGACCCATGGCTCTGAAATTGCAGTAGTCCTCTGATCCTGGCATAAGTGCCCCTGTATTCTCTTCTATCTGGCCTTTATTCTTGATTTCATATTTATGAAAGTTATAAATCTTACCACCATTTTAATTCTAATTCAGATCAATGGAATTACTTTTATTCTCTGCCAACAAGAGTCATGACGACGTCTTGAAGATCACATTAAAAAAACTGGAAAAAGCAAGAAAGGAATTAATTTTGAACACGGTAGGTATGAATGAGGATGTAAACAGTAACACGATTTGCAGAAAGTAATATTTATCACAACAATGTGCCTGATAATCTGTCAATGTTGTAGGTTAACCCCTTACTGATGGAAGCTGCAAATACAGCAATGAAAGAATGGGATAGTAATAAATCGCAGATTAACAAAATGGGTATATTCAATCCATATTATATTGGCAGACATCCTGCCTACAAGGTATGTAACAATTAATTGGCTGATGTTTATTCCCAAAAATAGCCAGGTTGTGGTTTGGTCAATCTTGAACTTGCCTACTTCCAGCCCTTTTCCCAGATGTTGGGAAGGTCGATGGGTCAAAGGAGCTAAGAATCCATTACGTAAGTGCCTTTTTACAGCAAAGCTCGTCAGCCTGGAGCAGGAGTGTTGCGTAGAATCCCTACAGTGCAGAAGGAAGACAATGAGTGTTCACTGACCCTCCAAAAGTGCACCCTAACTCAGCCCATTCCCCTGCCCTATCCTCGTAACCCCACCTAACCTTTAGACACTAATGGGCAATTTAACATGGCCAATTCACCTAATCTGCACATTTTTGGTCTAATAATCGAACCAAAAATTCTCCAACCACTGTCATCTGTCTATTCCCACTCCCCGTACCCATCAGACAGTGCACCTGCCATTGAATCCCCTCCCCCCACCCAGCCACCCTGACCACCATCTGACGCTCCCAGCCAGCATTGGAAGCCTCCAAAAACTACCTCCCCCCCTCTCGAAGTGGAATTCCCCCCTGCACAACTACTCTGCCCCCTGCCTGTCCCAATCCCTTATTCTCAGTAGATTTACCGGCCCTCAGGCCAGCTTGGTTGCGACCTCATGCTCCAGGATTTCATTCCTGTCGTCAAAAACTGCCAGACATTCAGAAAACACCTACTTCCAGGTTGCCCAGCCTCAAAATAGTTCTCTACCTCCTGACATAATTTGCGTCTCGGAGCTAAATTGCAGACCAATGTTTAAGTTTGATGACATACTAGCTGTACTTTTGAGAACATAACAACATGTATATATGTGGTATGCTTAATACTATAAAATGTCCTAAAAAGTTTGGCAGAAATATTATCAAACAAAGTTTGACACTGAACTACGTAAGAAGATTTTAGGGTTAATGACCAAAAGCTTGCTCAAGGAGGGAAGAGAGGTTTAGTGAGAGAATTCCAGAATATAGGATCTTGCCAGACAAAGTACAGCCTTCAATGATGGTTTGCTTTAAAATCGGGCAGCCAATGTCAGTTCTCCATAAATAACCTACCCCAATATCTCTCTCAGGCTATCCACAAGGGCCAACATTGATATATCTGCCAATTAAAATGACAGGGTCATCAGTAATGCCACTATGCACACAGACATAAAAAAAGTAATAATCTTGCTTTTGTACTGAAATGCCTGCACACGAATTGTCAATGTACTCTGAGCCCCTAGCGCCTGTGTTAAGTAATAATAATAATAACCTTTTATTGTCACAAGTATGAAGTTACTGTGGAAAGCCCCTAGTTGCCACATTCTGGCGCCTGTTCAGGTAAGCTGGTAAGGGAATTGAACCCACACTGCTGGCCTTGTTCGGTATCACAAACCAGCTCTCTAGCCCACTGAGCCAAACCAGCTATATGTGCTGTCTTACTTGCTATTGTACTTTTGCAAGCTGCTTGCCCAGTGGCTGTAGCATGGGAAGTGACAAGCTGCTGTGGCCTCAGCCAAGGGTTTATGACATCTCATGGTTGGTGAGTCCGAGACCTGAGGGAGCTTGGCTGCAGACTGCAGAAAATGACCCAGCTGTCACAGGGAGGGGATTGGCTCTGAGGGTTGCAAAAGTGTCAGTTTTGCTAACATTAAAAATGTGGTCTTGTTCCAATCACTGAGCAAAGGCCACTTCTGCAGATCCGGGTACACCATTCCTACTGACGTGAGAAAGAGTAGAGTTTTAGTCATCTGACGGGCTGGCAACTAAAAGCACCAGAAAATTACTGGAATGCTGTGTACCACCAAGTTGTTATGCTGAATGTGTGAGTGAGGGTGATAAGTAGAAAGACGAAAGGGAACATTTTCATGACATGAGCATGAATTCTGGATGTGGCAATGCTTACAATTAACACGGTGACATCCTGTCAGCACACTCCCGCCATAAGAACATAAAAAATAAGAGTAGGAGTAGGCCATATGGCCTTTTGAGCCCACTCTGCCATTCAGTGAGATTATGGCTAATCTTCTATTTCAACATCATTTCCTGCAATGTCCCCATATCCTCTGATGTTTTTAATATGTAGAAATTATGATTTCAGTCTTAATTTTACTTGAACGACTCAGCTTCCAGTCCCCTGGGCCAGAGAATTCCAAAGATTCGCCACCCTCTATGTCCTAAATTGCCTGCCCCTTATTCTGAGACTGTGCACCTGGCTTAATCATTTATATATTAATAGAACTGTCATCACCTTCAAATGGTAAAAGCAAAATAATACATGCACTTTGAACACAAACGGAGGGCACAGCTCTCAGTCAATGTTGTGTGCAATCAGCACGCACCTCACGTCACTTGCTCCTGCGTTACATGCGTATCACTTCAGTCTTACTGGTAGAAAATAAACTATGCCCCGGAAATCTGTGGAATGTGGCAACCCTGTGCATTGACGAATGTCAACAAAATGTCTCGTGGGCCGCACTTAGAACCCGATAGGCCACATGTGGCCCCTAGGCCGCAGGTTGCCCACCACTGTTCTGGACACTCCCCTGCCCCCAGCTAGGGGAAACATCCTTCCTATATCTATACTCACTCTCTCTCTCTCTCTCACTCTCTCACTCTCTCTCTCGAGCCCTGCGAAAACTTTCTATGTTTGAATGAGATTACCTCTCATTTTTCTAAGCTCCAGAGGACAAAGGAACAATCTGTTTAATCTTTCCTCATAAGACAACTCCTTTATCCCAGAATTAAATTTAATGGAGCCATGCTGCACTCTATGACAAGTATATCTTTCCTTATCCAGGCATCTGGGGAGTTGGCGGGAAATTGGAGTTGAGGCAGAAGATCAGCCATGATGGTATTGAATAGAAGAACAGGCCAATATGGTGCAAACCCGACATGTGATTGCTCTTATTTCTCTACAGATAAAGATATATCACATTGCATATGGAGGCCTCAAGAATCTTGACTTCACAAACTTCTTGGATGAAACTAGAAAAATCATGGAGCAGTACAAGGTCTTTATGCCTTACAGTCTAATCTTTTTTTGTGTATCATGAAAGTTACATATTAAATCAAATAAGCATAAACGCTCAGTCCAAGAAATTGTACTGGAATCATAGTGGAATAATGACGGCTATGAGAAGTCCATATTTGTGAAAGGGAAATTGTGTTTAACATATTTTGTTAAAGAGTTCTTTTTGATGAAGTAACATTCAAGTTGGATAAATGAGAACCATTAGATGTGGTGTACTTGAATTTCCAAAAGACCCATGCCCTCACTCCCCCTGCAGACCCCGCAGAAAAAAGAAACCTGTCTGGAAGCTAGAGAGGAGTCCAGGCAGTGCAGTGACAGAAATTACAGTTGTAACACTTACCTGGAAGCACCACGTGTCCAGTCCTGGAAAGAGAATAGTTGTGACCTGAATTTAAGCCCCTCAGACCCTGTAGCTGCAAACCATTCATTAATTTCTAGTAGTGGGCTGTGATTGACAGCTTCCACAAAACAGTTGCAGTCTTAATTCATTCATCTCCTTTCATGTGTGAGCGACTCTAAGTGATGATACCCCAATGTTTACAAACATCAACCACATCAAATAGATGGAAATGCACTGGAATCACATGCTTGAGTGATTGGAATACACTTAATGATCAGAATGGCCATAGAACCAGAGAATCACGGAGGCCGGAGAATAGGGTTCTGGGTCATTAAGACCTGTTTGCATTTATTTACAGCCTGCCACTGGTGTGCGAACGCGAACCCCAATCCTGCTGCCAGCTGCGGGGGGGGGGGGGGGGTCGGAGTATTGGAAACTATTTCATCTGGATGCCAGCGGCTGAATTCGAGTCTGTGATAGGCCGCAGAATAGGCTTTTACGCCGAAACGGGCTGCGGGTTTGGAGCCGAATTTTGATTCTCCACATCCCCAAAAGTCGCATGATGACCGATACTCCAGGCCACTAACGATTCTGCACCCCGGATGGGCCAAAGTCCCGACGCCGTGGTTCTAACCAGCTATAAAAAATCGTCAGCCAGTCTGGCTGGCTGTTGAGGCATCCGGAGAGGTATGGGTCGGTGTCGGGGAGACCTTGGGCTCCCAAAATGGAGACGGCCGTGCCTGCTGCGGAGAGGGGGAGATGCCTTCCAGGGTCCGGGCAGTGTCGGGGAAGGTGGGGCATACACGCCGAGCGGACGGGAACGACCCGCCATGACAGGGTGATGCCCACGCAACAGACATCAATATGATGGCCATGTTGATGGGCACCCACCCTTCACGCTGGCTCATCGCAGACATCACGGCCGTTTGGTTGTTTGCCGGGCACCTCGCCAGCCACCCCACCCACCGGGGGTGGAGACCGAGGACCACACCCACGGCAGCCCCCGATGAGGGGTGTGCCATGGAACGGTGGCCCTGGCGGGAGGGACAGGCAACAGGTGTGGACGCACTGGCTGGGCGGGGGTGGGGGAACATGCGTGGCTGGGGCGCACGGTGCCAATCGGGGTGACCATGTAGGCCATAGCACCTGGTTGTAGATGGGTGTATGTGCCATGATCACATATTGTTTCCCCTCATCCCCTGCAGATCATAACGTTTGGCCACCACCCAGCAACGTTGGCCGCTGATGCTGGGGCCACTGCCCTGCATGCCGCCCTGTGGGAGCATGAGCGGGGGCAGCTCAGAGAGGAGGCGGAGGCCACAGCAGAGAAGCAGGCCGCAGAGGGGCAGGTGCCAGCCACTCGGGCTGCAGGTCCGCCTACTCGACAGGCCAAGGAGGAGGGTCAAGACGAGGGGGAGTCATAGGAAGACGATGACAATGAGGAGGAGGAGGGGGAGATGTTACTACGGAGGCGCTTGGTGAGGCCCCGTGTGTACCAGTGCCACATGTCCTTCCAGGAACACCCAGACAGGGCATGCAAGAGGAGACAGCCGATGAGCCGGGAAACCGTGGCTCACATATGCCACATGATGGCACATTTGGCATCGCGTGGGACTGGGGGAGGACACACTCTCCCGGTGACCATCAAGTTTACGGTCGCCCTAAACATCTATGCCACGGGTTCGTTCCAGTCGCCGAGTGGGGACCAGTCCGGCATCTCCCAGGCGTCGCTGCACAGATGCATCGTGCCGTGACTGACACCCTGAATGCCCTTGCGGACCGCTACATATAATTCCCCGTGGACCGCGCCCACCAGGATGCCCAGGCGCGGGTTTCACCACCGTCGCAAGGTTGCCCATGGTCCAGGGGGTGATCGATGGGGTGCACGTAGCCCTGCAGCCACCATCGTATAACAGGCCGATGTTCATGAACAGGAAGGGTTACCACTCCATGAACATGCAGTTGGCCTGTGACCACCAGGTGAAGATCTTGCACGGCTGCGCCTAGTACCTGGGCAGCGTGCATGACTCTTTCATGCTGGCTCAATCATTCATCCCTGGTATGGTCGAGGGACACCCCCCCACGGCTGCAAGGCTGGTTGGTGGGCGACAGGGGTTACCTGTTGCGGTCTTAGTTGATGACGCATATACAGAGGCCACAGACCGATGCGGTGACCCGCTACAATGAGGCCCACTGTGCGACCAGGGGTGTGGTCGAGGGGTGCTTTGGGGTCCTGAAAATACGCTTCAGGTTGCTGGGCCGTTCTGGAGGGGCTCTCCAGTATAACTCGAGGAGGTTTGGCAGCATCGTTGTGGTCTGCTGCGTCCTCTACAATATAGCCCAGCAGAGGAGTGATGTGCTGGAGGTAGAAGAGGAGGCGGGGAACAGGCGGAACATGGGGTTGAACATGGGTGGGAGGCCGCACTACCCCACCGGCAGGGTCAGCGAGCACGGGATGAGTTAATAGCCGCACGTTTTACCAACTAGGTGGGGGGGGGGGGGGGTTCTCTGATGCGCAGGGACACGGACACCACAAAACGGCACCACCTCACCACCGACCAGAGTCACCTGCCCCACCACCAACTCCCCTCCCTCCCACACCATCGCAACACCAGCATGCACACCACCCCTCAATTACACATCCACCTACGGAACATCGAGCTGGGGACACAGGGTTGCCAGTGACAGCGGGACTGGTCCATGGCATGGAGGATGATAACAGCCCGTTCTGCAATGAGCTCTGATCTCCAAATCAATACCCAATGTCTGACTCATGCACACACTAAAACACTCCACCTTTTAGCTGGGGGCGGGGTAGTGTGGACGTCCAGTGGGGGGGGTTACTGGAGCTGCACGGCAAGTCCACCAGTATTCAATGTTCCATCACCCCCTCCGCCACTAATCTCCCCCCCCCACCCCCACACACATCGAACAGCACAGATCAGCTTCCATCGGTGATAAAATGTGTTTAATTTGTAAAGTTATACACATGTGCCCTAGCCCCAATAACTGAAGTGTGCCCTGCACCTGTGCAAACTTACTAAGTGTCTAACTTACGGGCCCTATCACTACGTCTACATGGTTCCCCAGACGGCTCAAGGAGTGGAGGTGGACTGCTGTGACACTGTTGGTGCACGTTTCCAGGGACTGCCCAGCCTGGATGTGGCTGGCTGCTCCTTGGGTGCCCCGGCTGGCGTGGTGCCGCCCTGCTCTGCCCATTGCCCACCAGATGCACCAGGGACGGTAGGGGGTGGAGGAGTCCAAGGTGATGCGGTGTCCAGGTCCTCCCGTGCAGGAGTCACCGGTAAGGTGCCCAGCACCTCCTCCTCCCTCGAGATGCCCAATGGCCCCCAGGCCTCTCCATGGGACGCAGGTGCGAGCGGAGCCCTCCCCCAAGGCACCCCCGATAACTGCCGCTGCCAGTCATGGAGGCCTGCAATAGTATCGACCAGGGTCTGAACGTTAGCGGCTATGGAGCTCAGGGAGTGGGCCATGCCTGACTGGGATTGTGACACCTCCCTCTGGGATTGTGAGACCTTCCTCTGGGACTGCACCATCTCCCTCTGGAACTGCACCATCTCCCTCTGGGACTGCACCATCTCCCTCTGGGACTGCACCATCTCCCTCTGGAACTGCACCATCTCCCTCTGGGACTGCACCATCTCCCTCTGGAACTGCGTCATCTCCCTCTGGAACTGCACCATCTCTCTCTGGGACTGCACCATCTCCCTCTGGGACTGCACCATCTCCCTCTGGAACTGCACCATCTCCCTCTGGGACTGCACCATCTCCCTCTGGAACTGCACCATCTCCCTCTGGAACTGCACCATCTCCCTCTGGGGCTGCACCATCTCCCTCTGGGACTGCACCATCTCCCTCTGGAACTGCACCATCTCCCTCTGGAACTGCGTCATCTCCCTCTGGAACTGCACCATCTCCCTCTGGAACTGCACCATCTCCCTCTGGAACTGCACCATCTCCCTCTGGAACTGCACCATCTCCCTCTGGAACTGCGTCATCTCCCTCTGGAACTGCACCATCTCCCTCTGGGACTGCACCATCTCCCTCTGGAACTGCACCATCTCCCTCTGGGACTGCACCATCTCCCTCTGGGACTGCACCATCTCCCTCTGGGACTGCACCATCTCCCTCTGGAACTGCACCATCTCCCTCTGGAACTGCACCATCTCCCTCTGGGACTGCACCATCTCCCTCTGGGACTGCACCATCTCCCTCTGGAACTGCACCATCTCCCTCTGGAACTGCGTCATCTCCCTCTGGAACTGCACCATCTCCCTCTGGAACTGCACCATCTCCCTCTGGAACTGCACCATCTCCCTCTGGAACTGCACCATCTCCCTCTGGAACTGCGTCATCTCCCTCTGGAACTGCACCATCTCCCTCTGGGACTGCACCATCTCCCTCTGGAACTGCACCATCTCCCTCTGGGACTGCACCATCTCCCTCTGGGACTGCACCATCTCCCTCTGGGACTGCACCATCTCCCTCTGGAACTGCACCATCTCCCTCTGGAACTGCGCCATCTCCCTCTGGAACTGCACCATCTCCCTCTGGAACTGCACCATCTCCCTCTGGAACTGCACCATCTCCCTCTGGAACTGCACCATCTCCCTCTGGGTCTGTACGACGCCGGCCAGCACTTGGTCAATGGCGTGGATGTTGTCAGCCATGGCCTGCTGGGACTGGGCCATCACCTGAGCAATGCCGCCGATGCTCTCAGCCATGGCCTGCTGAAAATGGGCCACAGTGTGGAGCGCCGCTGCAATCTGCAGATGGCTCTGGCACATGGTTGCCTGTGAGTGGGCAGCCTCGTCCTCGGTCACGACCCCGCCTGTACAGATAGCCCCACGCCTGTCATAACCTGACCCATGTCTGACACCTTCGCCCCGTTGTCTCCACCGCGGACGCCACCCGTGTGGTTTCGGCCTGGGTGGCACGCATGACCGGCACCACTCCCTGCTCCTGCACGTGGTTGAACTCTTCCACCTGCGTCTGCAGGTGCTGCAAGTCGGACGTCAGCCGATTGTCTGGTCCCTGGGTCGCTGACTGCATCAGATCAATGGATGGGAGTGAAAATTCCAGGAACCCGGGACCCGTCTGGGCGACAGCTGGTTGCTGGGGCCGGCTGCCCCCCGACCATCCGCCCCCTCGACTGCTCCTACCTCCACCTGCTGAATTGGAGCGGCTGTGTGGTGCGCACCAGTATGTGTCGCAGGAGCTTCCTCACTAAAGATCTCAACCGAGGTGATAGTCTCTGCGATGGTGGAGGATGTGGGTGATAGCAGTGCCGGAAAGTCATCATCGGACCCGAAATCCGGCATCTCCTGTGTTGTTGTGTGCTGTCTGTTGGATTCCTGTTTGTCCGTCACCTGTGTGTCCCTCCCCTGTGTCATTGTGTGCTGTGTGTCCGTCGCTCTGTTTTTGTCCCCTGTGGAGATATGTCCTATGTAGATGTGTCCTGGCTCGTGTCGGACGCAAGGCTGTTGAGGTGGCTGCACTCCCCATCGATGCTTGCGTCCCTGGGGGGCACCGGCCCTGGCACTGGCTGGGGGTGGGGGACACCGGATGTGCCTGGAACATCGCTGGCTGGTCCTGTAAGAGACAAGGCAGCATATATGGTTAGACAGAGGAGGGGATGTGTTGTGGTGAGGGGGTGGGGTGGGCTGAGGGAGTGGGGTGGCCTGAGGGATTGGTGTGAGGGGGGTGGGCTGAGGGGGTGGGGGTTGGCACAACTGTGTTGTGAAGGGCCATGGCCAGGCAGAGGGGCTTTCTCACTTGGTGGCCCGGACCCGACCTCGGCAACCTCCTGCTCCTTGGACCCGCCAACTATGTCAAGTGCCCTCTGCTCGGGCACAGTGAGGGGAGACAATTCAGGCGCTACATCCCCGGTCTTCTCCCCTCCCTGCGGTTATGGGCGGACTTCTCCTGGTGGGGGTGGGGAGCACACAAACATCAACAGTGTTAGACGGTCCGACACATGCGGCCCATCGATTGGGTCTGTGATGGCTTTGGTGCACAGGGCACAAGGCCACCGCGGCTGGCATGGATGGGTGTAGCCATGTGGGTCAGGGCAGGAGTGGGACCGTCCCACTATGGGGGAGGGGCTCACGTGTGGGGTAGAGGGGGGGGGGGGGCTCACGTGTGGGGTAGAGGGGTTGGTGCCAGGGGCACAGTGCTGAGTACTAACCCTGGCTGACCCGAGTAGGTCGTGCAGCTTCTTTCGGCACTGTTCACCTCTCCTGGCAACTGGCCCGATAGCACTGACGGCCTCGACCACCTCTGCTCACGAACGGCAGATGATGGTGGCTGGTGTCCTGTGGCCGGGTCCGGGGTGCAGAACCCCCCCCCCCCCGCCCCCACCCCTCCTCTGCTCTGCGGTATCTAGGAGGGTGTCTAGTTCTCCCTCAAAATCACGGCGCTGCACGGCGGGCGGCCATCTTCCCTGCGACAGATGTGTGATCGGGGAGATCTTTTTTAAGGCGCCACGCCGTCGCATCAATGTCGCGACGTCGCGTATTGGCGGTGGCTCCCTCGGGAGCTTTCTGCGGCACCTGTGCTGGCCCCTTGTGGGTCGCTGAATCAATTGACCTGGGGGCCCACTGACGCCGTCATAAACTCTACGGTCTTTACAACGGCGTCAACACTTAGCTCCATCATCTAGAATCCAGCGCCAGATTCTCCATCCATGAGGAAACATGCTTCAGGCAACCCAGTACTGAGAATTCACCCCACTGTGTACAGTATTCACTTGAGAGGCAGTTCATAGAAGGTTTACTGGACTCATTCCTGGAATGATGGAGTTGTCTTATAAATAAAGGTTGTACAGGTTAGGCTTATACCCATTGGGGTTTAGAAGAATGAGAGGTGATCTCATTTTTAAAAAAAAGATCCTGAGGGGACTTGATTGGGTGGATACCCAGATGTTTAGAGATGAGGAGAAACGTTTTTCCCAAAGGGTCGTTGATGTGTGGAATTCGCTTCCTCAGAAAATAATGGAGGCTGTGTCTTTAAATGTATTCAAGACTGAGTTAGAAAGATTTTTGTTAACATAGAACATACAGTGCAGAAGGAGGCCATTTGGCCCATCAAGTCTGCACCGACCCACTTAAGCCCTCACTTCCACCCTATCCCCATAACCCAATAGTAAGGGCAATTTAGCATGGTCAACCTACCTAACCTGCTCCTCTTTGGACTGTGGGAGGAAACCGGACACCCGGAGGAAACCCACACAGACACGGGGAGAACGTGCAGACTCCGCACAGACAGTGACCCAGTGGGAATCGAACCTGGGACCCTGGCACTGTGAAGCCACAGTGCGATCCACTTGCTTAAGCAAGGGAATCCAGAGTTATTGGAGGGGGGCCAGACAGGAACATGGATCTGAGACCACAACTGGATAGCCATGGTCTTATTAAATGGTGGAGCAGACTTGAAGGGCCAAATGGCCCATTCTTGCACTCATGTTTCTATGCGTGTAAGAGTGTATGCCAGGGGGACTTCCGGTGGCTGTGATGGAGTAGGAAGCCACACATTTGGGAGCTCCCGTTTTAAACGGAATTTTCGGCTCTTTTTAGAGCCCAAAACGGAAATTTTTCGACGTCTCCCGGAGGGGGAAGGTGTGCTGAACGACTTTCCCCGCAGTCCATGACTCGAACTCGGAGTGGAAAGGGGGAAAAAGCAGCAGCAGCTCCCCAGAAAAAACGGGGGAAGGGATCCAAGATGGCCACCGGCAGAGCTCCAGAGGAGTGGAAACAGTGGGCCCAGGAGCAATTGGCTTCTCTTCTGTGCTGCTTCACAGACTTCAAGGCTGAGGTACTGAGCTCTCTGCAGGAAACAAGCAGAAGGCTGTCGGAGATTCAGACCACCCAGGGTGCTGCCATCAAGGAGTTGCAGACGCAGGCCACTGAACGAGAGGAGGAGGCCGTGGTCCTCGTGAGTAAGGTGGAGGGGCACGAGGCACTCCACAAGAAGTGGCAGGAACGCTTCGAGGAGCTTGATCACCGCATGAGGCGGAAAAACCTGTGGATCTTGGGCCTTGTGGAGGGGCTGGAGGGGTCGGACCTGACAACCTATGTGGCTATAATGCTGAACTCGTTAGTGGGGGCCGGGTCTTTCCATCTGCCCTTGGAGCTGGAGGGAGCACACAGAGTGCCGGCCAGGAGGCCTAAGGAAAATGAACCCCCGCGTGTGGTGCTGGTGAGCTTCCACCGGTTCAGTGATCGGGAGTGTGTGCTGCGCTGGGCCAAGAAGGTGAAGAGCAGCAAGTGGAAGAATGGGGTAGTACGGATCTACCAGGATTGGAATGTGGAGGTGGCTAAGCGGCGGTCCGGATTTAATCGGATAAAGATAAAGTTCGGAATGTTGCAGCCCGCGCACCTGTGGGTAACGTATTCGGACTGGCATTATTATTTTGATTCCCCGGAGGAGGCGTGGGCCTTCGTGCAGACGGAGAAACTGGACTTGAACTCGGGGTTTGTGGTTGCGGGGTCGGTTGTATTATTTTAGCTCTGGATTCTGCTGTTGCTGTGTTCTCTTTTTTTTTGTTTGTACTTTTGCAATTTTGATATGGTTATTTATGGGGGTGTTGTTCTGCTATGTTTTTATTTCTGCTGTGGGGCATTGGTTGAGTTGTGTATCTTGCGGGGAGGGTTGGGGGGTTTGTTGTATTCTATGTCGGGTTGGGGGTATGGAGTGGGGCTGGTATTTGGGAGCTGCGTCAGAAGGGTGTGGTGGGGCAGTGCGAAAGCGCGGGCTTTCCTCTGGTTTCCCGCGCTGCGGGGCTGGGGGGCGGAGATGGTGATGGGGGAGGCGGGGCCTTAACTGGTTCTTCCCCGCGCTGGAGCGGTGCCTGGAGGAGGGACAGGATGGGGGATGATCCCACTTTTGGAGGGGTCGGGTTATTGGCGGGAGTTTCCGGGGTCAGCAGAAGTTAGCTGACCCACGGAAGTACAATGGAGGACGGTTCGCGGCTGGGAGGGTTCCTAGCCTGGGGGGGAAGGGAGGGGAGGAAAGGGGAATACCGGTTTGCTGCTGGTAGGGTCAGGAAGGAGCTGGTGGGGGCTGGGGGGACAGAGGTGAGGTGTTGTCGCTGTGGGGACTGGGTCGGGCAGGGGGTGCTGGCCTGGGGCGGGCAGTTGACGGGCTATGGCTAGTCGACGGGGGAGGGGGGCGGGACGCCCTCTGATCCGGTTGGTCACCTGGAATGTGAGAGGGTTGAATGGGCCGGTGAAGCGGTCGAGGGTACTGGCTCATCTGAAGGGGCTAAAGGCAGATGTGGCAATGCTTCAGGAGACCCACCTGAAGGTGACGGACCAGGTCCGCCTGACGAAGGGATGGGTGGGGCAGGTTTTCCACTCTGGGTTGGATGTGAAGAACCGGGGAGTGGCGATTCTGGTGGGGAAAAATGTGTTGTTTGAGGCATCGGAGGTGGTGGCGGATAAGGGGGGTAGGTATGTTATGGTTAGGGGCAGGCTACAAGGAGAGAAGGTGGTACTGGCTAGTGTGTATGCCCCAAATTGGGACGATGCGGGCTTTATGAGGCGGATGTTGGGACGGGTCCCGGATCTGGAGGCGGGAGGTCTGATCATGGGGGGGGACTTTAATACGGTGTTGGATCCTTCACTGGATCGGTCCAGCTCTAGGATGGGTAGGAGGCCGGCGGCGGCCAAGGTACTGAGAGGGTATATGGATCAGATGTGTGGGGTGGATCCATGGAGGTTTGTGAGGCCGAGGGCACGCGAGTACTCTTTCTTCTCCCACGTATGTAGAGTCTACTCTCGGATAGATTTCTTCGTGGTGAGTAGGGGACTGATTCCGAGAGTGGAGGAGGCCGAATATTTGGCCATTGCAATCTCCGACCACGCTCCGCATTGGATAGAGTTGGAGATGGGGGAGGTGCGGGACCAGCGTCCGTTGTGGCGGTTGGATGTGGGGTTGTTGGCGGAGGAGGAGGTGTGTAGGAGGGTCCGGGCAAGTATTGAGGGGTACCTCGAGGTGAATGATACGGGGGAGGTCCAGGTGGGGATGGCCTGGAAAGCCCTGAAGGCAGTGATTCGTGGGGAGCTGATATCCATCCGGGCACACAGGGAGAGGAGCGAGAGGAGTGAGAGGGATAGACTGGTGGGAAAGATGCTGGAGGTGGACAGGAGGTATGCAGAGGCACCAGAGGAGGGACTGTTGGGGAGAGGCGCAGACTGCAGGCTAAATTTGATTTGCTGACCACTAGAAAGGCGGAGGCACAAGGGGCAGTGTACGAACATGGTGAAAAGGCGAGTAGGATGTTGGCTCATCAGCTCCGTAAGCGGGATGCGGCTAAGGAAATTGCTGGAGTGAGAGACAAGAGTGGGAATGTGGTGCGGAAGGGGGTAGAGGTCAATGAGGTCTTCAAGGACTTTTACGGGGGACTGTACCGGTCGGAGCCAACGGGGGAGAGGAGGGGAATGGAGCGGTTCCTTGACGGGCTTTCTTTCCCGAAGGTGCAGGAGGAGAAGGTGGAGGAGTTGGGTGCGCCGATTGAGCTGGAGGAGCTAGTTAAGGGGATCGGGCAGATGCAGTCAGGGAAGGCACCGGGGCCGGATGGGTTCCCGGTGGAATTTTATCAAAAGTTTGTGGACCTAGTGGGCCCCTTGCTGGTGCGGACACTCAATGAAGCGTGGGAAGGGGGGACTTTGCCCCCGACAATGTCGCGGGCGCTGATCTCGTTAATTTTAAAGAGGGACAAGGACCCCCAGCAGTGTTGTTCATACAGGCCCATATCTCTCCTCAACGTGGATGCTATGGTCTTGGCAAAAATCCTGGCCACCAGGATAGAGGACTGTGTGCCAGGGGCTGTGCACGAGGACCAGACAGGTTTCGTGAATGGAAGGCAGCTGAACACGAATGTGCGGAGATTGTTGAATGTCATCATGATGCCGGCGATTGAGGGGGAGGCAGAGATAGTGGTGGCGCTGGATGCAGAGAAGGCCTTCGATAGAGTGGAGTGGGGGTACCTATGGGAGGTGTTGGGGAGGTTTGGATTTGGTGAAGGGTTCATTAGATGGGTAAGGCTGCTATATGAGGCCCCAATGGCGTGCGTGGCCACGAATAGGAGGAGGTCGGAGTACTTTACCGGCTTTACCGAGGGACCAGGCAGGGTTGCCCCCTGTCCCCCTTGTTGTTTGCACTGGCAATCGAGCCGCTGGCGATGGCGTTGAGGGATTCAGAGAGGTGGAGAGGCTTGGTGCGAGGTGGAGAGGAACATAGGGTGTTGTTGTATGCCGATGACCTGTTACTGTATGTGGCGGACCCGGTGGGAGGGATGTCGGGAGTGATGGAGTTGCTAGCTGAGTTTGGGACCTTTTCAGGTTATAAATTAAATTTAGGCAAGAGTGAGGTGTTTGTGGTGCACCCTGGAGACCAGGAGGAAGGAATTGGTAGGCTCCCACTTAGGCGGGAAGGTGAGAGCTTTAGGTACCTGGGGGTGCAGGTGGCCAGGGACTGGGGGACTCTTCACAAACATAACTTCACCAGACTTGTAGATCAGATGGAGGAGGAGTTCAAGAGGTGGGACATGCTGCCATTATCGTTGGCGGGGAGGGTACAGTCTATCAACATGATGGTGCTTCCGAGGTTCTTGTTCCTCTTTTAGTGCCTGCCCATCTTTATCCCCAGGGCCTTTTTTAGGAGAGTGACTAGCAGTATTTTGAAGAGGGTGAAGAGGGTGTTCCTGGAGCGAGGGAGGGATAGAGGCGGGCTGGCGCTGCCCAACCTTCTGGGGTACTATTGGGCGGCCAATGTGTCAATGGTGCGTAAATGGGTGATGGAGGGGGGAGGGGCGGCGTGGAAAAGAATGGAGATGGCGTCATGTAGAGGTACGAGCCTGGGTGCCATGGCACCCGTTGCCGCTCTCCCCTAAGAGGTTTACCACGAGCCCGGTGGTGGCAGCGACCCTAAGAATCTGGGGACAGTGGAGATGGCATGGGGGGGGGGGAAACAGGGGGCTCGATGGAGGCTCCACTGCGTGGCAACCATCGGTTCATCCCGGGGAACAGGGATGGGGGATTTAGGGGGTGGCAAAGGGCGGGCATCAGCAAATTGAGGGACCTGTTTATTGGCGGGAGGTTTGTGGGCCTGGGGAAACTGGAAGATATATTTGGCCTTCCCCAAGGGAACATGTTCAGATACTTGCCGGTAAAGGCGTTTGCTAGGCGACAGGTAGAGGGATTCCCTCTGCTGCCCTCGTGGGGGACGATGGACAGAGTGCTTTCGGGGGTGTGGGTCGGAGAGGGGAAGGTGTCTGACATCTATAAGGTAATGCAGGAGGTGGAGGATGCGTCAGTGGAGGAGCTGAAGGCTAAATGGGAGGAGGAACTCGGGGAGCAGATAGAGGACAGGACTTGGGCGGGTGCCTTGGAGAGGGTCAACTCTTCCTCTTCATGTGCGAGGCTTAGCCTCATCCAATTTAAGGTGCTGCACCGGGCCCACATGTCCGGGACTAGGATGAGTAGGTTCTTTGGGGGTGAGGACAGGTGCTGAACCAGATGTTCGGGGAGCCCAGCGAATCACGCCCATATGTTCTGGGCATGCCCAGCACTGGAAGAATTCTGGAAGGGGGTGGCGGGGACGGTGTCGAGGGTGGTTGGATCCAGGGTCAAACCAGGGTGGGGACTCGCGATTTTTGGAGTTCCGGTAGAGCCGGGAGTGCAGGAGGCGAAAGAGGCCGGTGTCCTGGCCTTTGCGTCCCTAGTAGCCCGACGAAGGATTCTGCTACAGTGGAAGGATGCACGGCCCCCAAGTGTGGAGACCTGGATCAGTGACATGGCGGGATTTATAAAATTGGAAAGGGTCAAATTTGCCCTGAGAGGATCAATACAAGGGTTCTAGAAACGATAGCAGCCTTTTCTGGACTTCCTGGCTCAAAGATAGGTATCTTGGTCAATAGCAGCAGCAACCCGGGGGGGGGGGGGGGGGGGGGGGGGCATTGTTCCATATTGTAGGGTCTATTCTGTAACTTTATATTATGTTAATTTGCGTTGTTGGTAAAATGATGTGTTGTTCATGGAGGTGGGGCGAATGTTTATGATTGTTAATATTATTGTTATTTTCGGTATTTTACTATGGTGCGTTATTGTTGTATAAATTCAACATTTTTCAATAAAAATTATTTTTTTTAAAAAAGTGTATGCCAGGAGTAGCACCAGGTATAATTATTGCGTCCATTCTTTAAAACTACAATACTTGTGCATACTGAAGAATGCAGCCACATGCTTTGGACAATCCTAAGCATCCCTGCAACCAACCAATGGAGGAGATGAAAGCTGTGTAGCTCAGTTGTGAAAGTTAGTGGGCAAGTAAACAATTAATAGGAGGAGAAGGCTCCATGAACACCCCATCCTCAATGATGGCAGAATCCAGCATGTGAGTTCAAAATCCAAGACTGAAATATTTTCAACCATACTTAGCCAGAAGGACTGAGTGGCTAATCCATTCAGCCTCCTCTTGAGGTTTCCAGCATCACAGAAGCTGGTCTTTAACCATTTCAATTCACTGTATGTGTGTTAAGAAATGTCTGAGTGCATTATATGAAGGCTATGCCTGATAACATCTGAAAACTTGAGTTCCAGAACTAGCTGTGCCTCTAGCCAAGCTGTTTTACCTGTTCATAAAAAGTAGGACACATCCAATCTGGTGAGATACGGTCTTGTCGGTCTCCTCTCTAACATCAGCAAAGTAATGGAAGGTGTCATTGACATAAAACAGCACTTACCCACTAATGTTCAGCTTAGATTTTGCCAGGACCACTCAGCTCCAGATTCCATTCCAGCCTTAGTCCAAATCTGGAGAAAGAGCTCAATCCCAGAGGTGAGGTGAGAAGGACTGCCCTTGACATCAAGGAAGTGTTTGAGAATGGCTGGCATTATGGCATACCAGTAAAACTGAAGTTAATGGGAATCAGGAGAAAGCTGTTCACTGGTTGAAGTCATATTGAGTACAAGGTGATTGTGGTTGTGATGCAGATTTATGCAAGAGATCCTCAGGATATTAAATGAGGAATTATCATAGGCCTATCTTCAGTTGCTTCACCAATGACTTTCCCTCCATCATAAGGTCAGATTTGGGGGTTTTCGTTTATGATTTCATAACTTTCAGTTCCATTTGGAACTCCTTGTGCCTGCATTCAGCAATCCCTGAATAACATTTAGGCCTGCCTGACAAGTGGCAAAGTAACATTCCTGCCACACAAGTGCCAGGCAATGATCTTCTCCAAAGAGTGTGTCTAACCACCTCCCTATGACATTCAATGGCAATACCATTGACAAATCAACGCCCCTAATCTGAGAGGATACCTTTTACCAGAAACATAACAAAATTATAAATACTGTAGTTACAAGAGTGGGTCGCAGGATGTGTATTTTGTGCTGACTCTGCAAAGTGCGTTCACCATTGACAATGCACAAGGCAGGAATGTGATGGAATTCTATCTCCTTGTGTGGATGGGTGCAACTCCCAACAACACTTAAGGAGCTCAGCATAATCAAGGACAAAGCAGCCTGCTGGATTGTCATCCATGTGTCCTCTAAACTGCTTGCCAACCAATGTGTTTCCAGGCTGTCTGTGCATAAGCCAGTCCCTTTACCACATATGCCTGACCGTACAAAAAAAAATTAAAAGAGGCTGCACACTTAAAGAAATTGCTTGTGAAAAAAAAAAAGAAATTGCTTGTGCACTCAAAACAAAATTGCAGGGATTGTTGATTGATACCACAGTCACTATCTTAAACTTTCACTTCCTTCATCTCCAGTGAGCTGTGTGCACAATGTATATCATGCGTAAGATACATAGACATAGAATTTACAGTGCAGAAGGAGGCCATTCGGCCCATCGAGTCTGCACTGGCCCTTGGAAAGCGCACTCCACTAAAGCCCACACCTCCGTCCCATACCCGTAACCCAACAGCCCCACCCAACCCCTTTGAACACTGGGCAATTTAGCATGGCCAATCCAATGAACCTGCATGCCCTAAGGCTGTGGGAAGAAACCAGAGCACCTGGAGGAAACACACGCAGACACAAGGAGAACCTGCAGACTCCGCACAGTCACCCAAGCCGGGAATTGAACCTGGGATCTTGGAGCTGTGAAGCGACAGTGCTAACCACTGTGCTACCATGCTGTCCAGATATTGCAGCAATGCGCCCAATTTTTCAGCAGCACCTCACAAAACTGCAACCTCTGCTATCTACAAGAACAAGGGCAACAAGCACACTGCTGTCCCTCAAGTTCCCCTCCAATTCACATACCATCCTGACTTGGACATATAACTCCATCCCTTCATCATCACTGTGTCAAAATCCAGGAATTCCTTGCCGAACAGCACTGTACTTTCACCACACACACCGCAGTGGTTCAAGAAGGTGGCTCACCACCATCTGACTCAAAGGTAATTAGAAATGGGCAATACTGGCTTCCCCAGAGACCCATGAATGAGTAAAAAAAATTATGTGACTTTGCTTTCCCCAAGTGCTTCCACACTGTGGCTTTCATTTGACCTTCATTTCTATCCTTTCTACCCCACAAATCCTCTATCATGATCTAAAGGCACATCTCATGTACAACCAACCTCTGGCCATTACTTTGCCCAACCGAGTTTATTCACTGACTCCAGCACAAATGGAGCAGTACTGTTTGAGTGTCACCATCATGTCAAAAAAAGGAATAAAGGACTAGTTCCTCCAGACTTCTTACATTGTCATACATCAGAAAAGATCATGATGTCCATCACAAACTATCTGGCAACACTTTGCAGTAACAGGATAATCTGCCTGTATGTTTGCTAACGATGGAGCAATGTACATTCTAGTTGTATTTCTTCTTCTTTCAGCAGACGGAGTATTTCTTTTAACCGTTGCCGTATCATTTCCCATAAGTTGTTTTGGCTCTTTTTACCTACAGGAAACTGCCATTGGTGATTTTAGTAAATTTCTTTCCCAACATTTTGAAAAAGACACTGACAAAATGCAAAGGATTGTAAGGTTGGTAGCTGAAAAGGAATTGGATGCTGGTATTGACTGGTAAGTGCCTTTAAAAAATTTTAAATTAAATATCTGTAACATTTTGAACACAGTCAAATTGATGGTGAAATTACCTCTCATTCAGATATTTTCCTGCTCCTGCTCTTCCTCTTATTAGGGGCAAACATGATAGTGATAGATCCCATTTTTTCAGTATTATGGCAGTATCATTGTCTACACAATAGGTTGGAGCTAGTATGATTGAAGTATAATTGGGGGATGATTAATATCCCATCAACATTCCAGTTATGATTAGCTTACTGAAAAGCTATTTGACTTCCTATTATCACTGGGCCGACAGGTATTGTAGCCACTGTCCTTTAAATCTCTCCTGGTGAAATGGTGAGGGGCAGTAACTTTGTACCTGGGAGACCTGAATGGCAATAAGTAATTTCCCAGAGTTAATGGGCAAAATTCTCTGCCACCCGTCGCCAGTAGTGGGGTTCCCAATGTGGCGGAGAATTGGGCGTCGGGGAAAAAAATGGATGCTCCGGCTGTCTGCTGGCAGCGGGATCGAGGTTCGTGCCCGCACACCAGTGGGAGGAGGATGCAAATGAGTCTTAATGACCCAAATTGCATCCACTTAACAGGCTGGGCACCATATTCTCCCGCGTGATTCTCCGGTCCTCTGTGCTGGGAATCACTCCAGGTATTGGCCCCAAAGTCCATCTGAGGGCCACCCTCTCCCCCCACACAATGCTAGAACTGCCCACCCCACCCCCACCAGACCACCCCCTCCCACAGCCATCCCAGAGACACCCTAAATAGAGACCCCCAGATAGTCCCCTAAATAGGGGATCCCCCAGAGACGCCCTAAAGAAAGGGACCCACAGATACTCTTAAATAGTGGGACCCCCAGAGACTCCTTAAATAGGCAGATCCCCACCGACAATCCCTAAAGGAAGGGACCCCTCCCGAGATCCCCTCACAGACCCAAGAGAAATGAAATCCCTGTCTGCAAGCCCCCATGAAAACAGAGAGAACTGTTAGGAAGGCCCCCACAGAAAAGAGACCCCCTGTCTGGGAAGGCCCCCACAGAAAAGAGACCCCCTGTCTGGAAGCTAGAGTGAAAAACAATTACTGCTGTAACACTCACCTGGGCAATACACCTGTTGGCTCAGACTGAGGAAGCACACATGTCAATTCCTGGAAAGAGAAAGCAGTGACCTATGTTTAAACTTCAGATCCTTGAGTGGCGAGCCACACATTTGACAGCTTCCACACACACACAGCTGTGAACCTTGCTTCATTTACCTTCCTTCATGGTTCAATAACTCTGAAGTGATCTGACCAGTGTTTACAAACATCAACCACTTCAAAGAGAGTTAAGTGCATTCCCATCGCCTCCTTCACTCGAGTGATTTTGAAGTACTCAACTGGAAATTGACAGCACTTTAGTGACTGGTCTAGTCTCGGATCCAGAACCGTGTTAAACCCACCCCCCATAATCAGCTGGTACGAGTCCAGGTCCGGAATTTTCCCCAGCCCCCCCCTGGCAAATGCAACATCATCCCAGTTTGGGGAGTATATATTCACCAACAATGCAGCCATTCCCTCCAGCTTCCCACTGACCACAATAAATCTACCCCCCGGGTCTGCCTCTATCCTTCCCACCTCGAATGCCACCTTTTTATTAACCAGAATTGCCACCCCCCTTGTGTTAAAGTCTAATCCTGAATGAAACACCCTTCTTCAGTCTGTCTTGGTCTCGCAGCTTCAAGTGCGTCTCTTGCAACATAGCCACGTCCGCCTTCAGTTGCCTCAAGTGTGTGAACACACGGGCTCTTTTGAACGGCCTCCCCCCATCGCCCCTCCCACGTTAATTTTGAGCTCACCCCCCACTTTGCTTCCGTGGACTAGCCCTCCCAACTAGCCTGGCAGCTCCCGACCTGGCGTCTAGCATCCTACCACCTGCTGGTTCCCCTCCATCCCACTCGTTTCCAGGACAATGGCAAAAAGCACAAAAGACAAACAATTGCTCCCAACATCCAAGCACAAAGGCTCACCCCATATCCCTTAATAAAATCTTATCCAGTCAAACGTCTTCGAACAGAGCCAGATGGAACAAATCGAGGAGAAAAAAAGGAAAAAGGAATTATACATGCAGAATCTCAAACAACTTTTTGTAATTTAATTTGCGATGTTCAAAGTTAAAAGACTAAGGTTTTTACAAGACAAAACATCACTTCTAACTCAGTTCTCCACAGTCAAGGTTCAAGGTCCTTGTTTTCCCATCAGGTTATTGTCCTTCATAAAGTCCGTCACGTCCCCCGGCAAGCCAAAGTACAGCTTCCGACCCTCGTGGGTCACCCATAGACGGGCCGGGTAAAGCAGTCCAAACTTTATTTGCTTCTTATACAGGGCCACCTAAAACTCGCCCTCTTCTTTGCGAGTTCTGCTCCCTAGTCCAGGTACACCGGATCTCAGCATCTTCCCACATGCACCGTTTCGTCTGCCTGGCCCATCTCATGATACGTTCCTTATCTAGGAACCGATGCAGTCGTACCACCATCGCCCTCAGGGGCTCACGGCCCTGGGGCTTACGCATAAGTGCTCTATGGGCCCGGTCCACCTCCAACGGCTTGCGGAACGCACCCTTCCCTATCAGCTTCTCCAGCATCTTCCCCACATACGCACTGGCATCCGATCCTTCCTTCCCCTCTGGCAGACCAACGATCCGGATATTCTGTCTCCGAGCGTGGTTCTCCAGGTCCTCCACTTTCTCCAGCAGTCGTTTCTGTTGTTTCTGTAGCATCCCGATCTCCGCTGCCAGCGCGGTGGACTGCTCTTCTTGTTCTGCCGCCAGCTCCTCCAGCCTATGGATTGCCTGTCCCTGGGTCAATCTCTCCTCCACACGGTCGACCACCGCCCTAATCAAATCCACCGCCAGGTTCTCCGCACACTCCTTGCGATGTTGAGTGAACTTCTCAGTCAAGAAGTTCACCAACTGGTCCATCGATCATTGAGCTGGCGAGGTCAGACCCTGCGTCCCTGCCATTGCCTCCTTCGAACTCTAGCCCTCGCTTCCAACACACTTTTGATTCCTCCTTTTTCGATTTTCTCCTGGTCGCAGCTCCAAAACCAGTGGTCACCTCCTTCTCTTCTCACTTTTACACCTTTGTTTTTGAAAAATCCCTGTGGAAATCCAGCTTAAAAGCCACAGAAAAACCACCAAGGGCGGGAGCAGCCAAATGTGCGACCTTTCACTCCATGGCCAGCACCGGAAGTCTTATAGAACATTTTTAATGCACTCAAGATATCCAAATCACTTAACAGCCAATAAATGACTTTTTAAGTAAAGCTGTAGTTGGAACGTATAAAATGCAGTAGACAATTTGCCAACATTATGGTCCTCAAAACAGCAATGAGATAAATGAACTGATAATCTGTTGGAGTGGGTGTTGGTCAGCTTGTGACTAGAATGAACACATCAACACTAAATTGATGCTAATTTTAAGTGGGACATGCAAAATGAGGCTTAAGCAATTTTCATTTCAACAATTCCTTTGAACAAAATAGGATAGTCACCTGCCTTTAAATGGTACTCACAATGTTGCTTCACAGCGCCAGGGTCCCAGGTTCCATTCCCGGCTTGGGTCACTCGGTGCAGAATTTGCACAATCTCCCCGTGTATGCGTGGGTTTCCTCCGGGTGCTCCAGTTTCCTCCCACAAGTCCCGAAAGATGTGCTGCTAGGTAATTTGGACATTCTGAATTCTCCCTCTGTATATCCGAACAGGCGCCGGAATGTGGCGACTAGGGTCTTTTCGCAGTAACTTCATTGCAGTGTTAATGTAAGCTTACTTGTGACAATAAAGATTATTATTATAAAATCATTATGTAGGAGTAGTAGTGGCACTGGCCATTTACCTTTATGCTGGAGTTTCTACATTTACAATGTCTGACAGTTATCGATTAATGCCGAGAGAAATGTTGCAATGTTCACCTTTCTGCTGATCTATTCCATATTTCTTTTGTAGCACTTCCTGAACCTGTGTACTCTGTATCATAACTATTATTTTCAAAGGTATATGGGCAAGAAAAGACTTCCATTTAATGGAAAAAAGCTACAAAAGTTGTTCAATGAAGCACTCGTACCATCTCTGAAATACCTTTTAGAGAAAGTTTATGGTATGAAAAGTATTGAAGAAGCGAAAGAAAGGGTATTTAGTTCTTTTATTTTGCACATATTGAATGTATTAGTATGTGACAATCTGTTTTGATTATTTCACTTTAGGTATCCGTTATTATATTGATCCATATTTGTAAATATAACCAAATCTCCAGTTTTGTTATGAATTATTTATGCATTTATTCAATCCTTACTCCAATTATTTTGAAGTAACCTATGTATTGCTTTTCCTCGTTTTCCCATTTATCTCCTTGATGCCACTTGTGCTTTCCATGGCTGTTGTTTTAAAAGTCTATTTCAAAGTTTATCGTCCCCATTCCTTCTGCAGATCCCATCCTCTTCCAAATCCCAAAATGACTCAATTCTCCCCGCATCCTGATCAAGGAAACTGAGGCCAATTGTTTCTTTTTCTCAGTTATTGGTTTCTATGTAAATCCTAACACAGAGCATAATCACAAACCGTTGATCCTGGCCTTACTCACTTGTGATCAGTGACTTACCCAGTGTTCTCTCTGTACATTGCTCCAAAGGATGAATATTTGACCTGGCACCTAGCTGCTTCAAGGTGATGTTTGTCTCGCAGAACGCTGATGAGAACTGGATTCTTTCACTTGGGATAATGCTCTTTTCGTAAAATAGGCCGTGCACGAGCACAGGGGCATGGCTATACAATGTCATGATAAAATTCTTCTAGCTAGTTGTTAAAGACGGAGATCAGAAGCAAATCTTTATGCAGTTTCAGAATTATTTGCAATGTGAGACACTACAAATGGCTAGTTTCTAACTCTACACCCCACCAGAGGCAATGGCGTAGTGGTATTGTCGCATAGTGGTATTGTCACTGGACTAGTAACCCAGAGATCCAGCATAATAATGCTCTGGGGATCATGGTTCAAATCCCACCATGGCAGATGGTAAAAATTTGAATTTAAGTAAAATCTGTAATTAAAAAGTTTAATGATGATCATGAAACCATTGTCGTTAAAAAGCCCATCTTGTTCCCTAATGCCCTTCAGGGAAGGTAATCTATCAACCTTACCTGCTCTGGCCTATATGTGACTCATGATCCCCAGCAGTGTGGTTGACTCTTAAATGCCCTTGGGGAAGAGCAATAAATACTGGTCCAGCCAGCGATGCCCACATCCCATGAAGGAATATTTTAAAAAGTCTCTTTATATTCTTTTGACAAATAAACTAATTGAAATCCCCTTAAAGGTGCAACCAATTTATATGTGCACAATTATCCAATGGGTGCTTTCCACCAAGTGTACACTTAACCTTAATTCAAACAATTAATAGTGGAGGCTGAATCATTGAATACATTCCAGGCTAAGGTAGACTCTTGATCTCCAAGGGCAGGCAGTAAAGTGGAGTTAGTGAAGGCTTTTATCAGATCAGACATGATCAGATCTCATTGAATGGTCAAGCAGGCTTAATGGGCTGAATGGCCTCTTCATACTTCTCTTTATGATCTTTTGAGTGTCAGTGAGATGAAACCTTTACCAGTAAAGGAAGGGCTCTGAATATTTTCTTTGTACAACGGTTCTATTGGAAAACCAACTCTTATTGTTTATTCAGGTGTCCAAAGACCTTAAGACAACAGTATTAGAAGCAGCCAATGACTTTGAGTACAAGCTTAAACACGACCTTCATGACGCAAGGTAAAAATCTAAAACCATAAGGTAATTACATAGAAAGCTATATTCAACTCCTTACCTCATTCATTTGAAAAACTAACTCTGGACACTGCCTTCAACCATCCCTTACTTTACCAGATTTTCACAGGAAAGCTCTGGTCCCAGTAATTGAGTCTCACATATTTGCAGCATAGTTCGGAAAATCTCATTTTTCTCCTGTGAGAACCATTAGGAGCTGGTGAACTGTGTAACAAGGAATTGCCAAATCCTTATATGAAAGAGAAAATGTTGGAAAACCTCAGCTGGTCTGGCAGCATCTGTAGGGAGAGAAAAGAACTAATGTTTCGAGTCAGATGACTCTTTGTCAAAACTATGACAAAGAGTCATCGGACTCGAAACGTTAGCTCTTTTCTCTCCCTACAGATGCTGTCAGAACTGCTGAGGTTTTCCAGCATTTTCTCTTTCGTTTCAGATTCCAGCATCCGCAGTAACTTGCTTATATTTTTTGCCAAATCCTTATTGTGTCTAGAAGAGGGGTGATCATGATACAGAGGAGACAAGCATAGCATTTTGTCCCTGACCATCAATACTAATCAGAAGCTGAATTGGACGAGTCACAGCAACATCTTGACTACAAGAGTACATAACTGCTGGTTACTCTACAACATTCTGATCCCTCAAAACTTATTCACCATTGGGAAAGTTTTTATTTCTTTCAAGATCTATTTTATCTATTATTGTGCCATGGAACTGCCTAATTGCATCATATCAACTATGTTTTATTGCAACAGCACTCATAAATGCATGAGGGGTAAGATTTATGGTACTCTCAAGTCTACCCCACATTAGTAAGATTATAGAAACAAAACTGGATGCTGGAAATCTGAAATAAAAAGAAAAAATGCTGGAACTATTCCAGCACGTCAGGCAGCATCTGTGGAAAGAGAAGCTGATTTAACATTTCGAGTCTATATGACTCTTCAGAGTCGAAATGTTCTCTCTCCACAGATACTGCCTGACCTGCTGAGTCTTTCCAGCATATTCTCTTTCCATTGGTAGGTATGCCCTGACAATTTCAACTTACAAATTCCCAATCTCATTGGTAAATGCTGCAAGCTATCGAGCTGAACAGAGATTCAGGTGAACACTGAAAATAAGAATGTCCATTGTTCTCAATTAAACCCTTGAAAACCTTGCTCGGCATTACATTTTCCATCTCACTTCATACATGTCATCTGAGTAATCGTGGATATTTCAAGATGAAACCTAAAAAAAACCCCAAAACTACAACACTGTTAATTCATTAGTTTGTTTGTAGTTATACATTTTCAAAACAGTCAGAGGGAATTGTGTTGTATTTTGTGCTCTACTTTAATCATGGACGTGATCTACTGACAGTTCACGACGGATATTCCGGTCCCGTGCCGGTGCACGGGTTTCCCGGTGACGAGGGGTGCAGTCATCAGGAAATCCTGTTGACAATGGCGAGGTCGGTAAATCCCGCTGATGGGCCGCCTCTGCCGCCAAAAAACACGCAACGGCTGGCCGGTAAATCCTACCCCATAATTTAAACTATCTTTTAAATAACTTTGCCAAAGAACCTGCCTTGACATAAATCAAAATTAAATAACACCCGGCTGGCCCCACTTCAGTTTACTCACTAACCAATATAATGAAATTATGTTCTGTAATGCTCTCGTTTTGTTATGTAAAATGTGCTAACGATGAACTACTTTTACACTTTAGATGGAAATCCTTCGCAGGAAGGATGAAGACCCGAGGCGCAAATCCCAAGCCAAGAATATGGCAGCTGGTGACCACAGCGCTGAAAAACGAATTCAAAAGAAATGAAATTGAAAAGTTTAAGTCTAGCGTTGGCGATATGATCAAAATGGTATGTTAGAATTTCATGAGTTGAAATTTCGACTTGTTAGAAACAGTCTAACTCTAGCTGCGTGTGTTAATCAAGGAAACAAACATCAAACAATTTCATTTGAAATTATGTGTGCAATTGATTTCTGATAGGGCTCATTCCTTTACTTCGATATCTATCCTCAATTTCAAGTGAATTAATGCTTAATTAAAATCTCCATATGGCAGATGAAGTAAAACTTGATGTTTTTCCCCCCCAAAATGTACCTTATTTCTAACATTTTTTAAAGTAAATAACATGCCCAAAATTGACATTACATAAGGTGCAAAGCAAATCAGTTACTTCCAACCTGTAAGTTACTTACTACATTTCCAGTTAATATAGTTACAAGCTTTATTGCATGACAAAGATGAGGTTTTGTCCAGTTTCCATCTCCTCAATGTACAATGGCAGAAAGGCATTGAATGGCTGAAAGATGTTTCCTGTGTTTCTGTGATATGTTTTTCTGTTTTGATGAACATATGTATAGTAATTATGCTGAAAGGAAAGCGACCAAATGTATGCTCAGAAAAACCACCAGAAAATTAAATGTAAATAATTATTTGTAAAAGTTAATAGAATAGGATGATTTTAAAGAGAGAATGCACAAAAAGGCTGTTAGGTGCACAGCTTTTCACTCCAGCTTAGGGAGTGAATGGCATTTGACTTCACACTTCAAATTCCAGTGCCCACGATTTCAATTGCGAGAATTATGCTCCCTAAACCCCGCCAACTTTCCCCTTCTTCCTTAAATCTTCCTTATAACCTTTGAACATTTTTCTGACTTTTTTCACAGGTGTTACATTTGCAAAGAGAATATAAATTAAACAGCATAGAGATACTATTGAGTTTTTTGTTTAAAGCACAAAAGAGTAGCAATAGTAATTGTGGGTCTGTCACTTTGGGCACGACTCTCGGAAAAAATTTCTAATTTCATTTCTGGCGGTCTTTTCAGGGAGCTTCCTGTCGGCTTTGCTGGAAAGTTCTCCACCGCAGTCCAATGACACTTTAGTCACTTTTTTGGGCGCTGGGGAGCTTCTCACTGGTTTAGTCCACACATAGTGCACGAACCTCTGGCCAAGCTGCGCCAGAAAAGTATCTCGCCGTGGCGCAGTGTGGTTGGGATCTACCCGGCTCCCAACGACTCACAAAATTCAACGCAATCTCGCGACGCATTGCAAGGGGAATTCTGCCAACAATGGATGGGATTGCCTTTTGGCAAATCTGCATGTTAGAGTGAGGCAGAAAGACTCACTCTAATATGCAGATTCCCGAGGTAATCCCTTCGCTTCGTGGACATCGGGCAAGTGCCATTTTGTACTGGTCCAGATGGACACCAGACAGAACACCACACGTGGGGGTCTCCAACGGGATTGGAGGCCCTCAGCTCCATGGCCTTTGAGCACCTAGGACTGCTGGTGCCACCTGGGTACCATGTCAGTGCCAGCCTGCCACACTAACAGTGCCATCTGGGTGCCAGCCTGGCACTGTCGAGGTTTCCTGATGAGCAGCCAGCTGGCAGGGGCACTGCCAGGGTACCAGGTTGGCACTGCCAAGGTGCCAAGATGGCATTTTCTACGCATGCGTGATCGGATGGGGGTTGCCCGCTGTGGGTGTTGAGGGTGCATGGGGGATGGCAGGGAAGCAGGAGACCACCCCATGCTGCGTTCGGGCTGGAGCGAGGGGAGGGGGGGGGGGGGGGGGGGGAGAGGTCGGGATTCTTTTTGGGGCCTCGGAGATTGGGATGCAATTTTTAAATGACGTCCCGATATCTTGCAACAATGAGGAGTTCTGGCGAGCAGAGCTCCCCACTGTACAAAATGGGGCTATGTGCGGCCTCGTCCGCATGTTCTTCGTTCAGGCCCCTTATTCAAAGCAAGTGGCGTTGAATAGCCATGTGTTTCTCAGCACTGCGAGTGCCGGAAACATGTTGCTAAACATGGACACACGGTGACTTTGTTCCCCTTTGGGAAGATCACACCTTTAGAATTTTTTTCAGCACTGTGGGGCTGAACTCAGATTGGGCCACCATTTTGAAAGGGGATCCCGATCGCTAGGTGAGCATGTGGGTCTCCCACACTCATGGGCACTACCCCACACCCCCCAAGTGAGGACACTCCACTATGGGGGTCGCTTACAGCGGCCCCTCCCTTCAATGACCCCCACCCATCTACACCCAACCTCCCGGAGGCCCCTACTTTACCTGCCCTGCACACCCACATCTTTCAAACTCCCCCTCCACCCTCCTTTCATCAGCATGGCCCACTTGGAAGTGGCAACCTTTCCCTGCCACCGTGGCATCCGGACAGTGCCACCCGGGCACCTTGGCAGTGCCAAGGTGCCAGCTGGACAGTGCCTAGGTGTCCACATTCCAGGGGGCCACCCTGCACTGACCTGACTGCCCAGGGGCCTCCAATGTCCTGGGAGACCCTCCGAGGTGACTTTCCACCTGGTAAACATTCTTGTGGATCAGTACTGACTGGCGCCTGACTGCAGCCTCGCTGGGGAGGCCGGAGAATTGAGGAAGGCTGGTGTAGACTGGGTAGGTAGGCCATAAATAGATTTAAGACCAACTTCTACGAGCGCCGTTTTGTCCGGCCCCTTTAGGGCAGAGTTCCGATTCCAACGCTTCGGGGGACTTGGGTGAATCCTGCGAGGCACGGAGGCTGCCAGGAGTCCCACAGGAGGTCTCTCCCGGGATTCTCTTCTCCAGCCGCGTTGTGCTCTCGCTCGAATGCAACACGGCCAGCGAATCGAGCCTTTTGTGGCAAGAAATTGTTTTTATGCAGGTTTTGGTATGCAGTGGCGGATTGATAAAATATTACAACCCTATTTCAAACAGCCTCAAAAATATTATTCAGGTGATGGGATTTTTCCTTAGTTTTGGTGGATCCTTTCCTGTCAAATTGACCAAAATTACATGCGATATAGATGACAGAAAAGGCCGAAGTGCCATGTTGGACTCAGAATGTTAACTCTGTTTCTGTCTCCGCAGATGCTGCCAGACCCCCTGAGTATATCCAGTGATTTTCTGATTTTTATTTCCGATTCAGGGGCTAGTTTAGCACAGGGCTAAATCGCTGGCTTTGAAAGCAGACCAAGGCAGGCCAGCAGCATGGTTCAATTCCCGCAACAGCCTCCCCGAACAGGCGCCGGAATGTGGCGACTAGGGGCTTTTCACAGTAACTTCATTTAAAGCCTACTTGTGACAATAAACGATTTTCATTTCATTTCATTTCCACCATCTGTGGTAGTTTGCTTTTATTATACAAGAATAGGTCATTCAGCCCAACTCCACATGTAGGGTTTTATGCTCCACAGGAGCCTCCTTTTATCTTTCTACATCTAACTAATCCTATCCAACTTCATCTTCTAGGTTAGATGTCTCTAATAACATAGATTTTAAATGTTACGTTTTCCTGCTTGCAACACAATTTTTAAAAATGTATTTGTTGTATATGAATGTCCATTCCTAACTTCCCTTAAAATGGACATACCCCAGGGGTTGTATTTGATTAAGTGAAAAATAATGAGTTATTGTTATATGATGTTATATTATAGGTTGTGCATGCACCCATTTTCAATATGCTCTGCCAATTGATAAGGCTCCTGGAACAGGCCCCTGTTCCCATCACCTTTGTCTAATGTCCAGACTGTGTTCGACAGACTGACTGTCCAGACTATTCTAATTGAAAACTTATATATATTTATTTCCAGGTTGATGCTGCACTGGAGGGCTCAAGGACCACTTCTTAAGTCATAAATGGGATATGGACGGCCTTGGCAGAGTTGAATTTAGTACATTTTCTGAGAAAGTAGTAAAGGACGTTTTCTTTCAATACTGTACTAAAATCTCTGCCCAGAGTATCTTCTGAAGTCCTCTAGTGGGGCTTAAGCCCAGTGTTGTACGTAATCACATGATATAGAAAGGACTTGAATTGTGATTGTTTCTTCCAACTTTGGAATTTTTAACATTAGCCAGCCAGAAGCACTATATATTGAAAGCATTTTTTCTTTGCAGTGCAGAACTTTTGCTTCAGAACTTAAATTTTATATAAGATGTTGAAAGTATGCAGAGGAGAGGGACTTGGTTGATATGAGACTGGAAATTGCTCATTTCCTTATGATCAATGAGATCATAACCATTTCTCATGCTTGGGATCTGATGGCACAATTTGCAAAGTTGCTACAATCTCTTATTTCTATGTTTTCTACTCTAAAGCTTGGCAAAACCTACCTTACATACCGTGGATGTGAATTTTATATTTGTTTTCTTTTGGTCTTGCTGACAAAAGATTTTAACATTTTATTATATGCATTTATACCTTTTTTATATCTAATGGATCAACGACACAGTACGTCTTTAGTATTAATTTTGATTTGTTAAGCTGTTTAGATTTTAGAAAATAGGCTAGTGAGAAGACTGCAGTAACTAAGATGCTCATTCTAGATTTGCAATTTAAGGTTCTGTTACAATATTTTTCACTGAAGTGAATAAAGAAAATCACTAAATTTCTGTTGATTTATACACTTCTAAAACAGATTACTTCATATGCAATATTTTTGATTTCATAGTTTAAATTAGGAAAAGGCATCTGTTTATGTCAAGCATGATTATTGTATATGTGGCATATTTCCTTTCCGTAAACAATAAAATCATTATTTTACATTGAGCATGGATGTCTTCCTTTCATTCAGAAATTCAGCAAGGCCATATCATTGTGAAGACATTTTTATATTTGTACATGGAATATGAGGAGCTTTAGAAGTCTGGCTATCTTGCCAATCTCTAATTACCCTGAGTCAATGATGGTGGCCCTTTTCCTTGAACAGTTGCAGTCCTTATGGTGATGGTGTTTGTGGGGAATTCCAAGATTTCAAACCAGTGATTTTGAAAAAACAGCATTAAATATCCAAGTGTGACATTAAAATTTGTAGCACATTACTCTGTTTAAAATTAAAGACTTCTGCATTTCCCTACGTTATAACAGCAACTGCAATTTTAAAAATTCTTCATTGGCTGTAAAGTGCTTCTGGACATTGAGGTCTGAAGGTACTCTTCTTACTTTCAACAACTCGTATTTATATAGCAGATTGCATGTGGAAGATCGGCACTTTGGAGATGAAATTAGACAAAACTATTCGGAGACAAAAGAAGAATTATTAGCAGTAGTAAGTCAAAGGCTTGGTGAAGAGCATGGATTTTCAGCAAGGCCTTAAAAGGAGATGGAACAGAGAGGCTTAAGGAGGAAATTCCAGAGTCTGACGCCTAGATTTTGAAAACATGATCATCAATGTTGGAGCAAAGGCAATAAAATAGTTAAAAGGCTGGTGAGAGAGGAATGGAGGGTTTGATTGGTGAGTTTACAGAAACATTCCCGAGACTGGGGGCGGGTTCCACGAAATTGGAAAATAATGAATGTAACTCCTTTTTTGAAAAAGGGAGTGAGACGGAAACATGAAAGCGACAGGCCAGTTCGCTGAACATCCATAATAGAGGAAACCTTATAAGCTATTATTGAAAATGTTCTCGCAGGGCGCCTGGAAAAATTCTGGCTAATCAGGCAGAGTCAAATCGGACTGTTTCTGGTTGGCAAGATGTAATAAGTGGTGATCTTAATAATCAGTGCTGGGGCCTCAACTTTTTACAATTTTATATGAATGACTTGGATGAAGGGACCAAAGGTATGGTTGCTAAATTTGCTGATGACACAGATAGGTAGGAAAGTAAATTATGAGGAGGACATAAGGAGGCTACAAAGAGATATAGATAGATGAAGTGATTGGGCAAAGACCTAGCAAATGGATAATAATATGGAAAAATGTGAAATTGTCCATTTTGCCATGAAAAATTAAAAATAAACATATTGAGCGCGATGCAGCCACCGTGTATCATTCAGCCAGGCCCAATGGCTGAATCCCTTGAGAGTCCTAAATCGGGCTCTGCACTGGGCTGATCGTGAGTCACCTAAAGCGCTCTGGGCACGATCGAGATCTAAGCCATCAGGCTTATTTTAATACTCGGACGCTGCTTTCACCCGGCTCACGAGAGTCAATGGCTCCACATGCAAGACTTCAACCGGGCGCCGTTTAGCAGTGGATTCCATGAACATGGACCAGGCATGATGGCACCTCGGGGATCTCACAGGCCATTAGAGACCCCTGGGTGGCACTGCCAGGTGTCAAGCTGGCAGAGCCAAGATGCCAGGTTGGCACTGCTAGAGGTTGGGCTCCAGGAGGGCCTTGGCCATTGGGGTGTGGGGGGGGGGGGGGGGGGGGGGCTGGTTGGGATCACTAGTAGGTTGGAGGGTGTGCAGAGATCAGGACTGTTGGTCAAAATGACTTCCCAATCTGCAAGGAGCCTTTCCTGCTGGCGAGTCCAGCTCACCAGTGCAAGAAATCTACTAAAGTGTAGCCTCACTGAGGAGAGACACCCCGAAGCCCCAAAAAACAGCAAAGTGCTGGTGAATATCTGGCAATTCTTGGCACAGCAGCCGCCGAGAAACACCCCGCCCAAAACCAGACTTCAAGTCTGCTGGGTGGCACAGTGGTTAGCACTGCTGTCACGGCGCTGAGGACCCGGGTTCGATCCCGGCTCTGGGTCACTGTCCGTGTGGAGTTTGCATATTATCCCCATGTCTTCATGGGTTTCACTCCCACAAGCCAAAGATTTGCTGGTTAGGTGGATTGGCCAGGCTAAATTACCCCTTTATTGGAAAAAAAATAATTGGGACCTTTAAATTTATATTTTTTTAAGTTTCAAGTCTGCTGAATCGTGCCCATAACCTAAATGGTGAGAGATTACAGAGCTCTGAGGTGCAGAGGGATCTTGGTGCATGAATCACAAAAGCTTGGCATGCAGGTACAGCAAGTAATTAGGAAAGTTAATAGAATGTTATAATTTAATGCGAGAGAAATGGAATACAAAAGTCAGGAGGTTATGCTTCAGTAATACAGAGTAATGGTGAGACCACATCTGGAGTACTGGGTACAATATTGGTCCCGATATTTAAAGGAGGATGTAAATGCGTTACTAAACTTATACCTGGATTGGGCGAGTTGCTTTATGGGGAAAGGTTGGACAGGCTAGGCTTGTATCCGCTGGAGTTTAGAGGAATAAGAGATGACTTGATTGAAGATTCCAAGGGGTCTTGACAGGGTCGATGTGGAGAAGATGTTTCCTCTTGTGGGAGAATCTAGTATTTTCACAGTAACTTCATTGCAGTGTTAATGTAAGCCTACTTGTGACACTAATAAAGATTGTATTATTATCATTACTGGTGTTTACTGTCTAAAAATAGGGAGACGCCCATTTAGGACAAAGATGAGAAGAAATATTTTCTCTGAGGGTTGTGAGTCTTTGGTACTCTCAGGGTTTTCGGATATTTTTAAGGCAGAGGTAGATAGATTCTTGTTAAGCAAGGGGTTAAAAGGTTATCGAGGCTAGGAGTTCAGGTTGCAATCAGATCACCCATGATCTTATTGAATGGCGGAGTAGGCTCAAAGGACAGAGTGACCTGTTCCTGCTCTTAATTTGTATATTCGTAATATGTAAGGGTTAGGCAATGGAGATATTCAAACAGATGCACGAGAATGTTCAATCTAAGTATTGGGGATCTAGGAGTCAATGTAGGAGTGATTGTTGAAAGGTATTTGGTTCAGGAAAGGATACAAATAAAAACGTTAGATGAAATAAAGCTTATGAAGGCTGGGATATCATCCAGGCAAATGCTGAAGTAGCCAAGTGGAAGGTGACAAAGGGTTCAATGGGGGTATCAGCGACAAATAGACCGGGCAGGGGCAACATTATAAGTAGATGTAATCAGCCTTTGTGATGGAGGGCGTATGGAATCAGATCTTCAGTCTGGGGTCTCCTCATTCTTTCAAAATATTAAACTCACTACTTTTGATAAATCAAGGGTGTGATTCAGCGGCCTTGTTGCACTTGAGCGAGAGCGCGACGAGGCCGATGAACAGCAGGAGAGGCCAAAAATGAGTACTGGGCGCCAAACCATTTGCAATGCAACCGGCTGGTTCCCGTAGGCAATATTGGGATCCTGCCGGAGCGTGACGACAAACAATCACCACTTCAGACCGATTTCCATGCAATTACCAGGAGCCATCCCATATCCAATGGTCTCGCGTGATCTAACCGCCTCCCCAGCAAGTGGTAATGTGGGTGCTGATTAGTACTCCTTTTTAAAACTATGAACCTGGCGGATGGGCTGCTGTGGGGACCCGAGGTGGCGAGTAGCCACCTTTGTTCACAGGCAAAGAGGCCGGGAGACTGGGCTCACTGCCCCTGTGCTCATTGGGAGGGAGAGCGGTGGGGGGACGGGGGGGGGGGGGGGGGGGAGAGAACGGGTAGTTAATTGGGGGTCGGGGTCCAGCCTCGGTTGGGGACTGGGGAGGGGTGTCTCTGTTTGGGGGGCAACTGTGCACAAGTCTACAATGCCAATCCCTGGATTGTGGGTACCCGTTCCAGAGGCAACCCTAGTCCCTGCCTACCTAACCCACCGACAATCTCACTGATCGCGGAGACCTCTGACCGTGTGGCTGAAGGCTGTAGCTAATAGAGAATTGGCAATCGTATTTCAGTGAGCACTTCACACATCCCAAGTGGATTCCCGTGGGTAGCCATGCCGTGTAGTATGTGGGAGTTTTTGCCGAGCATCCCAAACAGACTGTGATACCTGGACACTGTGTCTGAACACTGCAGGTGAAAACATCCGAACATGCAGGGGATGGGCCCCAGCGCCGGGGTCTTGGCCACGTCCACAGGATGGATGCATGGAATGGGGAGGGGACCTATGCCTGGTCCAGGTGACATTATGTTCAGGTGTTGGGTTAAGGATGTGGGATCCGGTCAGCAGGGACTCCCTGGCATAGATTGAGGAGCACCAGGGCTCAGCTCTCTGTGAGTTATCCCCTCCTCTTGATAGTGACCGCTGATGGTGCCGACACAGTCCCAGCACCTAGCAGGGTGTGGGGTCCGGTGAGCAGGGTCTTCCGCTACGGCCTGGTGTGTGTGGGTAGGGTGTACCGGATTTCTGTAACACAGACCATAGGAGGGTGGGAAGTTGGGGAGAGGGGATGGAGGATGGGTGGGGGGGGGGGGGTACGGATGGGTGGGGGGGCACAGAGGGATGGGGGAGGCAGGCAATGATGATGGCCATCTGCAAGGACATGGCACAGGTGCCATACTGTCTGCTTGTTGAGGTAGAGCCTCCTGTGGCGCACGCTGCCCGTCATCTGCTTGAAAGGCCAGTGACGCATGTACATCTTGGGCCGACGCGGGCCCCCCCCTCTGGGTTTCACCCTGGCCTGATGAACGGCCAGGACCTCAGGGTGGAGGGCGGGGCCCTGCACATGGGCCGCCACCTCGAGCCCTCATCGACGCTGCTGCTCCCGCCACCTTCTCTAGGGCCTGGCTGCCCGACTTGCCAGCAGCATCACTAGGGCAAGTTCCGTGGGGTCTAAAATATCGTCCATATCGTTCAATGTCTGTAAGGCATTAGGAGAGTGCGTGAGACTGAAAAACAGCAATGCCTTCTACCCCAGCGACTCTCCATTCCCCCATTGCCCTCCCCTTCACACAGTGGCAGTGAGGATTGGAAAATGATCCTCAGCATCCACTATTTCCTCCATGGCTTCCTTCAGCAGCCTGGGATACAATCCATCTGGCCCTGATGATTTATCCACCTTCAAGGATGCCACTCCCTCCAGTACTAACTCTCTCACTGTGCTTATTTAATGCTTATCTCATATTTCACGCTCTTCCTCTTTAACTAGAATGTCTGAACCATCCCTCTCTTTAGTAAAGACAAAGCCAAAGTACTTATTGAAAATCCTGCCCACACCTTCTGAATCAACCCACAAGTTACCACATACCTCCCTGATAGGCCCTACCCTATTCCTTAGTTATTCTCATATATTTCAGGTTCCAATGTGTATGTCACAGGAATAGGCCATTATCACCCCTTCAAAGAAATTCAGTCAGATCCTTCATACACGACAGGACAGCACAGTAGCACAAGTGGATAGCACTGTGGCTTCACAGTGCCAGGGTTCCAGGTTCGATTCCCTGCTGGGTCACTGTCTGTGCGGAGTCTGCACGTTCTCCCGTGTCTGCGTGGCTTTCCTCCGGGTGCTCCGGTTTCCTCCCACAGTCCAAAGACGTGCAGGTTAGATGGATTGGCCATGATAAATTGCCCTGAGTTACCAAAAAACGTTAGGAGGGGTTATTGGGTTACGGGATAGGGTGGAAGTGAGGGCTTAAGTGGGTTGGTGCAGACGCGACGGGCCGAATGGCCTCCTGCACTGTATGTTCTATGACCCACACTTTAAAAATTTGTCCTGGTGTTCTCTGATCAGCTGAAAGCTTTCAAGTTGATCCGTAATCCTGTTCTCAATTATAGATTCCAGCGATTTCTTGACGAGATGTTAGGCTAACTGGTTTCCCTTCTTTGCTGTGTGCAAATTAGCTGCTTTGCTTCCCACTGGATTAGAACAGAACCTACACATCAAAAGCAATTCATTGATTGTAAAGCATGTTGGAGCTCCTAAGATTGTGAACTGCTATATCAGTGCAAATTCATTCTATTTGTCTATCCTTTGAGAGCATATATCACATTTGTACACTAATCAGCTCTTATTCGAAAGTTACCTGTTTTTCTGTTGCCTAATTTGGCACTTTTGCTTTATATCATCCATTTCCCTTATTAGCTAGTTGATTTTCCCCTCCACTATCTAGAGTCTTTTATCTTTGTTTCCTTTTCTCTTTTTAGATTGAGTCAGATTGGGGGTGATGTTTGAGGGTAAATCAACATCTGACATGTGGGAGGCTTTCAAGTGAGTTTGAAAGGAATTCAGGACCGGGCATGTTCCTGTAAATTTGCTATCCCAGTGTGAATGTGTCTCTAATTCACTTGTCTCTCAGTCCGGAAGAAACGGTCTCGAACACGTTCGTACTTTAGAATATTCTTTATTGCGATCGGGGCAGCCCTCTAGGTATTCCAAAGAAACACCTCTGAGTGTGCCAAAGTTTTGCTCAAAACATCCTGTCTTTATATGTTTTTTTAAGGGGCTGTCCCTTACATTCACTTGAGCTTGCCCCCATTACAAAGCATAGCTTGTTTTTGCCATAGTTTCGATACATGATTTTACAGACTTTAAAGTTATCTATTGGCACATATAGCAATTTTAGCAAAACAACAGGTGTTCAGCCACAGTATGAATGGCTCCCACATTTCATATTCCGTCATCCAGCCATCTTCCTTGTTTCTCAAGGCTATTCGGCTTACAGTCATGAGTCGGCTCACGAATTCAATAATAACTCCCTTATTTGTATTTTTCCACTAATGTGTCCCATTAATTCTGGATTGTTCTAGCTATTAACCCTTGCTTCACATTCTCATTCCCCCCCTTTGATCATTCCATGATCACACAACCCTCAGGCACTTATCCTTGAGAGTCGGAGGAATTCCTCCGGGAATTCATCCATTGGTCCAATGTCCTCATACACATTTCCGGCATCTACTAAGTCCTGCTTGTCTAACTGGGAAAGTCGCTGCAGCATCTGTGGCATCACAGAGGCGCCTAAACGATTACAAAAGCATTTGACACAGGTTACAATAATACATAGCAAAAGGCAAATAACGATAAAGATAATAAATCCATGAAACAGATAGGTGGTCCAGGAACTAGACCACAGCCCTCCCCACCAGTTGTTCGAGGAGGACTGGTGGAGCCTCTTTGCCCCATCCCTAATGTGATCCACTAGGTGAGTAATGTTCTCCGAGCTATCAGGGATATAAGTACAGCACTCAGAACCCACTACAGCACATGCACCTCCCTCGCTGGCGAGGAGGTAGTCTAGAGCCATGCGGTTCTGTAAGGCAACCGTCCGAACAGCTACTAACTCTACGTTGAGCTCACTGAGTCCTTCCGCGGTATCATTATCCACCTGCTCCAATATATCCCGGAGCTCTAATACTGCCGAACTGCGGCCAAAGGACAGTAGCTATCACCTCCCAAGGCACAAGGGACCTAGTGGTTCGGGCACGGGGATGTTTGGATAGATCTGTATAATGGGTGATGCCAGGGTCTACAAAGCCCATATAGCAAGAACCCGACCAATTTTCCGGCAACCAGGGATATGCTTTATGTCCGCATATAAAATAGGTATCATTGTACGAGGTCAAGTTCCCCGATTCTAGTCGGCTCTCCCCTCCAGGGGCCGCCACTTGTATGGATTTCTATTGCTGACCAATTAAAGGTGAACAAGCCTTTTTGTGTAAGATTAGTTATGGGTGGTTGCCAAATCAAGGTCTGGTTACATTGGCTGGTACCTACCGGGTGGGTCCCATTGGCATGATCCTTTTTAAAACATATACTACCTTTTGGAAATTTAGCATACTTGGGGAGGATCAGGTAGGGCGGCTGACGGGTTACCGCAAATTTTGGCCACCACCATCCTTTAAATCTGCTCATATTGAACCCGGCCGATCGCCAACTATCATATCTTGTGTATCATTATCAGGATCGGTGGGATTACGTCGCAGAGCCCATTCTGCGACCTCCTCGATCAAATAGGAATAAGGGACCAAAGGAATACCCCCATGGGTATGGCTAGGAACATGCGTACATACCTAACAAGAGGAGACATTCAATTTCTTTGCATAAGTATAAGACATAAACAGGAATAAATTCACAATCACATGTGCGTTGCCCGCTTCCTCCTGGTAGGCGGGTGAGTATGAATAGTCTTACATTCAGGAACTCGTGGCTTACCTTTCCTCGTACACCGGTAGTCCCACCGGCAAGCGTAGCGATCGCAGGTCAGGGATCTGCGGATAGTCAGGAACCGAGGCTTCTGCTCGTCTTGATGAATGATGGTGGTGCAGGTATCTACCGGGGTCGCCGTCCACAAGGTCTCATCTGTGGTGCTGTTGGCACAGCTAAAGGTGTCCTCACGACAAAGGTGCAGAATTCGTCCGCCGGGTCTACATCGCTGGCCGCTAGTGAATGTAAACTGGATGGCGCTGGCAAGAATTACTAGTAAAAAGAGCAGCTTCATCGTGGGGTCCTGCTCCTATTCCGAGTAAGGTCGTATGTACCTAAAACTTAAAACGAGAGTTAATAATCACGAAAACTTCACTAGCTTACAGTGGTGGGTGTGAATCCACGCAATGCGCCCTTCAACTTTGACTGCCGTGGGGGTGGTTAGGAGAACTTGGAACGGTCCTTCCCAACGTGGTTCCAATCCCTTCCGTGTCCAATTGCGGATCATCACATGATCTCCTGGTTGTACAATATCGGAGCTAGCTAAGGGTGGCACTTCCTCTTGCGTGGCACGTACTCGCAAGTGGAGACTCTTTAATACTTTAGTCAAGGCTGTTATGTAATTAGCCATTTCTGTAGTCATGTGGTGGAACTGGACCTGTTGGGGAATCTCTCAATCCCATGGAGTGCGGAGTGCAGTAGGTAATAGTTTGAGCCAAGTGGCTCCAGTCTCAGCTTGTAATTTAAAAAGCTTAGTCTTTAAAGTCTGGTTAGCTCTTTCCACTATCCCAGCTGCCTGGGGTCTGTAGGTGCAGTGTAACTGCTGTTTAATTCCTAGTTGAGTGCAGAATTCTTTATTAATCTGTCCCACAAAGTGAGGTCCATTATCAGAGCTTAAACGATAGGGAATTCCAAATCTTGGTCCAATTTCATGCATAAGAACTTTTACTACAGTTGAAGCCTTATTATCTACAGTAGGATAGGCCTCTATCCATTTACTGAACACATCAACAATCACTAATACATGCTTATAACACTGGCATCTTTCCAACTCAATGTAGTCCAGTTGCAGGGTCTCAAAGGGACCCTCGGGCAATGGCGTTTTCCCCTGCTCACAGGGCACTGCCTTCCCAGGGTTATACTGCTGGCATATCAAGCAGCGATTGCTAATTTGTTGAGCTATCTCCTGCAGTCTGGGATGCCATCAGGTTTTTAACAATATATCACCTGTAGCGCGAGCACCACAGTGAGTTGCAAAGTGTACACATTCGGTCACCCAGGCTGCCAAAGCATCAGGTATACATGTCTGCCCTGCTGGGGTGACCCGCAGCTTACTTTCTTTATCATATGTCCATCCCAATTCTTCCCATAACTTTTTATCGCTAGCAGGAGCGCCCTCCTGTAGCTGGATTACATCAGTAATGGTCGGCATAGATTTTTCAGAGGGAGACTTGTCTTTTGAGCTTTTAGTCTGGCTCATCATTTTTGGCACTACCATTTCCTTTGAATGGGAGGTTTATTTTGCTTGGTGGTCTGCCTGCCTATTTCCTTCATCTACTGGAGTTTTTCCTTTCATATGGGCAGTACACTTTATCACTGCTACCTTTTCTGGGAACATAAGAGCTTGGAGTAACTGGGTTACTAGCTGCTGATGGGAAATTGGGGTGCCAGCGGATGTTAAGAATCCTCTGTTCTTCCATAATTGTCCAAAATCATGTACGACTCCAAAGGCATATCTGGAGTCTGTATAAATATTTACTTTTTTGCCTGCTCCTAGTGCGCATGCGCGTATTAATGCAAACAATTCTGCTTGCTGGGCCGAGAATGGAGTTTCAAATACTGCTGATTCTACTGTCTCCCTATCCTGGTTGATTATAGCATATCCTGATAACTGCGCCCCCCTTTCACCGATGGAAGCACTTCCATCTGTGAACTAGGTCAGGCCTGGGTCGTTAAGAAGGTGAAAATTCAAAACTTAAGATTTGTAAGTTCCAATTAAAATGCATCTTCAGCTGTGTGGACTGTTCATTATTTTATCAGAATTAAAAGGACCAGAGCTCAGGCAAACCATCATGGGAGTGTCAAGACATCTTCTGGATTACACACAAAAGCTTGTTGAAAGGATTAATTGTCTTGCAGAGACAAAAAGGGGCGTATAGTGGGTGGATAAATTGGAATGATGCCATTCGCATCTCTAAACTTGTTTTTATATTTTTCACTCAAATGGACTGGGAGTAAAAGTTGGAGTGCTGCCAAATTTCTGTTATCAAGTCTTTCAGGGAACACAATATGTTATTGAAACTCATGGACATATTTCATAAGTAATTCTGCAATCTCATAATTAAAACATCTGCGTTGTGAAATAGGTTGGGTTCACCCTACTGATGATTATTTGTGTCAGGGAAGTTTTAACCCTGAACTGATGAAACACCGGCTTGATCATATTTGTCATATGTATTTCAACTATCCTAACCTCCACTGAACACCATAAAACTAATATTTTCTTATTCTTACATACGTGATTTTGCACCCTGATTAAAATTCCCTGTGTATCAAAATTACCCTGGAAATGCCAATGATAGCCTTTGAAAAGAAAAAATTGTTAACTGTACTCAAACTATAATCTTTAAAGACAATGCGTAGACAATTTGAAGCTTTCAAATAATCACAGCTCGTAAAAAGTCAAGGTCTGAAGTCAAAGTCTGAATACAGAGACAGTGAATAGTTCAGAACAAAGTTTAAATGCCTAAAACTCCCTCTCTATAGATGCCTAAAACTCTCTCTCTCTCTCTCTGTCTCTCTCTCTACATAACTCTGTCTGTTTCTTGAACTCTTGTCGCTATTTCTCTTTATCTAACTATACCCCTCCCGGTCTCTGTCTCTTCCTGACTTGCTCTCTTTCGCTCTCTCAACTTTCGCTGTCGCTATCAGTCCCTCTCTCTGTCTCTGGCTCTCTCTCTCTCTCTAACCCTCTCACTCTTTCTCTAAAATGGAACAAAATTTTTCATTCTCCTTTGAAAACTTTATCTGTGTTATTCCATTTAAGTCAATTTCCACGGATTAATTTTAGAGGCATTAGCTATTCTTAGAGACGTATATTTCTTTGTGCAGATGACCTGCTTGCTGAAATGGTTACATTTTTGTACAGAATTAAAAGTGGTGGAGAACTTGGCATGATGCCATCTCCATCCGCTATCGACCTTAGACAGTACCCATCCTTTCTTTCAATTTTCAATGTTCGTTATTTAACCGGTTTTTGAAAGAGATAGTACTAGATGTTTATTTTTCTTTTATTTCAAATGAGTTGAATTACTGCTGAATTTATCTCGACGGCTTGAAACAATCTGAAGTTATTCTCGACATGTATCCATTCTTAAGTTCCTAACCGTAATCTTGTATTGATTTTCCTCCCCATTTTTTAGTTTTGGGGGGGGGTTAGTCATCCTCAGATATTCCTGAACAAAGCTAATTGAGTGTTTTAGCCCCTTTCTGATCTTTTGGACTTCACTTAATTTGATTATTTTTCCTCTCCTTGAGACATTCCGGGACAGTCGTTAGCCGTAAGTGTTGGCAGTTTTGTGATGTCTTTTGCTAGTTTGCAGAATCTACTGCCGTATCTTTACCCGCTTTGTTTACATGCTTAAAGGAGTTAGAGCTCAATTCCTTTAAACCAGCCTGTCTTCCAAATGGTGTGAAGGTTTAATTTATGTCATTTGTGCTTCTAACTTTATTTGTCTTATCTTTACTTCTGTGTATCTCACCATTTTTCTCTGTTCCACAGAAATCACACCCATCTTTGATCATTGTTTTTTTTTACCAGAGTATTTTGCTCTTCAAAAACCAAAAAAAATGTTTTAACTGACTTTTTTACTCATTTGGCCTTGATACCAGACTTATTGGATGTTACCTCACCATTTGTCCGCCTTGCCAAGTGATTCTAATTTTTGGCGGTCAAAGGTTTGACTACTCGCCTTGTCCACCGGCTCGAGCGGCGGACAGCTCAGCAAATCCTTCCAGACTTACACTAAATGTTAGGGGTGAAAATATTCACACGAAGGCCTGAGTATCAGTAACAAAGCAGTTTATTATGTCAGAATTCTGGGAGATAAGATTTGGGAACTCCGCAGTCCCTGACACCACCTTATCCCACTTAAGCTTAAACTCACATGGATTAATATACAGATTCCTTTTTTTTTAAGACCTTGGCTGTTTTAACTATTTCTTTCTCTGTCAATTTTATACCCAATTTTAATGCATTAGTTTTCCCCCAGTGGCCATTTTTCTTCTAAATTTTTACGCAATTCTCCTGACAATTGTCTCAGTTGCTTGGAATATTCCGGATATTGTTCACACAAGGTTTGAAGCGCGCTTCCACTATCAGAGGTTGTATTACCCATCTCTAACACTATTGGCAGTTAATGATCCTTGCGATTATTGTTTATTTGGCGAAATGGTCCTGGACCACTTTATTCAATCATGAATTTAAACGGAGTTATCCTGCTCCGTTGCCCAATTCAGGCAGGCTCATCCGTGCCTGCAAGCCTATCTAACTACAAGTTTATAACGTCCATGTTATATTTTTAACTTAGGGTTGATCACGCACCCTTCTAAAGCCTCTTATCGCGGGGGCACTTTTAGACAAAAGCAAGGATCATGATGATGCCGAAACCTCTTCTGTAGCTATTACTGTAGGGGCTACACTCCCTCCCTTTAAAGCACTAGTCCCTGACTGTGCCTACTGACAATTACTGTAGGGGTCACACTCCCTCCCTTAAACGGGTTCGCCGGACTGACCTGGATTTCGTAGGAGCGTCCCTGAGCGCTGACAGCAGGGCCGAATCGTGGACGGTACAGCGGAGAGGAATACCAAAGTGGCAAAAGCTTTACTCACAATGGTGGCCAAATTCCACCTTTGCTCCCGAACTCGATCAGTCGCTTATGCTGCCAGTCCCAGCGGAGATTCTTTGAAATCCCACCGTTGCCACCAAAATGGGAATGTGTCTCTAATTCACTTGTCTCTCAGTCCGGAAGAAACGGTCTCGAACACGTTCGTACTTCAGAATATTCTTTATTGCGATCGGGGCAGCCCTCTAGGTATTCCAAAGAAACACCTCTGAGTGTGCCAAAGTTTTGCTCAAAACATCCTGTCTTTATATGTTTTTTAAAGGGGCTGTCCCTTACATTCACTTGAGCTTTCCCCCATTACAAAGCATAGCTTGTTTTTGCCATAGTTTCGATACATGATTTTACAGACTTTAAAGTCATCTATTGGCACATGAGTATATGGCAATTTTAGCAGAAGAACAGGTGTTCAGCCACAGTATGAATGGCTCCCACATTTCATATTCCGTCATCCAGCCATCTTCCTTGTTTCTCAAGGCTATTCGGCTTACAGTCATGAGTCGGCTCACGAATTCAATAACTCCCTTATTTGTATTTTTCCACTAATGTGTCCCATTAATTCTGGATTGTTCTGGCTATTAACCCTTGCTTCACATTCTCATTCACATTCAGACCGATACAATTCCCCATAAAAGTCCCTGAAGACCCCATTGATGTCTACCCCCCTTCGCACCACATTCCCTCCCCTATCCTTAACTCCACCAATCTCCCTGGCCGCATCCCGCTTACGGAGCTGATGCGCCAGCATCCTACTCGCCTTCTCCCCATAGGCTCCCTGTGCCTTCCTCCACTGAGCTTCCGCCTTTCTGGTGGTCAGTAAGTTGAACTTGGCCTGAAGACTACGCCGCTCCCCCAGCAATCCCTCCTCCGGAGCCTCCGCATATCTCCTATCCACCCTCACCAACTACCCCACCAGCCTCACCCTCTCTCTCTGCTCTATCCTCTCCCTGTGGGCTCGGATGGAGATCAACTCTCCTCTAATCACCGCCTTCAATGCCTCCCAGACCGTCCCCACTCGGACCTCCCCATTATCATTGGCCTCCAGGTACCTCTTGATACATCCTCGAACCCGCCCACCTCCTCATCTGCCAGCAGCCCCACCTCCAAGCGCCAGAGCGGGCGCTGGTCTCTCTCCTCCCCCAACTAGAGGTCCATCCAGTGCGGGGCATGATCCGAAATGACTATCGCCGAATATTTGGTATCCTCCACGCTCGAAATCAGCCCCCTGCTCATAATACAAAAATTGATCCGGGAATAAGCCTTATGCACATGGGAGAAGAATGAAAACTTCCTGGCCCTCGGCCTCGCAAACCTCCAAGGATCCACCCCTCCCATCTGGTCCATGAACCCCCTCAACACCTTAGCCGCCGCCGGCCTCCTACCCGTCCGGGACCTGGATCGATCCAATGGCGGATCCAGCACTGTATTGAAGTCCCCCCCCCACCCATTATCAGGCCCCCCGTCTCCAGATCTGGAATGCGGCCCAACATGCGCTGCCTAAAACCCGCATCGTCCCAGTTCGGGGCGTATACGTTAACCAACACCACCCGCTCCCCCTGCAGCTTGCCGCTCACCATCACATACCTCCCGCCGCTGTCCGCCACCACATTTGACGCCTCAAATGACACCCTCTTTCCCACCAGGATCGCCACCCCCCGATTTTTTGCATCCAGCCCTGAATGAAACACTTGGCCTACCCATCCCTTCCTCAGTCTAACCTGGTCCGCCACCTTCAGCTGCGTCTCCTGAAGCATGGCCATGTCCGCCTTCAGCCCCTTCAGGTGCGCAAACACACGGGCCCGTTTGACCGGCCCATTCAAGTCCCCTCACATTCCAGGTTATCAGCCGGATCAGGGGGCTCCCTGCCCCCCTCCCCCGCCGACTAGCCATAACCCTTCCTCTGCCCGCCACTTGCCCGCGCCCCCCGCTCAGCCCATTCCCCACGGCGGCAAACCCCCATCTTGACCCCCCCCTGCATACTCCAGCTCCTTCCTGGCCATTCCAGCAGCAACCAGGTACCCCCCCCCCCCCCCCCACCCAAGCTAGGATCCCCCCTAGCTGCGTTACTCCCTCCATAGCACTCCCGTAAGCCAGCTGACTCCTGCTGACCCCGGCAACTCCCGCCACTCCTCCGACTCCTCCCTAGTGCCCAACAGCAGGCTCTCCTCCTCCCCCTCCCGCTCTCACGCGAGAAAAAAGCCTGCGCTTCTCAGCTCCTCCCCCGCCCCCATCAACCCTCAGCGCGGGAAAAAGCCCGCACTTTCCATCTGCCTAACCCCGCCTCCTCTAAAGCAGCTCCCATTGTCGGCCCAAGCTCCTCGCGGGCCCCAGCCCCCTTCCCACCATCAGCTCCCCACACTGCAAGTCTACCGCCCTCCTCGAGCCCATCCACCGAACCCACGCAAAAATAACAGTGCCCCACCCGTCCTGAAAACCACACAGAACCAGCATTAAACAGAAAACTCCCCTCAGGAAATAACACAGTTACATACAGACCCCCGCACCCAACCCTCAGTTTGAGTCCAACTTCTCGGCCTGCACAAAGGCCCACGCCTCCTCTGGGGACTCGAAGTAAAGTGTCGGTCCTTGTAGGTGACCCACAAACGCGCCGGCTGCAATATGCCAAACTTCACTCCTTTTCTGTGTAGCTCCGCCTTCGTCCGGTTGTACCCGGCCCTCCGCTTAGCCACCTATGCACTCCAGTCCTGGTACATCTGTACCACCGCGTTCTCCCACCTGCTACTCCGCTCCTTCTTGGCCCATCTGAGCACACATTCCCGGTCAGCGAACCGGTGGAACCGCACCAGCACCGCCCGTGGTGGCTCATTCGGTTTGGGCCTCCTTGCCAGTATTCTGTGGGCCCCCTCCAGCTCCAGGGGCCCCTGGAAGGACCCAGCTCCCATCAGCGAATTCAGCAGGAAGACCACGTAGGCCCCCAGGTACGACCCCTCCAGCCCCTCCGGGAGGCCCAGGATCCGCAAATGTTTCCGCCTCGACCGGTTCTCCATCTCCTCGAACCGCTCCTGCCACCTTTTATGGAGCGCCTCATGCATCTCCACCTTTACCGCGAGGGCTGGGGCCTCATCCTCTCTTTCAGAGGCCTGCTGTCGGATCTCCCCTGGGCTGTCTGAGTCTGCAGCAGTTTGTCGATGGAAGCCTTCAACGGCTCTAGCAGCTCCGCTTTTCGCTCCCGAAACCAGCGCTGGAGAATCTCCTGCTGCTCCTGCGCCCACTGCCTCCATGCCTCTAGGTCTCCACCGGCCGCCATCTTGTGCTTCTTCTCTCGCTTTTGTTTTAGCGTTGCCACCACTATCTTGCTCACCCCACTCCTGGTCCAGGCCATATACCGATGGAGAACTGCTGCTGACTCCTTTCCCACGTCGGGAATCGTCAAACAAGTACCGCTGGGGGCCCTAAAAAGAGCCCAAAAGTCCGTTCCTGGCGGGAGCTGCCGAATGTGCGGCATAGCTCCGCATAGCCGCAACCGGAAGTCCCTTTTGTCGGTGTAGTTGGGGACCCACTGAGCGTAATAAGAGAAGAACCCGACGCAGCGCTTCAGGGCCTTGGAGCAGTGAGGGAGGGGGAACTCCATAACGGGGCGCATGTGTTCCGGGTCGGGGCCTATCACTCTATTTCGCACTACGTAGCCGAGGATGGCTCGGCAGTCGGTGCTAAACATGCATTTATCCTTGTTATACGTAAGGTTAATGATTTTCGCGGTCTGGAAGAATTTTCGGAGGTTGGTGTCATGGTCCTGCTGGTCGTGGCCGCAGATGGTGACATTATCGAGATACGGGAATGTTGCCCGTAAACCGTAGCGGTCCATCTCTCTCTGGAAGACCGAGACCCCATTAGTGACACCGAAAGGAACCCTTAAAAAGTGGTAGAGCCGCCCATCTGCCTCAAATGCGGTGTACTTGGAGTCACTCGTGCGGATGGGGAGCTGGTGGTAGTCGGACTTAAGGTCCACCGTGGAAAAAACCTTGTATTGCGCGATCCTGTTTACTAGGTCGGATATGCGGGGGAGAGGGTACACGTCCAGCTGCGTAAACCTGTTGATGGTCTGACTGTAGTCTATGACCATCCTATTCTTCTCCCCGGTCTTTACCACCACTACTTGAGCTCTCCAGGAACTGTTGCTACCCTCGATGACCCCTTCCCTCAGGAGCCGCTGGACCTCGGACCTGATGAACGTCCGATCCTGGGCACTGTACCGTCTGCTCCTAGTGGCGATGGGTTTGCAATCTGGGGTGAGGTTTGCAAACAGGGAGGGGGGATCGACCTTGAGGGTCGCGAGGCTGCGGACAGTGAGGGGCGGTATAGGGCCGTCGAATTTGAAAGTTAGACTTTGGAGGTTGCACTGGAAGTCTAACCCTAGGAGATTGGCTGCGCAGAGGTGGGGGAGGACGTAGAGACTGTAATTCGTGAACTCCCTCCCGTGGACCGTGAGGTTCGCCGCAATACCCTTTTATTGCAACAGAATGGGAGCCAGAGGCCAGGGCGAGTTTTTGATTGACGGGGTGGACAGGAACAGAACAGCGCCTTACCGTATCGGGGTGTATAAAGCTCTCCGTGCTCCCAGAGTTGAGCAGACAGGACGTCTCATGCCCGTTGATCAATACTGTTGTCGTTGCTGTGGAAAGGGTACGGGGTCGAGACTGGTCCAAGGTCACCGATTCCAATCATGGCAGGAGTTCAGAATCGTCTTCGGGTGGTGTGTGGTCACCCGTGCTGGGGTCTTTGGAGATGGTTCAAGATGGCGGCGCCCACTGGTCGCACATGGCTGGGGGTGGATAAAATTGCGGCGCCCATCCCCCGCCCGTGACGTCGGCAGAGCAAGATGGCGGCGTCCGGAGGCCCCACATGGTGCTGGGGGAGGAAGCTAGCGATGTTCGTGGGCCGCTTGGGGCCCATGGAGAGGGTTGGTGCGGCGATCCGCACTCGCTGCCCAGAACCACAGCGACCGCCCGGGCCTGGTAGACTGCCATGAAATGGCCCTTTTTGCCGCACCCCTTACACGTTGTCGAACGGACTGGGCAGCGCTGTCGGGGGTGTTTCGCTTGCCCGAAGAAATAGCAACGGGGCCCAGCGGAGTTGCCGGGGCGTCTCGCAGCGCAGGCCTGAGGCGATTCAGAGTCCGCTGGGGGGATTCCACGCTGCCCAGGGGGCCACCGCGCGGTTGGGGGCATAGGCGCGGGCATTTCGGGAGGCCACATCCAGTGAATTGGCGAGGGCCCGTGCCTCCTTGAGGCCCAGAGTGTCTTTCTCAAGCAGTCTCTGGCGGATTTGCGGGGACTGCATACCTGCAACAAAAGCGTCCCGGATCAAAAGTTCAGTATGTTCGTTAGCCGAAACTTGTGGGCAGCTGCAGTTTCTCTCTAGCACGAGGAGCGCACGATAGAACTCGTCTAGTGACTCACCAGGGCTCTGCCGTCTCGTTGCCAGTAGGTGCCGGGCGTAGACTTGGTTTACTGGGCGGATACAATGTCCTTTGAGTAGTTCCATTGCAGAATCGTAGTCCGTAGCAATCTTGATGAGCGTGTAGATGTCCGGGCCCACTCTGGAGTGCAGGGTCTGTAGTTTCTGCTCCCTCATAGGTGTGCTTTCTGCCGTGCCCAGGTAGCCGTTGAAACATGCTAACCAATGCTTAAAGGTTGCTGCTGCGTTAGCCGCGTGGGGGCTGAGTTGTAGACACTCCAGCTTGAGGCGGAGCTCCATCCTTTAAAACTTGTCTATTAAATTGATGCACTATCATAGGGAACATGCAGTCGGGGAAGGCGCCGGGGCCGGATGGGTTACCGGTTGAATTTTACAAGGCGTATGCAGACCTGCTGGGCCCCCTGTTGGTTAGGACCTTCAACGAGGCGAGGGGGGGGGGGGGGGGGCATTGCCCCTGACGATGTCTCGGGCACTGATCTCCTTGATCCTTAAGCGAGACAAGGATCCCCTGCAGTGTGGGTCATACAGGCCGATCTCACTCCTGAATGTGGACGCCAAGTTGTTGGCAAAGATCTTAGCCACGAGGATAGAATATTGTGTGCTGCAGGTTATCCACGAGGATCAAACGGGGTTTGTGAAGGGGAGGCAGCTGAACACTAATATATGGAGGCTCTTGAACGTTATTATGATGCCGGCGGTGGAAGGGGAGGCGGAGATAGTGGTGGCGCTAGATGCGGAGAACGCCTTTGATAGGGTCGAGTGGGGGTACTTGTGGGAGGTGCTGGAAAAGTTTGGGTTTGGGGAGGGGTTTGTCAGTTGGGTGAGGCTGTTGTATGAGCGAGTGTGGCCACGAATAGGAGGAGGTCGGAGTATTTTCGACTATACCGAGGGACGAGGCAGGGGTGTCTCCTGTCCCCCCCACTTTTTGCGCTGGCAATTGAACCCCTGGCTATGGCGCTGAGGGAGTTCGGGGATTGGAGGGGGCTGGTCTGGGGTGGGGAGGAGCACCGAGTGTCGCTCTATGCGGATGACCTATTGTTGTATGTGGCGGACCCGGTGGGGGGAATGCCCGTGGTGATGGGGATTCTCTGGGAATTTGGGGATTTCTCAGGGTATAAGCTTAACTTTGGGAAAAGCGAGCTGTTTGTGGTACACCCGGGGGACCAGGAGGGGGGGATTGGGAGGCTCCCACTGAAAAGGGTGGAGAGGAGCTTCAGGTACTTGGGGGTTCAGGTGGCCAGGAGCTGGGGGGCCTTGCATAAGCTAAACCTCACAAGGCTGGTGGAGCAAATGGAGGAGGAGTTTAAGAGGTGGGACATGCTGCCGCTGTCTTTGTCGGGTAGGATGCAGTCAGTCAAGATGACGGTGCTCCCGAGGTTTCTGTTCCTGTTCCAGTGCCTCCCCATCCTTATAGAACATAGAACATAGAACGATACAGCGCAGTACAGGCCCTTCGGCCCTCGATGTTGCACCGACATGGAAAAAAAAACTAAAGGCCATCTAACCTACACTATGCCCTTATCATCCATATGCTTATCCAAAAATTTTTTTAATGCCCTCAATGTTGGCGAGTTCACAACTGTTGCAGGTCGGGCATTCCACGGCCTCACCACTCTTTGCGTAAAAAACCCACCTCTGACCTCTGTCCTATATCTATTACCCCTCAATTTAAGGCTATGTCCCCTCGTGCTAGCCACCTCCATCCGCGGGAGAAGGCTCTCGCTGTCCACCCTATCTAACCCTCTGATCATTTTGTATGCCTCTATTAAGTCACCTCTTAACCTTCTTCTCTCTAACGAAAACAACCTCAAGTCCATCAGCCTTTCCTCATAAGATTTTCCCTCCATACCAGGCAACATCCTGGTAAATCTCCTCTGCACCCGTTCCAAAGCTTCCACGTCCTTCCTATAATGAGGCGACCAGAACTGTACGCAATACTCCAAATGCGGCCGTACTAGAGTTTTGTACAACTGCAACATGACCTCATGGCTCCGGAACTCAATCCCTCTACCAATAAAGGCCAACACACCATAGGCCTTCTTCACAACCCTATCAACCTGGGTGGCAACTTTCAGGGATCAATGTACATGGACACCGAGATCTCTCTGCTCATCCACACTACCAAGAATTTTACCATTAGCCAAATATTCCGCATTCCTGTTATTCTTTCCAAAGTGAATCACCTCACACTTCTCCACATTAAACTCCATTTGCCACCTCTCAGCCCAGCTCTGCAGCTTATCTATGTCTCTCTGTAACCTGCAACATCCTTCCGCACTGTCTACAACTCCACCGACTTTAGTGTCGTCTGCAAATTTACTCACCCATCCTTCTGCGCCCTCCTCTAGGTCATTTATAAAAATGACAAACAGCAACGGCCCCAGAACAGATCCTTGTGGTACGCCACTCGTAACTGAACTCCATTCTGAACATTTCCCATCAACCACCACCCTCTGTCTTCTTTCAACTAGCCAATTTCTGATCCACATCTCTAAACCACCCTCAATCCCCAGCCTCCGTATGTTCTGCAATAGCCGACCGTGGGGAACCTTATCAAACGCTTTACTGAAATCCATATACACCACATCAACTGCTCTACCCTCGTCTACCTGTTCAGTCACCTTCTCAAAGAACTCGATAAGGTTTGTGAGGCATGACCTACCCTTCACAAAAACATGCTGACTATCCCTAATCATATTATTCCTATCTAGATGATTATAAATCGTATCTTTTATAATCCTCTCCAAGACCTTACCCACCACAGACGTTAGGCTCACCGGCCTATAGTTACCGGGGTTATCTCTACTCCCCTTCTTGAACAAAGGGACCACATTTGCTATCCTCCAGTCCTCTGGCACTATTCCTGTAGCCAATGATGACCTAAAAATCAAAGCCAAAGGCTCAGCAATCTCTTCCCTGGCTTCCCAGAGAATCCTAGGATAAATCCCATCCGGCCCCGGGGACTTATCTATTTTCACCTTGTCCAGAATTGCCAACACTTCTTCCCTACGCACCTCAATGCCATCTATTCTAATAGCCTGGGTCTCAGCATTCTCCTCCACAATATTATCTTTTTCTTGAGTGAATACTGACGAAAAGTATTCATTTAGTATCTCGCTTATCTCCTCAGCCTCCACACACAACTTCCCACCATTGTCCTTGACTGGCCCTACTCTTACCCTAGTCATTCTTTTATTCCTGACATACCTATAGAAAGCTTTTGTGTTTTCCTTGATCCTACCTGCCAAAGACTTCTCATGTCCCCTCCTTGCTCATCTCAGCTCTCTCTTTAGATCCTTCCTCGCTTCCTTGTAACTATCAAGCGCCCCAACTGAAACTTCATGCCTCATCTTCACATAGGCCTCCTTCTTCCTCTTAACAAGAGATTCCACTTCTTTGGTAAACCACGGTTCCCTCGCTCGACCCCTTCCTCCCTGCCTGACTGGTACGTACTTATCAAGAACATGCAATAGCTGTTCCTTGAACAAGCTCCACATATCCAGTGTGCCCAACCCTTGCAGCCTACTTCTCCAACCAACACATCCTAAGTCATGTCTAATGGCATCATAATTGCCCTTCCCCCAGCTACAACTCTTGCCCTGCGGGGTATACTTATCCCTTTCCATCACTAACGTAAAGGTCACCGAATTGTGGTCACTGTTCCCAAAGTGCTCACCTACCTCCAGATCTAACACCTGGCCTGGTTCATTACCCAAAACCAAATCCAATGTGGCCTCGCCTCTTGTTGGCCTGTCAACATATTGTGTCAGGAAACCCTCCTGCACACATTGTACAAAGAACGACCCATCTAATGTATTCGAACTATATCTTTTCCAGTCAATATTTGGAAAGTTAAAGTCTCCCATAACAACTACCCTGTTACTTTCGCTCTTTTCCAGAATCATCTTCGCCATCCTTTCCTCTACATCCCTAGAACTATTAGGTGGCCTATAGAAAACTCCCAACAGGGTGACCTCTCCTTTCCTGTTTCTAACCTCAGCCCATACTACCTCAGAAGAAGAGTCCCCATCTAGCATCCTTTCCGCCACCGTAATACTGTCCTTGACTAGCAGCGCCACACCTCCCCCTCTTTTGCCCCCTTCTCTGAGCTTACTAAAACACCTAAACCCCGGAACCTGCAACAACCATTCCTGTCCCTGCTCTATCCATGTCTCTGAAATGGCCACAACGTCGAAGTCCCAGGTACCAACCCATGCTGCCAGTTCCCCTACCTTATTTCGTATACTCCTGGCATTGAAGTAGACACACTTCAAACCACCTACCTGAACACTGGCACCCTCCTGCGAAGTCAAATCTGTGCTCCTGACCTCTATACTCTCAATCTCCCGTACCCCAAAACTACAATCCAGGTTCCCATGCCCCTGCTGAATTAGTTTAAACCCCCCCAAAGAGCAGTAACAAATCTCCCCCCCAGGATATTGGTGCCCCTCAGGTTCAGATGTAGACCATCCTGTCTATAGAGGTCCCACCTTCCCCAGAAAGAGCCCCAGTTATCCAGAAATCTGAATCCCTCCCGCCTGCACCATCCCTGTAGCCACGTGTTTAATTGCTCTCTCTCCCTCTTCCTCATCTCACTATCACGTGGCACGGGCAACAACCCAGAGATAACAACTCTGTTTGTTCTCGCTCTGAGCTTCCATCCTAGCTCCCTAAAGGCCTGCCTGACATCCTTGTCCCCTTTCCTACCTATGTCGTTAGTGCCAATGTGGACTACGACTTGGGGCTGCGCTCCCTCCCCCTTAAGGACCCGGAAAACACGATCCGAGACATCACTTACCCTTGCACCTGGGAGGCAACATACCAAACGTGAGTCTCTCTCGCTCCCACAAAATCTCCTATCTGTGCCCCTGACTATTGAGTCCCCAATTACTAATGTTCTACTCCTTTCCCCCCTTCCCTTCTGAGCAACAGGGACAGACTCCGTGCCAGAGGCCCGTACCCCATGGCTTACCCCTGGTAAGTCGTCCCCCCCACAAGTATCCAAAACGGTATACTTGTTACACAGGGGAACGACCGCAGAGGGTCCCTGCACTGACTGCTTCTTCCCAGTCAGTTATCCCGAAGGCCTTTTTCAGGCGGGTTAACAGGAGCATTACGGGGTTTGTGTGGGCACACGGGACTCCAAGGGTGAGACAGGTGTTCTTGGAGTGGGGCAGGGATGGGGGGGGGGGGGGGGGCTGGCGTTGCCCAACCTCTGTGGGTATTATTGGGCTGCCAACTCAGCGATGGTGTGTAAGTGGGTAATGGACGGGGAGGGGACGGCATGGAAGAGGCTGGAGATGGCATCCTGTGTGGGTACGAGCCTGGAAGCACTCGCAACGGCGCCGCTGCCGCTCCCTCCGACGAGGTATACCACGAGCCCGGTGGTGGCAGCTACCCTCAAGGTTTGGGGGCAATGGAGGCGGCACAGGGGGGGAGGTGGGGGCCTCGATGGGGTCCCCGATACGGGGGAACCACCGGTTTGTTCCCGGGAGAATTGATGGCGGGTTCCTGAGTTGGCACAGGGCACGTGTCAGGAGGCTGGGGGGCCTGTTCATAGACGGGAAGTTTGAGAGCCTGGGTGAGCTAGAAGGGAAGTTTAGGCTGCCCCCGGGGAACACCTTTAGGTACATGCAAGTAAGGGCGTTGTCAGGCGGCAGGTGGTGGGGTTCCCCCTGCTGCTGCCGCGTGGGGTCCAGGACAGGGTGCTCTCGGGGGTATGGGTTGGAGCAGGTGATGCAGGAAGTAGACAAGGCCTCGGTGGAGGAGCTGAAAGATAAATGGGAGGAGGCAGCTGGGTGAGGAGATTGAGGAGGGGACGTGGGCGGATGCCCTAGAAAGGGTGAACCTCCTATTTGTGTGTGAGGCTTAGCCTCATACAGTTTAAGGTACTGCATAGGGCTCATATAACCGGGACAAGGATGAGTTGGTGTGTGAATTGCGCTTTCAGATAGCCGTTCGTCAGTCCAGAAGTAAAACACTCGAACACGTCAGTAACAAATATTCGTTTATTCACGCCGGGACAAATCTCTAAGTAGTCGGGGAACCACCTTCGAGAAGTGCCAAAGTCCCAGAGTACGGACTGTCCCTTTATACAATGACAGCTTAGAGGTGGTCCCCTTAAATTCCTAGATACACCAATGATTTGGCAAGGATCCAGAACATGTACTTATATGGAATTATTATCCTGAGGTAGGGTGGTGACTATGACATCACTAATACTGCTGCTGCTAACGGTTTTCTTATCCTATCCGTCCATCAGGTCCAACTTCCTTATCTCCTTCCCTCTCGTGCTCCTGAGTCAGCTCTTTCACATTCCAATGTCCCAACTTCCTTATCTCCTTCCCTCTCGTGCTCCTGAGTCAGCTCTTTCACATTCCAATGCCCATTGTCTCAGTTGACAAGGTTTTACACACCCATCTTTGCTGTCTCTGCACTAACAAATACAGAGTTCTGTTCTCATTTCATTCCCTCAACCCTTTAACATCTTTTTACTTGACGATCACAGATATATTTCAGAACCTTAATATTAGGTACAGACAGCAAGGTTAAAACAAGATAATAAATGTAATCCACTTCCACAGGTGTTTTGGGAGTGAGGACAGGTGTATTAGGTGCTCAGGGAGTTCAGCAAACCATGTCCACATGTTCTGGGCATGCCCAGCGCTGGGGGAATTTTGGAACGGTGTAGCAAGGACGGTATCGAGGGTGGTAGGATCAAGGGTCAATCCAGGCTGGGGACTCGCAATATTTGGGGTTGCAGTGGAGCCGGGAGTGCAGGAGGCAAGAAAGGCCGGTGTTCTGGCCTTTGCGTCCCTATTAGCCTGTCGGAGCATTCTTCTTCAGTGGAAGGATGTGAGGCCCCCAAGCGTGGAGTCCTGGGTCAACGATATGGCAGCATATCGGATGTAAGTGGCCAGTAAGTAATCCAAGGCCATGCGATTCTGTAGGGCTACCGTTCGTATGGCTACTAACTCTGCACTGAGTTCACTAAGTCCCTCCGCGGTGTCGTTTGCAACCTGTTCCAATATGTCGCGGAGGAGCTCGTACTTCTTGAGGGACCAGATGGCGCCTATCTGGGGCCAGAAGAGGGAAGTCACCACCTCCCATGGTGGTACTGACCTCTGGGCCCGATGGAGGGGATGATGTCCGAGTTGCGGATAGTGCGTAATGCCCGGAACAACGAAACCCAGGTAGCAAGACCCTGCCCAATTAGTGGGGAGCCAGGGGTAGGCCTTATGGCCACAAATAAAGTAGGTGCCATTATAGGGTGTGAGGCTAGTTACCATCGAGGAGGTCCATATTTGAGTCCAGTCAGGACCCCCTGTATGGTTAGCAATGTTATTAATGAGGGCGAAGCCTTTCCAATTGGAAAAACCAAGAGTGTAGTTACATGAACTAGATCCTAACACGTGGGTTCCGGGGGTTTTTACTTCCCGGAGTAAGCAGACTGATCCGGTCTGGGGGTTCTGAATATGAAAGAACGGGGGTGTGTGATCTGATGAGTAGGGTGACTGTCGCCAACCAGTAAAAGCACGTAACTGGTAACCGGCGCTTTGCCAGTCCTGGGCTGCTTTCCTGTTGTTAACAGAGGAGGACTTGGAGAACCTGGTTGGTAAGGCAAAGTGATTAGATGCTGTCCTGTTCTGGTATATAACCCATTCAGCCGTCTGCTCTAATGAAAAAGGAACAGGCACCAAGGGAACGCCTCCATGGGCATGGGTGGGGACATGTGTACATACCCAACAAGAGGAGACATTCACTTTCTTAGCATAAACATAAGACATAAACAAAAATGAATTTGCAGTTATATGGTGCGCTGCCCGCTTCCTCCTGGAAGGCGGGTGGGTGAGAATAGTCCTTTGGTCAGGACCTTGCAGCCTGATTTTCTTGGTGCACCGGTAGTTCCACCGGCAAGTGTGGCGATCGTGGATCAGAGACATTTGCATAGTCAGGAATCGAGGCTGCTGGTCGTTGATGGCCGTGCAGGTGCGGCCAGGGGTGGTGATCCATCGGAGATCTGGCGTCGTTCCATATCGTGAGGTCTCTTCTCGGCACAGAGGTAGACGTCGGCCCCCAGGTAGATATCTCCCTCCTCTGGATGCAGTGAAAGAGAGTAGGGTAGCGAGTACTGTGGCGACGAGGAGGAACTTCATCCTGGTGTCCGTGTCCCTAAGACTTAAAGGAAAAGTTTAAAACATCATGGATACTTAATTAACTTACAATGGTGCATATGTACCCATGCGTTTCGCCCCTCCACTTTTACTGCAGTGGGGGTAGTGAGTAGAACCTGTAGGGGACCATCCCATCGAGGTTCCAAACCTTTACGTGTCCAATTTCGGATTAGGACATAATCCCCAGGGTTGATAGAGATGTCATGGGTAATGGACGGGATCTCTTCCTGGGTGGCACGGACCCGGGAATGTAATCCTTTCAAAATTCTAGTTAGTGCTAATATATAATTAGCCATCTCGGTAGTCATGTAATGAAATTGAACATTCCGTGGAACACTGCTGTCCCAGGGCGTTCGAAAGGGTCTTCCATATAGTATTTCCGCTGGGCTTAGGCGAGTTTTTCCTGCGGGAGTGGCACGTAGTTGGAAGAGTGCTAAAGGCAGGAGTTTGAGCCAAGTGGCCCCAGTGTCTGCTTGTAGTTTAGCGAGTTTAGTCTTTGGAGTCTGATTAGCCCTTTCCACCACTCCAGCGGCTTGTGGTCTGTGGGCACAATGAAACTGTTGCTTTATTCCTAGCAGAGCACAGAATTCCTTATTGATTTGACCTATGAAGTGGGGACCATTGTCAGAGCTCAGCCGGGCTGGGATTCCAAATCGCGGAACAATTTCTCGCATCAACACCTTAACTACTGTCGAGGCCTTGTTATCCGTAGTCGGGTAGGCCTCGATCCATTTGCTAAAAGTATCCACAATGACTAACACATATTTATAGCATTGACATCTTTCCAACTCAATGTAATCCATTTGTAGGGTCTCAAATGGACCCTCAGGTAAGGGAGTTGTGCCAGGATCACAGGGGACGGCCTTATCGGGGTTGTGCTGTTGACAGATTAGGCACCGACTGCTAATTTGTTGGGCCATCTCTTGCAGTCGTGGGTGCCACCAGCTTCTTAACAATATGTCCCCTGTGGCACGAGCTCCACAGTGAGCTGCAAAGTGTACACATTCGGTCACCCAAGCTGCCAATGCATCGGGCATACATGTTTGTCCTACCGGGGTGACCCACAGCTTATTTTTGTTATCATATATACATCCTACGTTCTTCCACATATTTACAGCAGTTGCAGGAGCGTCCTCCTGCATTTGGATTATGTCAGCAATGGTTGGCATTGGTTTTTCAGAGGGAGACTTTTCAGAGGGAGTTTTAGTCTGCCTCATCATTCTAGGCACCATTGTTTTGCCCCATTTAGAAATTTCTTTTGCCTTCTCGTCCGCTTGCCTGTTGCCCGTTTCCACCAGTCCCGTGCCTTTTGTATGGGCTGCGCATTTTATCACCGCTATCTTGTCTGGGAGCATAAGGGCTGCAATAACTGGGTTACTAACTGCTGGTGTGAGATGGGTGTACCAGCAGAGGTTAGAAATTCTCTGTTTTTCCATAATTGCCCGAAATCATGTACTACCCCGAAGGCGTATCGGGAATCTGTATAAATATTAACCTTCCTTCCCTTCGCCAATATGCATGCTCGTATTAATGCAAACAATTCTGCTTGTTGGGCAGAAAAGGGAACTTCAAATGCTGCTGCTTCCACTACGTCACCGTTTTGATCGATGATTGCATAGCCAGATTGTCTATCCCCCCTTTCGCCGATGGAAGAACTACCATCGGTGAAAAAGGAACAATCTGAACCCGGGATGGGTATGTCGGAGAGGTCGTCTCGGACCGAGGAGACCTCTCGCATCAGTTGTAGGCAGTCATGAGTTGGGGCGAGCATGTCCGTGGGAGGGTACGTCAAAAAGTTAGCAGGGTTGATAGTGGTGCAGTGGGCAAACTGGACTTTCGGGTTGTTAAGGAGAGCAATCTCATATTTATTCTGACGAGCCATCGTGAGATGTTGGGTTTGTAGCTGTCCCAAAAGAGCTGTAACAGAATGGGAACTATAGACAGTGATATCTTGTTGGAGGGTAATATTAGCAGCCGAATGCAGGCTGTTGTAGATAGCTGCAAGAATTTGGGTACAGATAGGATAGCCAAGGGCTACCGGATCGAGTTTAGAGGAGTAGTATGCGACCGGGCGACAGCGGTCGCCGTGGCGTTGGGTCAGGACAGCTGTGGTGCAGTCGGCAAGGACTGTGCAATAGAGCTGAAAAGGGTGATCGTATAAGGGTCGACCAAGGGCAGGGGCCTGGAGGAGGGCCGTCTTGAGATGGTTAAAGGCCAGTGCGGCTTCCGGGGAAAGGGAAAAAGTATCGGGTTCATTGGTGGAGGGGGTAAGGAGGCGGGAATCCAAAGTAATATTCGGGATACACTGACGGCAATAATTGACCATGCCCAGCCACTGACGGAGCTGCTTGGCAGTCGTTGGGGGTGGGAAATCGCAGATAGGGCGGATCCGGTCTGGATCTAAGGAAAGAGAGGTGGCAGATATCCTAACACCAAGGAACTTAACAGTCGGTTGAGCAATCATAACTTTCGAGGGAGAGACAACGTAGCCAAGGGAGGCCAGAAAATTGAGTAAAAGTTGAGTATCGGCCCGACATCCCTCCTCAGTAGGGTTAGCGATCAAGAGATCGTCGACGTACTGAACAAGAGTGGAGCCTTGGGAGAAGGAGAGGGATTGTAGTTGGTGTTGGAGACAGCGGGAGAAAAGAGTGGGAGAGTGAATAAAACCTTGAGGCAAACGTGTCCGCAGGGCCGGCTCAAGGCACCGGCAACTCGGGCAGTCGCCCGGGGCGCCATGTGCTAGGGGGCGCCAGAGACTCGGGTCCCGCGCATTTGCAGTTGGGCCGGTGCCAACCAACGCATGCGCGGTGGCCGCCCTCCCCCGCGGTGGCCGCCCTCCCCCGCGGTCCGCTCCCCCCGCCCCCCCCCCTCGTTCCCCCCCCGCGGGTCCGTTCCCCCCCCATGGGTCCCCCCCCCGCGGGTCCGCCCCCCCCTCGGGTCCCCCGCCCCCCCCCCTCGGGTCCCCTGCCCCCCCTCTCGGGCCCCCCGCCCCCCCCCCCCGGGTCCCCTGCCCCCCCCCCGCGGGTCCGCCCCCCCCCCCTTGGGTCCCCCGCCCCCCTCTCTCGGGTCCGCCCGCTCCGCCTCGGCCCCGCCTCGGCCCCGCCCCCTCTCTCGGCCCGCCCCCCTCTCTCGCCCCCGCCCCCTCTCTCGGCCCCGCCCCCCTCTCTCGCCCCCCCCTCTCTCGGCCCCGCCCCCCCCCCTCGCGCCCCCCCCCCCCCCAGGGCGCCGAGGTTCTGCTTGCCCGGGGTGCCAGCAACCCTAGGGCCGGCGCTGCGTGTCCAAGTATACTGTTGGCCATTATAAGTGAATGCAAAAAGATATTGGCATGATTGATCGAGTGGCAGAGCGAAAATGGCATGTTGGAGGTCTACAAGGGAGAAAAATAGTGCATCTGCAGGCACCTGGGCTAGAATATGCTGGTTGGGGCGGCGGTGGTGCATAAGGTGGTGGATTCTGACTTGGGAGGGGTATAATAAATTGGATCGGTGCATTAGGGAGGGGTGATAGAGGCGGTGGCTGTGGTGGCTGTGGAGGCTTCCGACGTCCCCCGCAATTGAACAGATGTTCCTCATCCCCATCGTCCCCGTCCTCCCAACCTTGCTTCACATTGCTGACCGGCGCCGGGGTAGGAGTAGCATTCTTTCGTTCTTTACATTCCTTTTTTAAGACCTCTACTGTTTTAACAATTCCCCCTTCGGTGAGGCCAATGCCCAATTTCGAGGCATTAGCCTGCCAGCTAGCCAGTGTAGATGCATCTTTCAATGACTGACAGTATTCCCTCCATAAAGCAATTAATTTCTTTGTGGTGGAACCGCGATTGTTTTTCCAGATCACCTGTTGGGCCTCTAGGACAGGACCCAAGTCTTTAGGTCCCCCCAGAGGCCATTTATCCTTGCCTAGGTTTTTATGGAGGGCCCCCGACAATTAGAACATAGAACATAGAACACTACAGCGCAGTACGGGCCCTTCGGCCCTCGATGTTGCGCCGACCTGTGAAACCATCTGAAGCCTATCTGACCTACACTATTCCATTATCATCCATATGTCTATCCAGTGACCACTTAAATGCCCTTAAAGTTGGCGAGTCTACTACTGTTGCAGGCAGGGCGTTCCACACCCCTACTACTCTCTGAGTAAAGAAACTGCCTCTGATATCTGTCCTATATCTATCACCCCTCAATTTAAAGCTATGTCTCCTCGTGTTGGTCATCACCATCCGAGGAAAAAGACTCTCGCTGTCCACCCTATCTAACCCTCTGACTATCTTATATGTCTCTATTAAGTCACCTCTCAGCCTTCTCCTCTCTAACGAAAACAACCTCAATTCCCTGAGCCTTTCTTCGTAAGACCTTCCCTCCATACCAGGCAACATCCTAGTAAATCGCCTCTGAACCCTTTCCAAAGCTTCCACATCCTTCCTATAATGTGGTGACCAGAACTGCACGCAGTACTCCAGGTGCGGCCGCACCAGAGTTATGTACAGCTGCAGCATGACCTTGTGGTTCTGAAACTCAATCCCCCTGCTTATAAAGGCTAGCACACCATATGCCTTCTTAACAGCCCTATTAACCTGGGTGGCAACTTTCAGGGATTTATGTACCTGGATGCCGAGATCTCTCTGTTCATCTACACTACCAAGAAACTTGCCATTAGCCCAGTACTCTGCATTCCTGTTACTCCTTCCAAAGTGAACCACCTCACACTTTTCCGCATTAAACTCCATCTGCCACCTCTCAGCCCAGCTCTGCAGCTTATCTATGTCCCTCTGTATCCTATAACATCCTTCAGCACTATCCACAACTCCACCGACCTTCGTGTCATCTGCAAATTTACTAACCCATCCTTCTACACCCTCTTCCAGGTCATTTATAAAAATGACAAACAGCAGTGGCCCCAAAACAGATCCTTGCGGTACACCACTAGTAACTGAACTCCAGGATGAACATTTGCCATCAACCACCACCCTCTGTCTTCTTTCAGCTAGCCAATTACTGATCCAAACCGCTAAATCACCTTCAATTCCATACTTCCTTATTTTCTGCAATAGCCTACCGTGGGGAACCTTATCAAACGCCTTACTGAAATCCATATACACCACATCAACAGCTTTGCCCTGATCCACCTGTTTGGTCGCCTTCTCAAAAAACTCAATAAGGTTTGTGAGGCATGACCTAACCTTCACAAAACCGTGTTGACTATCGCTAATCAACTTGTTCTTTTCAAGATGATTATAAACCCTATCTCTTATAACCTTTTCCAACATTTTACCCACAACCGAAGTAAGGCTCACAGGTCTATAATTACCAGGGTTGTCTCTACTCCCCTTTTTGAACAAGGGGACAACATTTGCTATCCTCCAGTCTTCCGGCACTATTCCTGTTGACAAAGACGACATAAAGATCAAGGACAAGGCTCTGCAATCTCCTCCCTGGCTTCCCAGAGAATCCTAGGATAAATCCCATCTGGCCCAGGGGACTTATCGGTTTTGACATTTTCCAAAATTGTTAACACCTCCTCCTTTTGAACCTCAATTCCATCTAGCCTAGTCGACTGAACCTGAGTGTTCTCCTCGACAACATTGTCTTTCTCCAGTGTAAACACTGACGAAAAATATCCATTTAACGCTTCCCCTATCTCCTCTGATTGCACACACAACTTTCCACTACTATCCTTGATTGGCCCTAATCTTATTCTAGTCATTTTTTTGTTCCTGATATACCTATAGAAAGCCTTAGGGTTTTCCTTGATCCTATCTGCCAACAACTTTTCGTGTCCTCTCCTCGCTCTTCTTAACTCTCCCTTTAGGTCCTTCCTGGCTAACTTGTAGCTCTCAAGTGCCCTAACTGAGCCTTTATGTCTCATCCTAACATAAGCCTTCTTCTTCCTCTTGGCAAGTGCTTCAACTTCCTTAGTAAACCACGGTTCCCTTGCTCGACAACTTCCTCCCTGCCTGACAGGTACATACTTATCAAGGGCACGCAGTAGCTGTTCCTTGAAAAAGCCTCACATTTCGATTGTACCCATCCCCTGCAGTTTCCTTCCCCATCCTATACATTCTAAATCTTGCCGAATAGCATCATAATTGCCTTTCCCCCAGCTATAATTCTTGCCTTGCGGTATATACCTATCCCTGCCCATTGCTAAAGTAAACATAACCGAGTTGTGATCACTATCACCAAAGTGCTCACCTACATCTAAATCTAACACCTGGCCGGGTTCATTACCCAGTACCAAATCCAATGTGGCCTCGCCCCTTGTTGGCCTGTCTACATACTGTGTCAGAAAACCCTCCTGCACACACTGCACAAAAACTGACCCATCTATAGTACTCGAACTATAGTATTTCCAGTCAATATTTGGAAAGTTAAAGTCCCCCATAACAACTACCCTGTTACTCTCGCTCCTGTCGAGAATCATCTTTGCAATCCTTTCCTCTACATCTCTGGAACTATTCGGAGGTCTATAGACAACTCCCAACAGGGTGACCTCTCCTCTACTGTTCCTAACCTCGGCCCATACTACCTCAGTAGACGAGTCCTCAAGCGTCCTTTCTACCGCCGTAATACTTTCCTTGATTAACAATGCCACACCCCCCCTCTTTTACCATCTTCTCTGTTCTTACAGAAACATCTAAATCCTGGAACCTGCAACAACCATTCCTGTCCCTGCTCTACCCATGTCTCTGAAATCGCCACAACATCGAGATCCCAGGTACCAACCCACGCTGCAAGCTCACCCACCTTATTCCGGATGCTCCTGGCATTGAAGTAGACACACTTCAAACCAGCGTCCTGCTTGCCGGTGCCCTCTTTCGAACTTTTAACCCTATCCCTGACCTCACTACTCTCAACATCCTGTACACTGGGACTACAATTTAGGTTCCCATCCCCCTGCTGAATTAGTTTAAACCCCCCCGAAGAGCACTAGCAAATCTCCCCCCCAGGATATTGGTACCCCTCTGGTTCAGGTGAAGACCATCCTGTTTGTAGAGGTCCCACCTACCCCAGAATGAGCCCCAATTTTCCAGGAAACCAAAACCCTCCCTCCTGCACCATCCCTGTAGACACGTGTTCAATTGTCGGAGTTGCTTTGAGTGTTTGGAGTATTGTTCACAGAGAGTCCGGAGCGCACTGCCCGGGTCATCACAAGTATCTACGGTATTACCCATGGTGGAATTCTAATTCCACTCTGGTTTCCTAGTAGTCTAGAGAACACTGCCCGAGAATTACCTAATAGTCTGGAGCACACAGCCCGGAATTGTCTCCTAGCAGTCCCGAGAACCCCGCCTGTAAATTCTAGAGAACACAGCCCTGAATTATGGCGGCAGTGCCAGACCGCCCCTAGTGACGATAACGTCTGGAGCACACAGCCCGGAATCGTCTCCTAGCAGTCCCAAGAACCCCGCCTGTAAATTCTAGAGAACACAGCCCGGAATTATGGCGGCAGTCCCAGACCGCCCCTAGTGACGATAACTGCAGGGGTCACTTACCCTCCTTAAAACGGGTTGGCTGGACTGACCTGGATCTCGCAGAGGCTTCTCGACAAACCAACGGCAAGGCTGAGCAACGATCAAACTAGTAGTAGGCGAATACCAAGGTGGAAAAGAAAATTTTACTCACGTTGGGGGCCAAATTCGTCCTCTACTTTGAACGATTACGCCGGTTGGGTAGTGCAGACGCCTCTGGAGATCCCACCGCTGCCACCAAATGTGAATTGCGCTTTCACATAGCCGTCCGTCAGTCCAGAAGCAAAACACTCAAACACGTCAGTAACGAATATTCGTTTATTCACGGCCGGGACAAATCTCTAAGTAGTCGGGGAACCACCTTCGAGAAGTGCCAAAGTCCCAGAGTACGGACTGTCCCTTTATACAATGACAGCTTAGAGGTGGTCCCCTTAAATTCCTAGATACACCAATGATTTGGCAAGGATCCAGAACATGTACTTATATGGAATTATTATCCTGAGGTAGGGTGGTGACTATGACATCACTAATACTGCTGCTGCTAACGGTTTTCTTATCCTATCCGTCCATCAGGTCCAACTTCCTTATCTCCTTCCCTCTCGTGCTCCTGAGTCAGCTCTTTCACATTCCAATGCCCATTGTCTCAGTTGACAAGGTTTTACACACCCATCTTTGCTGTCTCTGCACTAACAAATACAGAGTTCTGTTCTCATTTCATTCCCTCAACCCTTTAACATCTTTTTACTTGACGATCACAGATATATTTCAGAACCTTAATATTAGGTACAGACAGCAAGGTTAAAACAAGACAATAAATGTAATCCACTTCCACAGGTGTTTTGGGACAGAGGACAGGTGTATTAGGTGCTCAGGGAGCTCAGCAAACCATGTCCACATGTTCTGGGCATGCCCAGCGCTGGGGGAATTTTGGAAGGGTGTAGCAAGGACGGTATCGAGGGTGGTAGGATCAAGGGTCAATCCAGGCTGGGGACTCGCAATATTTGGGGTTGCAGTGGAGCCGGGAGTGCAGGAGGCGAAAAAGGCCGGTGTTCTGGCCTTTGCGTCCCTAGTAGCCTGTCGGAGCATTCTTCTTCAGTGGAAGGATGCGAGGCCCCCAAGCGTGGAGGCCTGGGTCAACGATATGGCAGCGTTTCTTAAATTAGAGAGGGTGAAATTTGCCCTAAGGGGGTCAGTGCAGGGGTTTTTCAGGAGATGGCAACCATTCCTAGATCTCCTGGCAGAACGGTAAAAACAAAAGGTCAGCAGCAGCAGCAACCCGGGGTGGGGGGGGGGGGGGGGGGTTGTCTCTTTGTTTTTGTTTTGGGTAGAATATCTGTTTTTTGCCAATGACGGGCGTTCATTTATTGTTTCTCTTTTGTAAATTGATGCACTATCAATTGACCACAGAAGGAAAGTTGTAATCCGAAACTGAAGGCTTTAATATACAAGATGTTTCCCCAGCAGCTCAGGTACAGAAAGGAAGTTGTGGGGAACACATGGGCTCTTATACCCCGCCTTACAGGGCGGAGCTACCTTACAGCTCTAACCAATGGGGGGTCTAGTGTTACATACTATTGGACCAATGAGCAGCGAGCCTTCTCCGCCAATGGTGTCTTGGCATTGCTAGTTACCGTAATACCTCTAGTCGCACTACCACCCTCTCCATCACCCCGATTGAGACCCCTTCACATTCCATCAATTCCTTATATATTTCCGAATTCCTCCTTTCCCCAACCCCTGTTTTTGACATCACTTTATCCTGTAGTCCCCTTAGAGGGAGGCGAGGGAAGCTTGGAACCTGCCTCCAGACAAAGTCCCATACCTGCAGGTATCAAAATCCGTTCCCACCCGGTAACTCAGGCTCCTCCTCTAGCTCCTCCAGGCTTGGGAAACCCTCCTCAATGAAAAGGTCCTCAAATCTCTCAATCCCTGCTCGCTGACACCTCCTAAAGCCCCCATCCAGACCCCCCAGAGCGAACCGGTGATTGTTACAGGTCGGTGACCACACCGACGTCCCCTCCATGTCATGTGCTGTCTCTATTGCCCCAACACTCTCAGGGCTGCCACTACCACTGGGCTTGTAGAATACTGAACCGGCGAGAATGGCAGCGGTGCCGTTAACTCAAGCCTCCAAACTCGTACCCTTACAGGACGCTGCCTCCACTTGCTCCCACACCGATTCCTCCCCCACTACACACTTCCTAACCATCGATATATTGGCTGCCCAGCAGTAATCAATAAAGTTTGGAAGGCAGCGGCGTGCAGAGGGGGGGGGGGGGGGTGGTTGCTGACGGTGCGTTGGGCATCCATTGGATGGGGGCATCAGCAGATCTTCCTCAAGGCTCCCCTTCCTCCCGTTCGCTTCTACCCATAGGGTGTGGGGAGGGAAGCATTCAGTACGCCGGGAAGAGATCCTTTGGGTCTCTCTCTGCCTGTGTTCTGTGTGAAGGCGATCCACACAAGATTGAATGTTCTGCTGTGGGCTGAGAGAGATGGAAGAATGAATTGCAGTTGGAGCAATGCTTTTGTGTATGTGTATGTATGTCTGTGTGTGGATGATGGTAAGTTCTCCTCACATCACATCATTCACGAGTTGTGATTCTTTTTAAACTGTGCGAATTGTTGCCTGACAGCCTAGAAATCTGCCGCTCGACTCCCAGTTACTCCAGAGAAGCCAATCCCACTGAGAGCATTTAAGTCGGCCTAGCAACAGGAAATGTGGAAATATTAAAAGAGCATTTGAATATGTTTGATGATCATAATCAAAAGCACCCCCCCCCCCCCCCCCCCCCCCCCCCCAGGCCCGCAAGTTTCTCCTTCCTGGAGTTTCCAGCCAGAGATGTCTTTGAGTTTGTCCACACCAGGACCGTGAAGCCACAGTCACAGGTCATGTATCCCTCCCCAATTATTTTGCTCCCAATATACAATCAACGTGAAACAAATAATGGGTGAAGGTCACAGGATGGCAGAAGACTGACATCCACTAATGAAAAATAAAAGTTGCACTCAGTACTTGTTGGAATTGTTTGGCATGTCGCTGCTTGTTCCCGGCCTTTCAATTTCCATTTTCCATTTGCAAGTCATGAAGAACTAGACGGGGAAGAGTTTGTAATCCACCATCCCTCCATTTAATTTCCTATCAGCCTAATCAGGTTGCTTTCACCCACAGCTGCCTTGGTGGTTTGCTTTGCAATGTTTCTGGAAGAGTGGGGAGGGAGGAGATTAATCACTGCAAACAAATATGCAGACACTGCAAACTGGGCTGTGCGAACAGAACCATTTCCCTGCATCGCTGCAGCTGACTGAGGTAATGTGATTGAACGTGTGATTCGATGAGTTGTGACAGACTTCACACTTCAGAAGTGGCGAAGGCGGAGTGAAGATGGCAATGGCGAGCTCAGTATCACATTCTCCACCTGCGAGGAGAGCAATACCCTGCGAGACCTCCTCCCATTCCTGCTTTGAAGTGAATTTAAGAAAATGGACATTATTTCTGAGAATCAGCGACCGCTTCGCTCAGACCGTCGGCGGGATTATCTGCCCGATCGTTTCTGCTGGCGCGAGTGTCTGTGTGCTCAAACAGTTGCTCTCAATGGCTGTGAGTGGGGCACTCGAAAAGGTTGGGAAAGATTTCGGCCTGGTGATGACGGCGATGAGACCCGGGAGCATCCTGGTTGAGTTTGAGGGAAAGGACCCATTGAGCGAGGACACCTGTAAACAATTTCTGCAAAATCTCAGGAACGAGCTGCAGAAACTGCTGCCCTCTGGTAACTTCTGCGTGGAGAGGATTGAGGACCCTGCCCACGCTGGCAGCCCGCTCGAGCCGCTGGTCTCAGGTAAAGCGGGTTGATGAATTAGGCGGGATGCATTAGTGCAGTCAGGGCACTGATCCAGACAAGTGCAGCTGCCGGGCGGGGGGAGAGCACTGCTGAAATGGATGAATTTTTGAGAGGTTTTCTGTTTTAAACTCCCGACTGTGTGGGTCGATTTGAAAAAAAAAAGCGGCAGCAAACTTTTTCTGGGTTTAAACAATGAAAGGTGGTCATAGAATCGTAGAATTTGCAGTGCAAAAGGAGGCCATTCGCCCCATCCAGTCTGCACCAGCCCTTAGAAACTGCACCCTACTTAAACCCACACCTAACCCCATAACCCAGTAACCCCACCTAACCTTTTTGGAGAGTAAGGGACAGTTTAGCATGGCCAATCTACCTATGCTGCACATCATTGGACTTTGGGAGGAAACCGGAGCACCCGGAGGAAACCCACGCAGACACGGGGAAAATGTGCAGACTTTCCACTGATTGTTTATTTATGTGCTCCCCCCAAACTCTGAACACCACCCTGGCACAATCACACGCAAGGGAAGTCCAAGACAAAAGCACACACCTTTACAAGTTTTTAAACAAGGCAATATTTTAAACGTGAAATGTGAATTATAACATTTTTGCCACGTTCTGGGAAGATGTCTTCCTCACACCCGGGGCGAGATTCTCCCCTACCCGGCGTGACGGGGGGGTCCCAGCGTAGGGGAGTGGCGCCAACCACTCCGGTGTCGGGCCTCCCCAAAGGTGGGGAATTCTCCGCACCTTTTGGGGGCTAGCCCCGTGCCGGAGCAGCTGGCACCAGAAGACTGGCACAAAAAACCGGCGCCCCCGGCAGCGGGGCTGGCCGAAAGGCTTTCGCCGGTCGGCGCATGCGCGATGTGGGTTTCTCTTCTGCTTCGCCATGGCGGAGGCCGTGGCGGACGCGGAAGAGAAAGAGTGCACCCAGGGAACTGGGCCGGAGTCTGAGCGGGGGGCCCCGATCGCGGGCCTGGCCACCGCGGGGGCACCCCCGGGGTCCGATCGCCCCCCCCCAGGACCCTGGGGGCCCGTTCGCGGCGCCGATCCCGCCGCCACCAGAGGTTGTTCAAACCTCGGCGGCGGGAGAGGCCTCCCAGCGGCGGGACTTCGGCCCATCACGGGCCGGAGAATCGCCGCAGGGGCCTCACCGATCGGAGTGGCGAGATTCCCGCCGCCGCCACTTCCCGGGTGGGGGTCGGAGAATTTCGCCCCAGAATTGCAGTTTAGGAGAATACAACAGCTGAGGTAATTGTATGCAGAAATTGTTTGCCGGATTTTCTGAAACTGATGGACTTTCTGGAGCCATAAAATCAGTTTCTTGTAGTCCCGTCACCAGGTCTTAGTGGACCCGAAATGCAGCGGCTAGCAGATCTTACGATGTTACAGCCTTTAGATTTCTCTCAGGCACAGATCTTGCTGCCTTTTCTGTCTCCCCCTTCTCAGCAGAATCTTCTTATTTAAAGATTCAAAAGGTTAAAGATGGCTGCACAGGTTTTCTTTTTCAAATTTTTATTTCAGTTTCAAAGAACTAACATTACGTTTGTTTCACTTTATTCATGTGTGCGCCACCGGGTCGGGGAATCGCCGGGGGGGGGGGGGGGGGGGGCGTGAATCCCGCTGCTCCGACGCCAGCTGCCGAATTCTCCGGTGCCGGTTTTGGTGGGGCGGGGATCGCGCCACACCGGTAAGGGGCCATTGGCAGCGGCCCACCCGCCAATTCTCCGGGCCCCGATGGGCTGAGCAGCTGCCCGTTTTCAGCCATGTTTGGCCGGCGTGAAATGGACGTGGCCCATCCCGGTGGGACCTGACTTGTCGGCTGTCTCGCGGGGTCCTTGTGGGGGGCGCGGGGGGATCCGACCCGGGGGGGGTTGGTGTGCCCCCATGGTGGCCTGGCCTACGATCGGGGCCCACTGATCTGCGGGTGGGCCTGTGCCGAGGGGGCACTCTTTCCCTCTGCGCCGTAAGGCTCTGGCATGGCCGGCACAGAGAGGAAACCCACTGAGCATGCGCAGGAAACACGCCAGCAGTCCTGTGCATGCGCCAACTCGCGCCGGCCCTTCGCCGCCAGTTGGCATGGCGCCAACCCCTCAAGCGCCGGCCTAGAAGATTCTGCAGCTTCCAGGCGGCCCGACGCCGGAGTGGTTCACGCCGCTCTTGGCGCTGGTACGGGCCGCCCTGCCAATTGTGGGAGAATCCCGCCCATTATTTGGTTTTGAGCTCCGTCAGAGATCTAAATGTACTGACGAAGCTCATAATTGGCACGCATCAATGGTTATAGGGAATTCGCAAAATTTCCTTTGTTGTGGAAGAAACAATGAATGCGATTCACGAGGGCAGCACCGTGGCCTAGTGGTTAGCACAACCGCCTCACGGCGCCGAGGTCCCAGGTTCGATCCCGGCTCTGGGTCACTGTCCGTGTGGAGTTTGCACATTCTCCCCGTGTCTGCATGGGTTTCGCCCCCATAACCCAAAAATGTGCAGAGTAGGTGGATTGGTCACGCTAAATTGCCCCTTAATTGGAAAAAATAATTGGGTAATTAAATTTATTTTTTAAAAAAATGAATGCGATTCACCCACCAAATGGGTGCATTTAGCGGGCTGTTTCCTGACGGATGTTTGGGTGAGATCCAGACCTGGATTCACCCACACTTAGTCATTTTTTGAGGCTTTGGGGAGTTTCTCCCAGTTGAGCCCACACATGGGGTGTGATTCAGCGGACTCAAGTTAAATCCGCTGAATGGCACGTATAGCAGCATGTTTTTTTAGCAGCTGCAGCGTTGGGAAACATCCCGTTATCCAACAGCACTTTGCCGTTTTTTTGTCTCGGGGAGTTCCTCCTCGCCGACGCTGTACCTTCCTGCTGGTGCCATTTTGTCAGGCAGCCCTGATCTTCCCCCGCCCCCCCCCTTTCAGGCTCACACCCAGCTCTTTGAAACCCCCTCACCCCAAGGTGAGGAAGATTCCTCACTCCCGCTCTACCTGTCAAGCCCCCCCCCCTCCCCCAGGGACAAACTGTTTGACGCTGCCAGGGTGCTCAGGTGGCACTGCCAGGGTCCCCTGGTGGCACTCCCAGGGTGCAGGCTAACAGTGACAAGGTGACCAGGTGCCACCGGAGTGCCAGGGTGCCACCCCAACCACCCAGGGGTCTTCAATGACCTGGGAGACCTCCCCACCCAGGTGCTAGTATGTCTGGTCCATGTTTGTGTGGAGCAGTAAACAGTACTCTGGCAAGGTCTCCCAAGCATGGCCGGTGAGTTCACCCAGCACCCCATAATTTAAATTAGCCATAAGCTCAGTGAGAGCGAAATCCAGATCGCGCCAGGCGGAGAAAGTCGGATGACTGGCGATCCAGGGCTCGTGTGTGATACAACTGTTGTGCCCGGATCCATGCCAGGCGCGATGGGGTAGCTACATCGCGCCCTTAGAAATGTTTTCATCAGTGGGGAGCTGAACACGTTGGTGAGACTGGCCTCTCCGAGATCAGAGTGCATCTTGAAAAGGTGCCCCAATCTCTTAGTGAGCTTGAGGGATCCCCACACCCCCATCCAATGGGCAATGTCCTCCCAGCAGATATCGGCATTATCCCCCTACCTCGAGTGAGGACATCCCGCCAGGGGGTGGCTGCAGGCCCTCTTCTTTCAGGCTCTCCCACCCTCCCACTTCAGGAACTCCCTTCACCCCCAACTTTTATGAAGCCTCTTCATAATCCTCCTTCACACCCCCACCCTTCTTACGTCCCTCACCCCCCTTTCATAGCCATAGCCCCTCTCAGGCCCCGACTCTTGGTGGGTGGTTGGGGACAGGACGGGGCAGTACCCAGGGTGTCTGGTTAGAACTGCCAGAGGCCTGGGTACCAGGTGGAGTGCCAGGTTACTGCCCATCCCCAACCACCTGGGGGGCTCCGACGGCCTCCGAGACTTCATGAGTGGCCATAACACCCGGTGTCCGCTTGTGGAGATAATACTAATCGGCGCCTGGTTGAGGCCCTGCCTGTGCAGCTGGTGACTCTTGAATGCCTGGAGAATGCAGCCTCAACTAGGCCGTGCATATGATTATCTGGATCATGCGTGGGTGCCATGTGTCAGGTGACTTGCATGAGGTTTCGTGCCTGGTGCCAAGCCTGATTTGGGCCTCTCCTATGATGCACCCGGCACCGGGCGCAACGCAGTGGCAGAATCATGCTCAATATGTTTTTGTTTTCATTCTTTATTGAATGTTCATGTTAGTGTCTCGTATTATTCGCCATTCTGCGGGACTTGGCTGAACCTGTTCGCTCAGCTGACCCTCCCTTCTATGCATTGTTCAGGACATTGTTTGATATCACTCTCAGCAGGGATACGTGAAATGTAGCTGAGTTCAAACCTTATACAAAGACACTGCCAGACAACACCCTGAGATGGACCCACATATGGACAATCCTTACCCTGTGCTTTTGACCCCTCATTTTCATACCTTGACCAACTGTCCCTTTCGCAGACAGGACTGTAATGAAGGTGTTGTAAAAGGGAGGTAATCACTCATTCCAAAGATTCCCTGGGGTTTAGATAATTTGCAGGATTGTACTTAGTCCTAGCTAAGCAGGTGATGGGACACCTTTGTGGGATACAGATGATGTAATTAATGGGAGGAGCCAGGTTTGTCTGTAGTTTTCAGTTTTGAGAATTGATGTTAGGTTGAACAGAAGGGTCTGACAAGACTGAACAAAAATAAGGTTGTTCCTGAAAAGAGTCGCTCTCCCTGAAAAGGACTACACAGATAAGAAAGTAACCTGTTTTGTTAACTTTATATGTAAGTAGCATTTGAATTGTGTTGGCTTGCTTAATTGGTATTTGTGGCCAGTGTAGATAGTAACTAAAGTTTTTCCCTTTATTGAAGAACTGTTAATTGTAAAGCTATTTTGTGATGTTAATGTGGTTAATTCTGTGTTTAAATTTAAATTTGTTTGAACATAAAAGATACCCATTGGTCAGAATAATTACACCTGGGGTAAAGTAAACTTTGTTCTCAGTTTTAAAAAAGTTTGGGACTCGTCCAGTATCCTAACAAAAGTTGGGGTCTGGTCCGGTATCCTAACGCCTGTTTCTTGACTGTAAGGGACTTACATTTATCTTCACACCAATCTTTTTCTTTTCACATACCTTCTTTGTTTAAATTTAGAGTACCCAATTCTTTTTTTTTCCAATTAAGGGGCAATTTAGCATGGCCAAACTGCCTTGCTTGCACATCTTTTTGGGTGGGGGGGTGAGATCCGCGCAGACACGGGGTGAATGTGCAAACTCCACATGGACAGTGACCCAGGGCCGGGATCAAATCCGGGTCCGCGTCACCTTGAGGCAGCAGTGCTAACCATTGGGCCACTGTGCGGGATTTCTCTTCACATACCTTTTTTTTTATAAATTTAGAATATCCAATTCATTTTTTCCAATTAAGGGGCAATTTATTGTGGCCAATCCACCTAACCTGCACATCTTTGGGTTGTGGGGGTGAAACCCACGCAGACACGGGGAGAATGTGCAAACTCCTCACAGACAGTGACCCAGGGCCGGGATTCGAACCCGGGTCCTCAGCGCCGTAGGCAGCAATGCTAACCACTGTGCCACCGTGCCGCCCGCTCTTCACATACCTATAGAAGTTTTTACAGTCACCTTATGTTCCAGACAAGTTTACTCTCATACTCTAATTTCCCTTTCTTAATCAATACCTTTGTCCTCCTTTGGTGAATTCTAAACTGCTTTCAATCGTCAGGTCTACTGTTTTTTTCTGGCCAATTTGTATGCCTCTTCCTTGGATCTAATACTATCTCTAAGTTCCCTTGTATGACATGGGGTGGGATTCTCCGTCGGCCGACGGCGGAATCATGAACCTGATTGGGCGGTGAATCGGTCGTGACGCCAAAATTGTGGCAGTTGCCGGACGAACAGCAGAATGCAATGCACTTGTTCCACGACACCGATGTTAATGCATTCTACTCCACACGTACAGTAAACACCATTTGCATATCATTAGTGGGCCTGACCCGGTATTCTACAGGGCCTCTGCGATGTTCCAACTAATCAGCTGATGAGGTGGAGAGAGGAGGTAGGACATGCAGAGACACAAACGTAGTCTGCTGGACCTGCTGCTGGCAGGGCTAGCTGGGGGGGGGGGGGGGGGGCGGGGGCCTCCGCCAGACCCGGGGGAGGCAACGGGGGCTGACCAGGGGATGGGCATGGGATCGGGTCATCCCCTACGGGACTGGGATGCCAAGGCACGGACCGCCATTGCCACGGCCTGCAAGGCAGCCACCTTGCTGCACACCCCACTGACTGCCCACTGTTGTCCCAGTTGTGCAAAGTGACACTGGCCAAATGGGTGCCCCACCCTACCTCGCACCCCTGCCCCTACCCTCCCCCCACCACCGTCCCCGCAGTCCATACTCAACTCGGCAATATGCATGGCGCCTTCATCCTGGCGCAAACAACGGTCCCTGACCTCTTTGAAGCACACCCCTGGCTGCGGTATTGGCACCTGGGCGACGGGGCTATTCACTGCGGCCATGGCTGTGATGCCTATCCAGAGACCGATGCAGAGACCTGCTACACTGACACCCATGCAGGCGAAAAGGGGCGTGACCGAGCAGTGCTTCAGCATCCTGGAGGTACGGGTCAGGTGCTTGGAGCACTCTGGAGGAGCAATCCAGTATAGCGCTAGGAGAGTGTCTCACATCCTGGGGCCCTGCTGCGTCCTCTACAACATCGCACAGCAGAGGGGCGATGAGCTGAAGGAGGAGGATGAACACCAGGCCTTGTCTGATGAAGATGCAGAGGAGGGCCAGGATGGGTAGAACATGGGGCTCAGTGAGGCACGGGAGTGTACGCCAGGGCCGACTCTCGCAGGACGCTCTGATCACCTCCAGGTTTACCGACTAGGGGGCCTGGCCAGCGGCACGAACATCCCATCCTACCTTACACCCCTTCTCCTGGTTGGCCAGCCCCTCCCATGAACACCCTCCCTCCTCAGTCCCCTCCACCTTGTAATCTCTTCTGTGCGAGCCCTGGATTGGCAGTAACAGCGGGTCTGGTCCATGAGTTGGAGGATGATGGCAATCCGCTCTGCCTTGAGCTCTGATATTCCGCACCGTTTGACAATTTCTGATGTCTGCCCACATCAAAGCTGGCCGTTCCATCACACGGTCCCACTGAACCCTTGGGGTGGCAGAGGTGGGAACGGGGTGTGAGGGTGGTGAGGAGGGAGAAGGAAGGTGGTAGCACACCGGAGGGTGAGCGCTGCCTGAACTGGGTTCCCTGGCCCAAGACCACCCCCAACATCTGCGTGAAATCCCGTTGACAATGACAGGACCGGTAGATCCCACTGGCGGGCTACCTCTGGCGCCAAAAATCACACGGTGGGGTGGTTGGTAACTCTTGCCCTTTGTGTTTCTCCACATTAATTAGTCAATGTTCTCAGATTGGTGAAAATTTGCTATTCCAGCTGCCTTTTTAAAATTGAACAGTGAGCACCTATCCTTGTGTTTCTCTTCATTCTTAAACTGAGGGAAAGGCTTATAACAAACATTCTCTTGTGTGCCCAACACCACCAACTTCTCAATGCAATGAGTTTGGGAAGTTTGGTTAAGTACCAGGAAACTCTCATTTTTTTATTCTTTACAGTCCTGGGAGAACACAATTTCAAATTTATTACCAGTTTAATCATTTTTCATCTGAGTGACCTTTTTAAAATGTGGACATATTGCCTTTTTTCATAATATGTTCAAAAGTCCTGAAATGTGACATTCTGCCATTCCTACAGGCAAATTTAATGACCTCACTTTACAATTTTCACTGAGTTTCCCCAACCCCTTGTAATTTTGGATGATTGCCATTAGCCTGGAGAAATTGCTATTTACACCATTTCGTCAGGTTTTCCAATAATCTTCTGCCAAATCAAAGCTATGGTGGTTAATTGAAACAGCCCATGTCCTGTGCACTTGTCCTTTTGTAAGTTTCTGCATTCCTCCCATTTTACCAACGTGTTGACCCGTGCTTCTACACTCCTCGTGGAAAGTTTAGGGGACACAATTTCAAACCTTAACTCATCATTTTAATCACCTGAACGCTTACTGGAAAGAGACACCCAGGAATTGGCCAGTGCTATGTTCAGCGAGGGTGTTCTGGAATGCAAAAAACAGAATGATCACCCTCACATAAATAAATTAAAAGAAAAAAATATCGTGGATGTTTTAAATCTGAAAAAAATGCTGAAAATACTCAGCAGGTCTTGCAGTCTCTGTGGTGAGAGAAACCAAGTTTTGAGTTGAACATGACTTTTTCAGAACAGAAGGAAGGTAGAAATGACCATCCTCACATTCACCTGATAATATTTATCAGGCTTCAAACAGGGATTAGGTATTTCCTTGAGTAACCACTGTGTACTTAGCAAGCATTGTAATCTCTACTCTGGATACATTGCAAGCTCGAATTTTGACTGCAATGCTAAATCAACATAGCCTTGAGCCATGTTCATTTGTTTGTTTCAGAGGTGGAATTCGCGCGGCACATTCTTAAATCTGTGTGCAACGAATTTGAAGCTAAAGTGAAAGTCCTATCGAGTGAAACGGTGGATTGGCTTGACATCAAGAATACTATCGGAGACCTCAAATGCCTTATTAAGGAATTTGAAGATAAGCGAACTAAGATCTCCATGTTGTCACAAAATGGTAAATAAAATGCCAGTTGAATGTTCTCTGTAACTTTTACACCCGCAAAATACATTTTTAAAATTAAGAAATCTGCACCTCTTGAAATAGGTAAAATGCTGAAATTATTTGCCAAAATGAATCTTGTTTTTTTGCAATATTTTAATTAAGTTTTTAACATTTTGTGTATAAAAAAGAAAGCACACCGCCATTCCACCCCAAAGAAAACTAGGACACACACAAAAAAAGAAAAAACACCCACACCGCAGTACAGTACTCTGTTGCCAATTGGCACCGGAGTCGCCAATAATGTTCCTCTTTTTAATGAGTGGAATACTATCCCACCAATCGGCACCAATAATGTTGCCAAATTAACTAGATATGGCGGTTATTAATGATAACATTGCTTTTCAGAGTCGCCAGGTATCAAATGATACCACCAAAGGCGTTTCTGGATATCGATTAAAGACCAAACAACCTGTTAGTCAGTTCAAGTTCAAAGATAATTTATTTACACACAAAGATTACTTCGACATGCAACATAAAATACTACAAGTTAAACTACATGTAACAACTACAATAACCTGTACTTAACTTCAGGGCAACCGGCTCTTTGCAGATGAACAAGGCCTTTGTTCGGATCTTGCATAGCTGGGTAGATGAAGTGACTTCTTTCCTGCTGGGCTCATCTGTCTGTTAGCGATCGTTGGTCTTGAACTTGTCTTCTGGTCGTAATGCTACACATGGTTTTAGGCATAGGCCGGGGCCAAGAGAGACCGAACACATGGCTGTGTCTCTTCTTAGCCTCTGGGATTTTGCACTCTTTGGGGCGGTCCTTAGCTTTGGACCCAATAATTCAACAGGCTTCGATCACTGCCTTCGATTTTGGCCAATAAAGGGGCGGGTGCCTTGATGGCTGGGCGTGTCCTGAGCGGTCATTGATTTTGGCTGTTTGGGCTTTCTTAGCCAAGGGAGTAGCGCCGGTTAGTCTGCATCTCTATCGGTTATCTGAATACTGTCCCTTTTGTTCTGGAGAAATGGGCCATTAGAATATAAACAAGCAGGGGTTTTGATCGCGTCTAGCTATCTGATTTGCAAATACAGACACAAGCTCTGAATGTGTCTGAGTCCTGGGTTGGCCATAATTCCCATGGTCCTTTGCAGGTGGCCATCTGAGATGGCTACAACTCCAGCCCACCCAAAGCCCTACTCCTCCCCCATCACTAGCAGCTGACAGTAAACAACTCTTTGAAATACAGAATGAATGGGAGCCATCGTTTGTAGAACCCCTCTTTGTCCCTCTCAAGGTGAACCTAACTTTTTAAAGGTATAGGAATTCCATTCCAGCCAGACTGAGGCACAGGGCGGAGAAACTGATCCCACCCCAACAGGGCCCACCTGTGAGCAATCAGCGAAGCGAAGGCTAAAACATCTGCCCCTGTCTGCAGCCTTGGCAGGTCCAATACCCCAAATATTGCCCCTAGGGGATTGGGCCCCAAATCCGTTTGCAAGATTGCCAACATGGTGCTGAGAAACAAGCCCCAAAACCTCCCCAGCTCAGAGCAAGACCGGGACATATGATCATGATTGGCCGGGCCCCTCCCACACATGTCCTCCACTCCCTCAAACAACCGGCTCTTCTTGGCCTCGTTAAATGTGCCCCATGCACCGCCTTTAATTGAGTCAATCTTGATCACGAAAACAAAGTTGTGGCATTCACCCGCTGCAACACTTCACACTACATCTCCTCCTCCACTGCCATTCCTAATTCCTTCTCTCACTTAGTGTTAACCCCCTCCAGTGGTACCGTATCTTCCTCCAGAATCCTCCCATAAATCCCCAAGGTACTCCCTTTCTCCATGCCCGCCAGCGATAGCACTCTCTCTAACAGCGAGGAGGGCAGCATCACCGGGAATGCTGGAAAGATCTTCCTCGCAAAATCCCGCACGTACATATACTGGATGGTTTTGGTCCGTGGGATCTCATACTTTCCCGTCAACTCCTTCAAACTCATAAATCATCCCTCCAGAAACAAATCTCTCATTCGTACCACCCCCTTGTCCTCACAGCCTGGAACCTAACATCTAATCTAGCCAGTTCAAATGGGTGATTTGCATAGATCGGCGCCACCTTCGGCACTTCCCCAAACATAAAATGCTGCCGAAATTGCATCCCAATCTTCAGAGTCGCTACCACCACCAGATTGCCTGAGTATTTCCCTGAGGAGAAAGAGTGTGACACCAGCACCCGCAATTCCCGACCCCTTACATGAACCCGCCTCCATCCTAACCCAAATTTCCTTATTTGTCCCCGTGCCACCCCACCACCCTCTCGCCGTTTGCCGCCCATTAGTAGTAAATCAAATGTGGTAGAGCCAAACCACCCGACTGCCGGTCCCTCTGAAGCACAGTTTTCCGAATTCTGGTTACCTTGTCCACCCAAATAAATGACATGATTAATTGCTCCACCCCCTAAAAAAATGCCTTTGGCAAAAACACCAGCGGGCATTGGAATAGAAATAGAAAGCGTAGTAAAACATTCACCTTTATCGATTGAACCTGGCCAGCCAATGACAGAGGGCGGCTATCCCACCTCTGAAAATCCGCCTTGACCCTGCCCGCCAGGCTCGTGAAGTTCAGGTTACGGAGCCGGGCCCAATATCGATCCATATGCACCCAGATATCTAAAGTGGGAGGTCGCCACACAAAATGATAACCCCCTACCCGCCCCCAATCCGAACTCTTTCCAGGCAGAGAAAATGAAAAGCTCTCCCTCTTCCCCAAGTTCAGTTTGTATCCTGAGAAAGCCCCAAATTGTGGGAACCAGGTTGAGATATACAAAAGAAGGTCATCGGCATGTAGGAATCCCTCCCCGCTCTCACTATCCCCCCACCACTTATCTGACTGCCTCGACACGACGGCCAAAGGCTCTATCGCCAAAGCAAATAGGAGAGGGGAGATAGGGCCTCGTTCCCCTTTACAACTGTGACAATAAGAGATTATTATTTTTATTTTAACTGGAAATAACCCGAATTCAGATCTTTTGTAGGGGCACTCGCCTTGGGCTCCATATGAAGCAAATTAACCCACGACAAAAACTTGGGCCCTAACCCAAACCGATCTATTACCACAAACAAGTAACTCCACTCCACCCGATCAAAAGTCTTCTCTGTATCCAGCGCCACAATAACCTTCTGCTCCCACTTCCCGATGGGGAAAGCAGCATGTTTAACAAATGCCGCACGTTCAAGGAAAACCGCCTACCCTTTACAAACCCTTCGCCAACCACCTGCGGAAGACACTCCTCCAACCTGAGCACTAGCACTTAGCAAGAATCTTGGCATCCACATTTAGTAGATATATCGGCCAGTATGACCCGCACCCTACCGGGTCCTTATCCCCTTGACTGGTGCCTCTCCTATCTGCACTTTCCCTATGGCCATCTCAACCTCCTCAATCTTCAGTGGCTCTTCCAACACCTTCCTATCCTCTTCCATCACCGTAGGGCAATCCAATCACTCCAAAACCTCCACAATATCCAAATCACCCCCCACCGCCTCCCCCCCCACGGCATGACCTGTACAGCTTCTGATAAGACTCCCCAAATGCTCCATTCACCTTCTCCTGAGCAGACACCAAACCTCACTTGCCTCTTGTATCTGAACAATCTCTCCCAGGAGGTCACCTGCCACCCAAGCTGGCCAGCAAACAAACAGCTGGCCTTCTCCCCATATTCGTACATTGCTCCTTTTGCCAGCCCCAATTTGTGTACTGTATTGTCTGTGGACAGCAGATCGAGCTGCGTCTGCATGTACCTTCCTGCTGGCCAAGAGCACTGGGGTGGGATTTTCTGAATACCTGCCATCAACCTCCAAAATTTCATTTATCAGCCTCTACAGAACCTCCCTTACTTCCTCAACCTGCACCTTATGTGAGATTATCTCACCTCTCACCACTGCTTTCAAAGCCATTAACAGCACCGACGGTGAGACCTCCACATTTTTATTGAACTTCACATACTCATCTATTATCCTCATCATCTTCAGGCACAACTCCACATCCAAACTCCACTCCGGCCACCTTGCCGGCCCCCTCTCCATTATCACATCCACCAGGCATGGGGCATGATCAGTAATGACGATCGGCAAATACTCCGCCCTCCTTAGCCCCGCCAACAAGGACCTCCCCATGATGAAAGAATCAATCCGAGAGTAGACGTTGTGTAGCGGAGAAAAGAGTGCTCTCTGCCCCCCGGATTTAGGAACCTCCATGGGTCTACCCCCCATCGCCTTCATTAATGTAACCAACACCTTCGCGCCTCCCGACAGGGCCAAAGACGTTAGCTTAAACCGATCCACTCTCAAGTTCAAGACTGTCTTCAAGTCCCGTCCCCTAGAATAAAACTGATGTGTGTTCATATCGGGGATGGCCACTAACATCTTCTTCATGAACTCAACATCATCCCAATTGGGGGGATACACCCTGACCGACACCACTGATCTTCTCTGCAGAGTACCCATAACTATCTGCCTCCCTGGGCTGCCACCATCTTCTACATCTTACGCCGCACTCTCTTGTTAATCAGTATCACTACCCCCTTCGAGCCCTCTATCAACGCCTGAGTGAAACACCTCACTAACCCGCCCTTATGAAGCCTTACCTGATCATTCACCCACAGATGGGTCTCCTGCAGCAGCACCACATCGGCCCTCAAGTCCTTCGTGGGCAAAAACTCTCTCCCGCTTTACCAGCCCCCCCAATCCCCGCACATCGCACGTTACTCACCAAACTGGGGGCCTCTCACCCTCCCCCGCTCCTGGACATCAGCCATTTCCACTCCGAGGGATAGGCCGAGCCTCCCACCCGATTCCTAAAACCAGAGCCCACCACCCAAGAAGGATAAGCCGATCACCGTCAGTCAGCTACCCCATCCCATCCCAAAAGCTCCCCAACCACTTCCTTTTGAAACAGCTCCTCTCTTCAGTCACCCCCCACCATCACCCCCCCCCCCACTTTCCAGGTAAGCTGAAACCTGCCTATCCAGGTTCTTCCGATCGCACCCCCACCGTCCACCTTGCTCCCATTCACTAGCCCACTCCAGTTTGCTAGTGAGATGGCCCCCACCAGAGCCCCCACCCCCTGCATTCCTAACACCCTATACTCAAATCATCTACCTCGCGTATTGAAAATCCCCAATCCCCGAACTCATCCCAAAACTGCCACTTTCCTCCCCTCCCCCCCCCCCCCCCCCCCCCCCCCCCACGTGCCTCCCCTCTCCAATCCAAAACCACCCTGGAGAGGAGAAACACAACCCACACCATCAAAGCCCCCCCCAAACAACATTAACCTTTAATAGTAACTTATGTACAAAGAAGCAATGGACCCCAACAACCAAACGTATCCTCCTCATCCCAGCCACAACACCAAAGTCCCAGTATCCATCTCAGTTCAGTCCCAATCCTTTCACCTTCACGAATGTCTCTGCCGTCTCAAAATAATGGTCCCTGAAGTTGTGCATGACCCTTATCCTCGCTAGGTAGACAACCCCATAGCGCACTCCACTCTTGAAAAGTGTTGCCTTCGCCTTGTTAAAGGACGCTCGCCTCTCACCAGCTCCACCGTGACATCCTGATATACACAAATACCACAGCCTTCCCATCTCACCTCCCGATTCTGCCTGCCCACATCAATACTACCTCAATGCCCCTTTATCTGGTAGCTATTGTTGTGTTTGGTCTTCGATGTCTTGCAAAATAATCCACCAAAAAACCTGAGTTATCCAAACCAGGATCATTATTGAATCACACGTGCTAAGATAGCGATCTGTTACAGAACAAGTTATCATGGAGTTTCTTTGTACTCCTCTGGAACTACACCTCACACTGTCCACCTATATGTCTTACTACCATCTCCTACAACCATCTGGTGATGGCCGGATGTGCCCCCACTTATATTGGAGCCCCTGATCACATGCCCACTGTCTTGAGACCGCATGGTGCGTCTGCACCACCACCTACTGGTTGGAGGCCGCACACCATCCATTTATGATATTGCTTACAGGCATATCACCACAGCTATGAATGCAGACAATCACAGCTTTTGGCGGCTTGTTCACCCGTAGCTTCGGCTCGAGTGACCAGTGGGCCCTATCCAAATCGAAGGGGGGGGGGGCATCCCCCTCCACCTTCAACAGCTTCATGTACATCTTTGCAAAATACTCTGTCGGATTTGGAATAAAATACCTGTAGAAACAAAACTCCATTGGCCTCGGAACCTCCACACTTTCAGGTAGCCCTACGATCCTAAAGTTCTCCTGACGCAACTTGTTCTCAAGTTCCTAAACCTTAGCACTCATGTTCTTATTTCTGTCTTCCACCTTTGGCACCTCCTCTTCCAGCGAGATGAGCTGATTACTGTGTTGCGACAGTGCTTCCTCCATCCCCTTCAGCACCTCACATGCTCCGCACCATCTCCAACATCTTTTCAAGAGCCCCCTTTATTGGAGCCAGCGACTCTTCCACCAATTTCTTAAGAGTGTCCGCCATCTCCCTCCCCTGCCGCTCAAAATGTTTAATAAATTGCCGCTCAATCTCCACCGCCATCACCTCGGCCAATGTATCCACTGTAATGGGAGCAGCCCCACCCGGAGAATTTGCTCCTGTCATCTTTCCTCCAACCGCCCTCTGCGCCATCGTCAACTCTGCCAGCGGACTAGCACTTGCTCCCTTTCTCTCAGCATTCTTCCTTTGGGATTTTGACATCCTCCGGTGCTCACAACTCTAATAGGAAATGTTTACACACAAACTCCCCCCCAAAACTGGGTGAAAAGGGCAAAACCGAGGACTCTCGTGGGACCCACCGTGTGACCACCACCTACATGTCGCCACCGGAAGTCGTGTCCAAAATGAATCTCAAACAAAATAAGGACTGCTGCATAAACTTGAATTTGTGCAAATAAGGAACTTGCTGACAGTTATGTAGGAGCTTGAGGAGATATAATAAAATCTGTTTAAGACCACTGACAATACTTTTGGATCGATTTTGCATTGGAATGCAGGAGTGAGGAAAGATAGCTGCTCAGAAAACCAGAATGTAGAATCAATAAGGATGGAACTAAGAAATAACAAAGGACAAAAAACATGAGCGGGAGTAGTTTTATACACCTCCTAAAAGTAAAGTTGGACAAAGTAAAAATCAGGAAGTTAGAGGAGCATGCTGCAAGAATAATGCATTTATTGTGGAAAACTTTAATCTTCGTATAGACAGGGCAACCCAAATTAAGGTTGGAGGGCGAGCTCATGCAATGTATTTGAGTTGGTTTTCTAGAACACCATGTCAAAGAACCAGTGAAGGAACTAGTTATTTTGGGCTGGCCACCTGCTGGGTTTGATGTGCTCTCCACGTCAAACCTGCTGGAGGGGGGGGGGGGGGGGGGGGGGGGGGGGGGGGGGAGGTGGGGGGGGGAGGAGCCCTGGACAGGTATTATGACCAATAGGTGAGGCAGACGGAACGTTTGTATGATGGTTGCTGAGTTGTTTGATCAGGGAATCAGATGTTTGGTTTTCCTGGGATAGGATAACTGGCTGTTGGAGAATCGGATGAGGGAAGAGTAATGTCGGACAATACCCTGGGCTACCTTTACAGCCTCAGCCCCACAGGCTATATGTTTATAAAATCTCCTTGTATAATAATTATATACAACCGACTTTTCTATTTGTTCGTCACGAGTAACTGTAAGAACTAATCTATTCACGATACATTTTACATTGATTATTTTAACAGGAAAAGGAAAAAGTACCATACTGAATTTCCTTCTGTGTCTCACAGCTGACAATGAAGTGGAATACAAGAACAACAATATGCACCTAAAGGTAGTGGTCAATCTTTTAATGTGTAGGTAACAAAATGTGATTACGTTTTAGTTAATTTGAACCTTTAATTGAATTATTCTTTTTAATATGTGCAAATGGATGTATATGTGTGATTGCATGAATGGAAAGTTAAAGACTGGAGTTTTGAGTTTCTAATTAACAGTTCCAGCAAGAAACCCTCATTACCAGGAATGTCTGAAGGATTAATCTAAAGGTGCTCATCTTAAACTTTATAATTTGTATTTATGTATTTTGTGTGGAAGCTTTATGTCTTCCTGGTTATCTACAAAAGCAGCATCCAGTGGGCTCAAATGATGTTCCACACTTTCTGAATAAGTAATACTATTTTGCTTCACTCAGGATTTAAGTAACATAAACACCAGAGAAGAGATGGAACGGATTCCCCAAGCTGTGAGTATCAAGTTGAATTAAATTTAAACATAGAACATATAACATTACAGCGCATTACAGGCCCTTCGGCCCACGATGTTGCACCGTCCTGTGAAACCCTTCTAAAGTCCCTCTACACCTATGCCTATGTCCATATGCCTATCCAATGACCATTTGAATGCGTTTAGTGTTGGCGAGTCCACTACTGTTGCAGGCAGGGCATTCCACGCCCTTACTACTCTCTGAGTAAAGAACCTACCTCTGACATCTGTCCTATATCTATCTCCCCTCAATTTAAAGCTATGTCCCCTCGTGCTGGATATCACCATCCGAGGAAAAAGGCTCTTGATGTCCACCCTATCTAATCCTCTGATCATCTTGTATGCCTCAATTAAGTCCCCTCTTAACCTTCTTCTCTCTTACGAAAACAGCCTCAAGTCCTTCAGCCTTTCCTCATATGATCTTCCCTCCATACCAGGCAACATTCTTGTAAATCTCCTCTGTACCCTTTCCAATGTTACTTGTTTTGGATGCTCTTTGGAGGTTAATTGTAATACGCAGCAGAGATTGATTGATAGGAATATTACACTGGAGATTAAAAGATGTATACATGTTGGGCTCCAGGAGGTGGAACGGGAGGTAGAGGCTGGTAAAATAGCAGAATCACCCTGTGCAGTCCCCCTACCAGGGAAGTTTCCCAGCAGCAGACTGTGAGTTGGATCAGCTGTCTGCTCCATGGAAGTAGGCAGCTGAATTTCAAATTAAGGCCTCAATTATGGACCATTTTATGAGGCTGCCAGCACTTTTCAAAGGCAGAGCAGCCTTCCATCCCGTACCCCAAAAGTAGGGACATTGCTGTCTTCATGGAGACGGCCTCACTATAGCAACCTGAGGGTCTAGCAGAGTCTGAGGTTCGATGGGCCAAAGAGGGGCGGGTGGTGGTGACTGTGAGCATGAGCATCAGCATCCATGGCCCCACAAATTCCCCCAGAGGGGCTTCCCCTCTGTCCTGCCAGTGCTTCCACCCTCAGTTCCCTAAATTTTAATTTTGACATATCTCCCAGAGGGTATCTCTATTGTGATGTGTCATCAATGTCTCCTGTCTACCTCAGTAACAAACACATCCTCCAGCAGACTTGCTGCGGCTTCACAGCTGCAGGCACTCTGATTGGGCCACCAGCATCAGGAGCCTACCTGCTGTCTTTAATTGAATGTGTGCCTGCAGTCGTTCAATTGGAAGGAATCCTCTGATAAAATCAGCGATTTGTTCCCAGCAAGTGTGGGCTTTGGATCCATTTTTCTGGGTGCTGGGGTCCCTTTGTGTCTGTGTCTGTGTCTGCGTCTGCGTCTGCGTCTGCGTCTGTGTCTGCGTCTGTGTCTGTATCTGCATCTGCGTCTGTGTCTGTCTGCACCTGTGTCTGTCTGCACCTGTGTCTGTCTGCACCTGTGTCTGCGTCTGTCTGCACCTGTGTCTGTCTGCACCTGTGTCTGTCTGCACCTGTGTCTGTCTGCACCTGTGTCTGTGTCTGTCTGCACCTGTGTCTGTCTGCACCTGTGTCTGTCTGCACCTGTGTCTGTCTGTACCTGTGTCTGTCTGTACCTGTGTCTGTCTGCACCTGTGTCTGCGTCTCTATGTTTTCAAACTGTGGCGGGACAAAAAGAGAAGTGACATCACATTGAAGCTGTGACCTGAATCTGTGTTAAATTTGAAAAACTAATTAAAACTAATTAATAAACTAGGTAGAGGAGTACCTAAACCAGACAGCAGGTTTTAGTATTTAGCATTTAACTTTACAGTAAAAATCTAGTGCCAGAGACTATATAGTTAATTGTAACTTAATCGAATAATAATGTAAGTATTTATATTAAATTAATTAACTAGTGCTTAGATGTCACTCAGCGGGGTGCAGTACTCTAACTGTAAGATGTGGGAGATCCGTGACGCTTCCAGCGCTCCGGTCAGCTACGTCTGCAGGAAGTGTAACCAATGGCAGCTCCTCGTGGTTCAGTTGGAGCAGCAGTTTGATGCACTTAGGAGCATGCAGGTGGTGGAACGTGTCATAGATAGGATTTACAGAGATGCGGTCACACCCAATGTGCAGGTAGACAGATGGATGACCACTAGAAAGGGCAGGCAGTCAGTGCAGGAATTCCCTGTGGCTGTCTCCTCTCTAACAAGTATTCCACTTTGGATACTGTTGGGGCGGGGGGGTTTTGACTATCAGGGGAAAACAACAACAGCCAGAACAGTGGCAACCACAACTGAAATGAAAATCGCTTATTGTCACGAGTAGGCTTCAAATGAAGTTACTGTGAAAAGCCCCTAGTCGCCACATTCCGGCGCCTGTTCGGGAAGGCTGTTACGGGAATCGAACCATGCTGCTGGCCTGCTTGGTCTGCTTTCAAAGCCAGCGATTTAGCTCTGTAGCTCAGCAGGGGAGGGTAAACTGCAGGAGAGTGATAGTTATAGGGGACTCTATAGTAAGGGGTACAGACAGGCGCTTCTGTGGATATGAAAGAGACTCCAGGATGGTATGTTGCCTCCCTGGTGCCAGGGTCAAGGACATCTCTGAATGACCACAGGACATCCTGCCTGAAGGGGTGGGTGAACAGCCAGAGGTTGTAGTACGCATAGGTACTAACAACATAGGCAGGAAGAGCAGAAGGAGTTCAGGGAGTTAGGTAGTAATCTGAAAAGCAGGACCTCTTGGATTGTAATCTCAGGATTACACCTGTGCTACATGCCACTGAGGTTAGAAATAGAAGGATAGTGCAGCTAAATACGTGGCTAAACTGGTGGTGTAGGAGGGAGGGTTTCAGATTTCTGGACAACTGGAATCTCTTCCGGGGAAGGTGGGACCTGTACAAGAAGTACGGTTGCACCTAAACTGGAGGGGCATCAATATCCTGGCTGGGAGGTTTGCTAGAGTCACTCGGGATGTTTTAAACTCGTATGGCAGAGGGGTGGTAACCAGAGCATTAGCTTGGAAAGTGTAATAACTGAAGGGGAAATAGAGAACAAAAATAAGAGAACAAAATCACCCTGTCTGCTCAAACTCAGTAGTTTGAAGTGTATTTGTTTCAATGCCAGAAGTATAGCAGGTAAGGCGGATGAACGTAGAGCACTTATTAGTACTTGGAACTATGATGTTGTGGCTATCACAGAAACGTGGTTAAAGGAAGGGCAGAATTGGCAGCTGAACGTTGAGCAATATAGATGCTTCAGGAGAGAACGGGGGGGGGGGGGATGTAAAAGGGGTGGGGGAGTAGCATTATTGGTTAAGGAGAATATTATAGCCGTACTGCAGGAGGACACCTCGGAGGGCTCATACAATGAGGCAATCTAGGTAGAGCTCAGGAACAGGAAGCGGGCAAATGCAATGTTGGGGGTTTATTACAGCCCCCCCCCCCCCCAAGCGAGAGAGAGGAGCAGATAGGTAGAGAGATCTTGGATAGGTGCAAAAGTAACAGGGCTGTTGTGGTAGGGGCTTTTAATTTCCCCTATATTGACTGGGACTCACTTAGTGCTAGGGGTTTGGATGGGGCAGAGTTTGTACGGTGTATCCAGGAAGGCTTCTTGATGCAATATGTAGATAGTCCAACTAGGGAAGGGGCAGTACTGGACTTGGTATTGGGAAATGAGTCTGGACAGGTGGTTGAGGTGTTAGTAGGGGAACATTTTGGTAGTTCTGTTGGTTTTAGGATACTTTTGGATAGGGATCACGTTAAGGTGCTAAACTGGGTAATTCAAATTACGATAACATTAGACAGGAATTGAAAAATTTGGTTTGGGTGTGGCTGTTGGAGGGTAAATCGACATCAGACATGTGGGAATCTTTCAAGCGACAGTTCATTAGGATTCAGGAAAGTCAAGTTCCTGAGAGAACGAAAAATAAGTATGGGAAATATGGGGAGCCTTGGATAACGAGGGATATTGTAAACCTCGTCAAAAAGAAAAAGTAGACTTTTGTACAGTCCTGAAGGATGGGGACAGTCAAAACCTTTGAGGAGTATAGAGAAAGTAGGAAGGTACTGAAGCAGGAAATTAGGAGGGCTAGGAAGGGTCATGGAAAGTCCACGGCAGGTAGGATTAAGGTGAATCCCAAAGCTTTTTATTCATAAAACAAGAGGGTGGTGAGGGCAAAGATTGGACCACTTAAGGACAGTGGGAGGAATCTATGTGTTGAACCAGAGAAAATGGGCGAGGTACTAAATGAGTACATTGCATCAATGTTCACCAAAGAAAAGTGGAGGGATGATCCGTTGCCCGACACCGATACTGTAATTGGCGATTGAGCGGAGAATCCCTATCGATGCCCAAATCGGGGGCGGGCCGGTTTTCTATTCTCCACCCTCCAAAATGGCGCCATTGCGTCGCGTGCCGCACGCTGTTTTTATGCATTGGTGCGTCGTCGGGAGGACCTCCCCTGATCTCCTCCCCCGATGGGTGAGTTCCCGACCGCGCGGGGGATGTGTGGTGTCAGTGCTCAGGAACCCGCGTGGCGGCCGCGGACTGGGTCCAACGCTGCCGCAGTCGACTGGGAGCCGTGCTGCTGGCAACGAGGGCTGGGGGTCCGGTGGGGGGTGGCCAGGGGGTGACCAGGGGGGCTGTATTTGGCAGGTCCAGTCTGCGCACGGCCGGCATCATGTTGTATGGCGCGACCGCTGCAGGTCGTCGCGATGCGCATGCACGGCCATGGACCTGACCATTCTCCAGCTGTTTTTGGCACGGGAGTTGGGTGTTTTATCCGGCCGCTAGCCCCTCACTGGTCCTGGGATCGATGAGGGTTTGCCACTGATTTTGGCATCGTAACATGCCACAGGTCCCACGCTGGCGTCGGCACTTAGCTGCAAAATCAGAGAATCCAGCCTAAGGACTTTGTGGAAGATGATTCTTGGGTCGGGTATGTGGATAGTCTGGGTCATGTTGACGTCGAAAAGGAGGCGGTATTGGGTGTTTTAAAAGAATTATGGTAGATACGTCTCTTGAACGGATGGGATTAACCCAGAATACTGAAGGGAGCAAGGGAGGAAATTGCTGGGGCCTTAATTGACATCTTTATATCCTCATTGGCTACAGGTGAGATCCCAGAGGACTGGGCAATAGCTAATGTGGTACCGCTGTTTAAGATAGGTAGCAGGGATAATCCTGGAAACCATAGGCCGGTGAGCCTCATGTCAGTAGTAGGTAAATTATTGGAGAGAATTCTCAGGGACAGGATTTATACCCATTTGGAAGCAAACGGACTCATTAGCGATAGACAGCATGGTTTTGTGAAGGGGAGGTCGTGCCTCACTAACTTGATTGCGTCTTTTGAGGAGGTGAGAAAGATGATTGATGAGGGGAGGGCAATGGATGTTGTTTACATGGATTCAGCAAAGCCTTTGACAAGGTGCCTCATGGTAGACTGGTACAAAAGGTGAAGTCACACGGGATCAGAGGTGAGATGACAAGATGGATACAGAACTGGCTCGGTCATAGGAGGCAGAGAGCAGCAATGGAAGGGTGCTTTTCTGATTGGAGGGCTGTGATTATTGGTGTTCCACAGGGATCAATGCTTGAGCCTCTGTTCTTTGTAGTATTCATAAACGATTTGAAGAAAAATGTAGCTGGTCTGGTTAGTAAGTTTGCGGATGACACCAAGGTTGGCGGAGTGGCAGATAGCGTTGAGGATTGTCAGAGGATACAGCAGGACATACATAGATTGGAGACTTGGACAGAGGAATGGCAAACAGAGTTTAATGTAGACAAATGTGAGGTAATGCATTTTGGTAGGTAGGTCTAACATAGAGGGGAAATATACCATAAATGGCAAAACTCTTAGGAATATAGAAAGTCAGAGAGATCTAGGCGTGCAGGACCACAGATCTATGAAAGTGGCAACACAAGTGGACAAGGTAGTCAAGAAAGAATCCTGGTCGACTTCCGGTTGCGGCTATGCGGAGCTAAGCCGCACGTTCGGCAGCTCTCGCTTTAATAGGACTTTTGGGCTCTTTTAAGGGCCCCAAACGGCGCTGATTCGGCAATTCCCAGTAGATAAAGGGGTCTGGAGCAAAACCCCCCGGGATTTATGGTGCAGACTCGAAGTGGGGCGAGGAGAAAAACGGCAGCAGCTCCCCTGGAAAAGCGGGGGAAGGTGGACAAAATGGCAGCCGGTGGAGCCCCTGAGGAGTGGAGGCAGTGGGCTGAGGAGCAGCAGGCGGCCCTTCTGCGCTATTTCACGGAGCTGAAAGGGGAGTTGTTGGAATCCCTGAAGGTGACGACGAGTAAGCTGCTGGAGACCCAGACAACCCAGGGTGCAGCGATACTGGAGTTGCAGCAGCAGGCCTCTGAGCGCGAGGATGAGGTTTTGGCCCTCGTGGGGAAGGTGGAGATACACGAGGCGCTTCATGAAAAGTGGCAAGATCGGTTTGAGGAGATGGAGCTTTGGTCACGGAGGAAGAACCTGCGGATCCTGGGCCTCGAGGAGGGGCTGGAGGGGTCGGACCTGCCGGCCTATGTGGCCGTGATGCTGAACCCGCTGGTGGGGGCAGGATCCTTCCATCTGCCCCTGGAGCTGGAGGGGGCCCACAGAGTACTGGCCAGGCGGCCTAAGGCGAATGAACCCCCGCGGGCGGTGCTGGTGCGGTTCCATCGGTTCAGTGACCGGGAGTGTGTTCTCCGATGGGTCAAGAAGGTGAGGAGTAGTAAGTGGGAGAATTCGGTAATTCGTATCTACCAGGACTGGAGTGCGGAGGTGGCCAAGCGGAGAGCCGGGTTTAACCGGACGAAGGCGGTGCTCCATGGAAAGCAGGTGAAGTTCGGCATGTTGTCGCCTGCGCGCCTGTGGGTCACCTACAAGGACCGGCATCACTACTTTGAGTCCCCGGAGGAAGCGTGGGCCTTTATGCAGGCTGAAAAGTTGGACTCGAACTAGAGATTGGGCGCTGTGGGAGTTTCTCTATTTTTGTTTCATTTTCTATGCTGTAGCGGGTTATTCCTTTTGTTTCTGTTTTTTCTCTCGCTTTCGGACGATGTGGGTTATGGTTTTGTGTTCTAAGGGGGGTACTGGGATTTGTGGTTGATCTGTGTCTTTGTTTGTACGGAGTTGGTGGTTGGGTTGGGAGCTGCATTGGTGGGGTGGGGCAGTGTGAAAGCGCGGGCTTTTCTCTGGTTTCCCGTGCTGCGGGACGAGGGGGTGGAGCTGGTGGCGAGGGGCGTGGCTATTAGACCGGGTTTCCCGCGCTGAAGCGGTGCCAAGGAGCTGATGCGGGGGGGAGGGGGGACCTCATATTGGGAGGGGTCGGAGTTAGAGCGGGAGCTGCCGGGGTCAGCAGAAGTCAGCTGGCTCACAGGAGTACAGTGGAGGGAAAGTCGCGGCTAGGAGGGGTCGTCGCCTGGGGGGGGGGGGGGGGGGGGGGGGGATACCGGGTTCGCTGCTGGATTGGCCAGGGAAGAGTTGGTGCGGGTTGGGGGGTCAGGGTGAGGTTCTATCGCTGTGGGAAACGGGCCGAATGGGTGCTGGCCAGGGGCGAGCAGTCGATGGGCGAAATGGGAGGGGGCGGGGTGCCCCCGATCCGGCTGATTACGGGCTGCCCCCTGATCCGGCTGATTACGTGGAACGTGAGGGGGTTGAATGGTCCGGTTAAGCGGGCCCGGGTGTTTTCGCATCTGAAGGGGCTGAAGGCGCACGTGGCCATGCTCCAGGAGACCCACCTGAAGGTGGCGGACCAGGTCCGTCTGAGGAAGGGGTGGGTGGGGCAGGTTTTCCACTCTGGGCTCGACTCGAAGAACCGGGGGGTGGCGATCCTGGTGGGGAAGAGGCTGGCGTCTGAGGTTGTGGCTGATAGTGGCGGCAGATATGTGATGGTGAGCGGTAAGCTGCAGGGGGAGAGGGTGGTGTTGGTTAATGTGTACGCCCCAAATTGGGATGATGCTGGTTTCATGAGGCGTATGTTGGGCCGTATTCCTGGCCTGGAGGTGGGGGGCTTGATGATGGGGGGGGGGGGGGGGGGGACTTCAATACGGTGCTGGATCCCCTACTGGATCGTTCTAGTTCAAGGACAGGCAGGAGGCCGGCGGCGGCCAAGGTGTTGAGGGGGTTTACGGACCAGTTGGGAGGAGTGGACCCCGGAGGTTCGGTAGGCCGAGAGCTCGGGAGTACTCTTTTTTTTCTCCCATGTGCACAGGGTTTATTCCTGTATTGATTTCTTTGTTTTGAGTAGGGGACTGGTCCCGAGGGTGGAGGAGGCCGAGTATTCGGCTATTGCGATTTCGGACCAAGCTTCGCATTGGGTGGATCTGGAGATGGGGAAGGTGCGGGACCAGTGTCCGCTTTGGCGTCTGGACGTGGGGTTGTTGGCTGATGAGGAGGTGTGTAGGAGGGTTCGGGGATGTATCGAGAGGTACCTCGAGGTCAATGATACTGGGGAGGTCCAGGTGGGGATGGTGTGGGAGGCTCTGAAGGCAGTGATTAGGGGGGAGCTGATCTCCATCCGAGCCCATAGGGAGAGGGGGGAGAGGAGGGAGAGGGAGAGACTGGTGGAGGAGCTGTTGAGTGTGGATAGGAGGTACACGGAGGCCCCGGAGGAGGGATTGCTGGGGGAGCGGCGTAGCTTGCAGGCCAAGTTTGATTTATTGACCACCAGAAAGGCGGAGACACAGCGGAGGAAGGCGCAGGGAGCGGTCTATGAGTATGGAGAGAAGGCGAGCAAGATGCTGGCGCATCAGCTTCGTAAGCGGGACGCGGCTAGGGAGATTGGTGGAGTGAAGGATAGAGATGGGAATGTGGTGCGGCAGGGGGCAGAGGTCAATGAGGTCTTTAGGGACTTTTATAGGGAACTGTACCGGTCGGAGCCGCCGGCGGTGGGAGGGGGAATGGAGAGTTTTTTGGGCAGGCTCCGATTTCCAAGGGTGCAGGAGGAGCAGGTGGAGGGGCTGGGGGCGCCGATCGAGTTGGAGGAGCTGGTCAGTGGGATTGGCCACATGCAGTCGGGGAAGGCGCTGGGACTGGATGGGTTCCCGGTTGAATTTTATAAGAAATACGCGGACCTGCTGGACCCCCTGTTGGTTAGGACCTTCAACGAGGCATGGGAGGGGGTTGTTCTGCCCCCGACGATGTCTCGGGTGCTAATCTCCCTGATCCTGAAGCGTGATAAGGACCCCTTGCAGTGCGGATCATACAGGCCGATTTCACTGCTGAATGTAGACGCCAAGTTGCTGGCGAAGATCTTGGCCACTAGAATAGAGGACTGTGTGCCGGGGGTGATACATGAAGATCAGACGGGTTTTGTGAAGGGGAGGCAGCTGAACACTAACGTGCGAAGGCTGCTCAATGTGATAATGATGCCGGCAGCAGAAGGAGAGGCGGAGATTGTGGTGGCATTGGATGCGGAGAAGGCCGTTGACAGGGTTGAGTGGGGGTACTTGTGGGAGGTGTTGGAGAGGTTCGGGTTTGGGATGGGGTTTATTAAATGGGTGAGGTTGCCGATGGCGAGTGTAGCGACAAATAGGTGGAGGTCCGAGTACTTTAGGCTCCACCGTGGGACGAGGCAGGGGTGCCCCCTGTCCCCCTTGCTTTTTGCGTTGGCAATTGAGCCTCTTGCCATGGCTCTCAGGGAGTCGAGGAGGTGGAGGAGTTTGGTGCGAAGTGGGGAGGAGCACCGAGTGTCGCTGTATGCGGACGATTTGCTGTTGTCTGTAGCAGATCCGGTGGGGGGAATGCCGGAGGTGATGGAGATTCTTGCTGAGTTCGAGAGTTTCTCGGGATATAAATTGAACCTGGGCAAGAGTGAGCTGTTTGTCGTACACCCGGGAGATCAGGAGGAGAGGATTGGTAGGCTCCCGCTAAAGAGGGCAGCGAGGAGTTTTAGGTACCTGGGGGTTCAGGTGGCTAGGAGCTGGGGGACTCTGCACAAGCTCAATTTTACTAGGTTGGTGGAGCAGATGGAGGAGGAATTTAAAAGGTGGGACATGCTGCCGTTGTCGTTGGCGGGTAGAGTACAGTCCGTTAAAATGACGGTGCTCCCGAGGTTTTTGTTTTTGTTTCAGTGCCTCCCCATTTTCGTTCCGAGGGCCTTTTTTAGGAGGGTGAACAGCAGCATTCTGGGATTTGTTTGGGCGCACGGGACTCCGAGGGTAAGGAGGGTCTTTTTGGAGCGGGCAGGGATAGAGGAGGGCTGGCGCTGCCCAACCTCTCTGGGTACTATTGGGCGGCTAACGTCTCGATGGTACGTAAGTGGGTAATGGATGGGGAGGGGGCAGCATGGAAACGGATGGAGATGGCGTCCTGTGGAGGCACGAGCCTGAAGGCACTGGTAACAGTGCCGCTGCCACTCCCTCCAACGAGGTACACTACAAGCCCGGTGGTGGCGGCTACCCTCAAACTTCGGGGGCAGTGGAGGCGACACAGGGGGAAAGTGGGGGGCTCGGTGGAGGCCCCGCTGCGGGGGAACCATCGGTTTGTCCCAGGGAACATGGATGGTGGGTTCCTGGGGTGGCACAGGGCGGGCATTAGGAAGTTGGGAGACCTGTTTATTGACGGAAGGTTCGCGAGCCTTGGTGAACTGGAGGAGAAGTTTGAGCTCCCCCTGGGGAATATGTTCAGGTACCTTCAGGTCAAGGCGTTTGCTAGGCGACAGGTGGAGGGGTTCCCTTTGCTGCCCCCGCGGGGGGTAAGGGATAGGGTGCTTTCGGGGGTGTGGGTCGGGGATGGGAAGGTGTCTGACATCTACCAGGTAAGGCAGGAGGTGGGGGAGACGTCGGTAGAGGAGCTGAAGGCTAAGTGGGAGGTGGAGCTGGGGGAGCAGATTGAGGAGGGGACATGGGCGGACGCCCTGGGGAGGGTGAACTCCTCCTCTTCATGTGCGAGGTTTAGTCTCATCCAGTTTAAGGTGCTGCACCGGGCCCACATGTCCGGATCTTGGATGAGTAGGTTCTTTGGGGGCGAAGACAGGTGCGTCAGGTGTTCGGGGAGTGCAGCGAACCATGCCCATATGTTCTGGGCATGCCTGGCACTGGAGGAGTTCTGGAAGGGGGTGGCGAGGACGGTGTCGAGGGTGGTGGGATCCAGGGTCAAGCCAGGCTGGGGACTCGCGATATTTGGTGTTGGGGCGGAGCCGGGAGTGCAGGAGGGCGAAAGAGGCTGATGTATTGGCCTTTGCGACCCTAGTAGCCCGGCGGAGGATCTTGCTGCAGTGGAAAGATGCGAGACCTCCGAGCGTGGGAACGGGGGGGGGGGGGGGGGGGGAACGGGGGGGGGAGGTGGGGAACGGGGGGGGGGGGGGGGACGGGGGGGAACGGGGGGGGGGAAGTGGGGAACGGGGGGAGGTGGGGAGGGGGGGGAGGTGGGGAACGGGGGGGGAGGGGGGAGGGGGGGGAGGGGGGGGGGAAGGTGGGGAGGGGGGGGGAGGTGGGGGAACGGGGGGGGGGGAGGTGGGGAACGGGGGGGAGGTGGGGACACGGGGGAGGAGGTGGTGGGCGAGGGGGGGAGGTGGGGAAACGGGGGGGAGGTGGGGAACGGGGGGCAGGTGGGGAACGGGGGGGGGGTTTAGGGGGATAGTGTTTAAGTTAATTTGCTTATTGTTAATTTATTTTGTTGTTTATTGGGTTTGGGGGGGTGGGGGGGTTGTTATATGCGTTGTTACGAGTGCCGGGGAGTGTTTATTATTGTTATTGTTATTGTTATTATTGTTCTGTTGATATGTATTTTTCAAAAAATTCCAATAAAAATTATTTTAAAAAAAAGAAGGAATCCTGGTCAAGGAACCTTTGGGAACTTAGCTGATTTCCACCTATTAGTTTAAGTGGGTGGACACTCAGGCTGCATTCTCGCAATTTCACAAACAACACTCATTCCAAGCATTGCAACTCAAATAAAGCACTCAGTTGATGAATAAGCCATAATGTATGCCCCTCTTGTGTCTTCAAAGATCAGGGAAGAGCTGGAAAAAACGACATATAGTGAAACAGAAGACCTTCAAAGAATGCTTGCAAAGTGCAAGCGCACATCAAACGTCCCTCCTTTAGAGGTAAAGTGCTTCATAACTTTTTAAACTCATATCAGCATAATATTGAATAAAGGGTAATGGTAGAATAGTGGATATGTTACTGGACTAGTAATGCAAACCGTGCACTGTTCATTCATGGAATGTGAGCATCATTGGCAGGAACAGCATTTATTGCCCATTCCTAATTGCCCTGAAGAAAGTAGTCTTCACTACTCTATTGTGGTCCTGGGAGGGAAAGGAAGGGGTTAGAGCAGAAGTGTAGGAACTGGGTCAATCATGCTTGAGAGCCCTGGTGAGCTTCCATAACAGCATTCGTATATGTCTTCCTTTATTCTCAACTGAACATTACTGCCATGTGTTTGATGGATGGAATTTGAGAGTAAGGGTGAATGTCTTGTAAATTGATAACTAAAGGAGCGAGCAGTTGGAATAAAGCTGAGCTATATAAAACTGTGGGAAATCTGGAAGTGAGGGAGAGAGTCATGGCAGATAGTGAAATGCGGGTTGAGATTGTTGGCAATGGAATTGCAATGACAGGTGAAATGGTTGTGAACATTTCAACTGCACTGTCTGATTGATTGAGTATTTAAGCTCATTTTGGCAATAATCGAATAGTAGAAACACTGAACAGGGCAGTCACCTCCTCCCCCTCACTCCAGCGGGATTTGACGTGGGAGGGAGCATGAAATTGCATCAATGGGATTCCCTCCAGCATCTCGTCTGCCTGGGTTGTAGCAATTAACCGATCGGGTGAGCAGGGTCTCAGACGGGAAACCCACCTTTGCCCCAATTAGACCTTTAAAACGTTTTTTCCCACCCAGCCTCAATTGTTAGCGGCAGCTAATGGCGAGTTCCCTCCGCCGGCAAACAACACATCGGGAGAGGGCCGGAAAATCCTGCCTTCTCAGTCTGTATATTGTAAAAATAGTACAAATAAGAAGAAACCAATATTAGATGCACAAGCACATAAATTTATGAAATTGGGAATTATGTGAGAATTATGTGGGACATGTACCAGTAATCACAGACACATGGAAAATGAAGTTTGCCTAGATTTATTGCTAAACACTATTTACAGTAGAATTAGAACATTATATTGAACATTATAAATTAGATTAGGCCTTCCTAGCTGCAAATGATTTCCTTAGAAAAATGGGATTTTGTATGTATTTAGAAATAAGGTGTGTTTTCCCCCTTAAAATGTGAGTGATGTCAAATGCATTAAAAATAAATTGTTGGTTATTTGGTTTAAGATGGAAGAAGCCCTGGCGAATGAGAAAAAATCATTTGATACTCTCAGACAATATTTAGACACAGGCGGTCTTAAAAATCTCCAACCTTATTTGCTTCCAGTGTAAGTATTGCTTCTCATTATAAATATGACTGCAAAATAAATGTCTTAATACTGTGCATATTTTTACATTATGTGAAACTTTTGTCTTTGCATTTCTGGAAGTAAACCTTGCCCATCGGACAGCATATTGGAAATTCAAATTGTATGTTCAGGATGATCTTCAACTCAGTTAAAATTATGATTGGAAAATTGCATATGACAGCCACTTAAATTTTGAAAAATTACTATGGAGGAACATTGACGATGTAACTTGGTGGCAACAGTCAATGGAGAACTGGACATGGCTGACCGAGGAAGGGGGTTGGCAGCCCTACAAAGTCTCGTGGGGGGCAGAGGGAGGAAGCCAGAATTCACAGGAAATGTCAATGCTGAATGAGGTTAGGTGAAGCATGATTTTTGGGAGACCATGGGTTGTCGAAAGAAGGTCAATGTTGAAGGTAACAGAGGGAAGCTCAAGGATAATGGAGGGTGGAGGATGATGGATGGCAGTTTGAGGGTAACAGTGATGTTGGGTGGGGGGCATGTTGCTGTTTCACTATGCTGGGAGCTGACCCGTGGTGATGGAACATAGCCTGAGGGTCATTGATAGCTGGTCCAGGGTGATGAGGATGTGTCGAAAGCCACTTAATGTCAGTCAGGGGTGATAGAATGTGGATCAAGGGTGCTGGAGAGAAAGTCAAAGATGATTGAGGGAGGTTGTGATGATGGCGTCCAGTTCCAAGGTCACTGTGCAAGTGTCTATGCTATAGATAGGGTTACGTTCACAGGAAGAGTTCTGTGCAGTGAGCTTCGAGGATGGAGTTGACCACAGTGGGGCGGGTGGAGATCAGGCTGTGGCGGTTGCTAAGAATAGAGTCCTCCATTGGTCAAAGGTATTCAGGAAAGGAAGGAGGGAGGGCCTCAAAGACTGTATTGACCAGATCTTTGCCTTTTGTTCACAGTTCACTTCAGGCAAACAAGATGGGTCAAGTGCACCCAGTGCTTCTGCTAGCTCTGGTGCAGCTACAGAGGAATTAGTAGAGTGTGGCCCAGGTTACATTTCACAGTAACTTCATTGAAACCTACTTGTGACAATAAGCAATTATTGTTATACAGTGCAAAAGGAGGCCATGCGGTCCCATCGAGTCTGCACCGACCCTTCGAAAGACCACCCTACCTACAGCTTTTGACTGGGTTTAACAGGATACAACAGGAACATTCGGCACATCACAACTGGAAACCAGTTGGCATCCCCGCTTGTCCCCTAGGGGTCCGTTTGGATCTGACTGGAACCAGTTAACTTGCACTGACTTGGATACGATTGGAATAGCTTAGTCTGGCAAGCACAAACCAGCAGCTGGTCACTGAATACAGCTAGTTACAGAGTATGAGCTTGGGAATTTGGTGGGTGAGGACATTTTAAGGATTAATTAATCTCTTTTGAAAATCTAGACTAGTTTGCGTTTAGAATTTAACTACAATTTACGGTTAAGGTTAAGTTCCTTTCAGTCTTAATCAGATATAAACAAATTCCCTACAGGAGAGACAACTGTAGTTAATTAGATGGCTAGTTTGAGTGCTAACTCATACCTGTAGAATTTCAGCTAGTAGAGGTGGTCTTATTAAGCTCACAACATAATTAGCAATGACCAGAACTGCAATAAGGGGATGCCAGTAGTGGATCAGAGAGCTCAGGGTGCTGGGAACCAGAGGCTAGTGAGACATCCGGGTATCGGCAGGTATTCAAATCTGCTTCAGTGGTGTAACTACCTAAAACTTTCTGAAGACACTAAGATAGGTGGAAAAGCAAATTGTGAGAGGGATACAAACAGATTGCAAAGAGATATTGATAGGTTAAGCAAGTGGGCAAAAAGTTGACACATAGAGTATAATGTGGGAAAACGAAGTTCATTTTGGAAGGGAGAACAAAAGAAGAGTATGAGAAAAACTGCAGAAAGCTGCAACACAAAGGGACTCGGGGGTACTTCTCCACGAAACACTGAAAGCTAGCACACAGCTACAGCAGGTAATCAGGAAGGATAATGGAATGTTCGCCTTATTTCAAGGGGGTTGGAGCACAAGAGTAGGGATGTCTTGCTGAAACAGTACAAGGTACTGGTGAGACGACATCTAGAGTACTGTGAGCAGTTTTGGTCCCCTTATTTAAGGAAATATATTACTTCATTGGAGGAGGTTCAGAGAAGTTTAACGAGGATGATCCCCAGTATAGACGGATTGTTTTGTGAGCAAAGGTTTAACAGGCTTGGACTGTAGTCATGGGAATTTAGAAGAATGAGGGGTGATTTCATTGAAACATGTATGATTCTTAAGGGGTTTGACAGGGTAAATGCTGAGAGGATATTTCCTCTCATGGGAGAGTCTAGGACCAGAGGGCATCGTCTCAGAATAAAGGGGTGCCAATTTAAGACTGAGATGTGAAGGAATTTCTTCTCCATAGAATCTCTGCAGTGCAGAAGGAGGCCATTCTGCACTGACCCTCCGAAAGAGCACCTCACCTAGGCCCACTCCTCCCACCCTATCCCAATAACCCGATAACCCCAGTTAATCTGCACATCCTTGGACTGTGGGAGGAAACTGAAGCACCCGGAGGAAACCCAAGCAGACACGGGGAGAACGTGCAAACTCTACACAGATAGTCACCCAAGGCTGGAATCGAACCCCGGGGCCCTGACGCTGTGAGACAGCAGTGCCACCCACTGTGCCGCCGTGCACTCGGAGGGTTATGGGTCTTTGGAACTCCTTTCCACAAAGAACTGTGAGGGCAGAGTCCTTGTGTATATTTAAGGTGCGATAGATTATTGAGTAAAGGAATAAAAGGTTACGGGGAAAGAGAAGGAAAGTGGATTACCTATGAGGTAATGGTGGCCGTCGACTTCCCTACTCACCCCTGTTGCTTGATGTGCTGTGCTCCTGCTGCATAAATAACTAATTTTCTGGGTGCCGCATGGCAGCCTCTGAGCGGCAGTGTCACTCACTACTGGTTCCGCTACTGATAACCTCACCAGTACCAAAAGATTCAGCTCTACGTCAATGTTTCTCACAAGGACCCTCTCCCTTTGTTCCCAGTATGCCTTGACATTAATATAGGACCTGGAATCACAGGAGCATGACAGCTTGGTCAAAACAAACCAGCAGCTAGTTGACAAATTTCAGAGCCAATCACTAAATTTTCTGTGGTCAATTATTTGTTTTATAGCCAATTATTCACAAGAGCAAATATTGTCGATTCTTATAAGGTTATTGCACAGAAATGTTGAATTAAACTTGACTTTTGAACAATCAGTAATTTAGGATACTGTACAATATATGGAACAGTTAAATTTTGACATTTTTAATTAAAAGTGGTCTTATTGATGATTTTTATGTTGTGTATTTTTCAGGAAGAGCGTAAATAATATATATTCAACAACCACAAAATGCAATGTTCGTTTGAAATATGGTCCAGTTTATCAGATGAAAATACAATATTTCAGTGTTGAAGAACTTCAATCAATTCTTTACGAGTTGGTGACCATGGTAAAAGAAGGTATTCAGGTTTCATTGTGATAACTATTCACAAAACATCCATAGAAAGGTGACTCTCAGGCGGGGGGGGAGGAGGAGAGCATGCCAGGAGGCAAAGTTATCGGACACGAAAGAGAAAATGATGGAAAATCTCAGCTTTCTATCCAGAGTAATCGGTCACCCTACCCGATAATGATATTCCCTCCCGGCTGGCTGGCAGCTCCGGAGAATCCCCCACATTCAATTTTCCCCTGGGGTAAAGACTTAAAACGATGGAGGCCGGTAATCTTTTTTTTTTAACATCCGCTATGAAGGTTTAGGAAGACGATTTGTTATTGTTTGATCTTACCAGTAGCAGATTTCCCACTCCAGTCAAGGTGCGATAGTGAAGTCCTGGTACAGTTCCTCAGGTAGAGAGGTCAAGGTCAACTTGCCTCTGCTTGGTGGTGATTCTTAGACAGGATCTTTTTTCTTCATTGGGCGAGGTGTTCCTGTCTCTGAGAAGACTATACTTATTAAATCTCCTTTTCAGAGGATGTAACAAACAAATGGGGATAAAAGGGGAACCTGTAGATGTGGTGCCCTTAGATATTCAAAAGGCTTTTTATTAAGGTTCCATATTAAAGTTTACTGTGCAACTTAAAGGTTCTTGGTGTAGGGAGAAACATATTATTATGGATAGAGGATTCGCTAACTAACCAGAAGCAGAGAGTAGGGCTAAATGAGTATTTTTTGGATTTGCAAACTGAAAATAGTTGAGTACCATGGGGATCAGTGCTGGGACATCAACTATTTACAATCTATATCAATGCCTTGCATGAAGGGACCAAATGTATAATAGCTAAATTTGCTGATGACACTATAGATAGAAAATAAAATTGTCAAGAGGAAGTAGGATATCTACAGGGGGATCTCAATAGGTGAAGTGAGTAGGCACATGTTTGACATATGGGGCGGGATTCCCCGACCTACCGCCAGGTCGGAGAATCGCCCGGGGTCGGCGTCAATCCCGCCCCCGCCGTGTCCCGAATTCTCTGCCACCCGAGATTCGGCGGGGGTGGGAATCGTGCTGCGCCAGTCAAGGGTCCCCCGCGGCGATTCTCCGGCTCGCAATGGGCCGATGTTCCGCCGCTGACAAGCCTCTCCCGCTGGCGTGGATTAAACCACCTACCTTACCGGCGGGATTGGCGGCGCGGGCGGGCGCCGGGGGGGCCGGGGGGCGATCTGACCCTGGGGAGTGCCCCCACGGTGGCCTGGCCCGCGATCGGGTCCCACCGATCGGTAGGCGGGCCTGTGCCGTGGGAGAACTGTTTTTCTTCCGCCTTTGCCATGGTCTTCACCATGGCGGAGGAGGAAGAGACCCCCTCCCCTGCGCATGCGCCGGTATGACGTCAGCAGCCGCTGATGCTTCGGCGCATGTGCGCTTGTACGTCGGCCGGCGAAGTCCTTTCGGCGCCAAAGGCCGTTCACGCCAGCCGGTGGAGTGGGAACCACTCCGGCGTGGGCCTAGCCCCTCAATGTGAGGGCTTGGCCCCTAAAGGTGCGGAGACTTTTGGGGCGGCCCGACGCCGGAGTGGTTCACGCCAAATCCAACACGCCGTGACCCCGCCCGCCGCCAGAGGAAAAAAGGTGACAAGTGTGAAAAGGGAAGTGGTCAATGCAGGACTGGGGGTGTTGTATCTAAATGTGCGCAGTATACGGAACAAGGTAAATGAACTTGTTGCGCACATTGAAATTGGCCGGTACGATGTTGTGGGGATCACAGAGATGTGACTGCAAGGAGATGAGGGCTGGGATCTAAATATACATATGTGTTCTATCGAAAGGACAGGCAGATGGGCAAAGGGGGTGAGTTTGCATTGATGTAAGGAATGAAGTTAAATCATAAGAACATAAGAACTAGGAGTAGGCCATCTGGCCCCTCGAGCCTGCTCCGCCATTCAATGAGATCATGGCTGATCTTTTGTGGACTAAGCTCCACTTTCCGGCCCGAACACCATAACCCTTAATCCCTCTATTCTTCAAAATACTATCTATCTTTATCTTAAAAGCATTTAATGAAGGAGCCTCAACTGCTTCACTGGTCAAGGAATTCCATAGATTCACAACCCTTTGGGTGAAGAAGTTCCTCTTGAGCTCAGTCCTAAAATGTTGCACTGTCTCCCTGCTAAGCCTGAGTCTTCAGCGACATGCTCAGGCCACAGGGGTACTGGTGGCTGGCGCTACCCATGCCAGCAATACGCTCTGTGGCCCCTGTCCTATGCCCTCCTTTGTGGTCTGTTGTGGGTGTCTTCCTTGGGTGGGCTGTGTGATACCCTGTTGGGGGGGGCGGGGGGTCACGATGTCCCACCGCTTGGCGAAATGCTTGGTGGCAATCGGGTGGGTAGGATCCACAGATGGGGCTGGGTGAGGGGGGGACTGTAACTCAGGTGTGCCGTGGGTCCTGTGTGCAATGTATGGGTTGCGCCTACCTGTCTGGGGGAGGATGGATGGGAGCAGATGCACAGTGGGCAGGCGGTGACAGCCAGTGGTCCTGCAGGGTGGGCTAGCTGATGTTGTCACTGGCGGGTCTCTGAACGAACACAGGAAATCCTGAAGAGGGAGGGTGAACAGCCAGAGGTCGTAGTACACATAGGTACTAACGACATCCAACGAGTACAGTCCCAGTCTACTCAACTTCTCCTCGTAATTCAACCCCTTCAGGTCTGGGATTAATTTAATAAATCTCCTCTGCACACTCGCAGTGCCAGCACGTCCTTTCTCAGGTAAGGAGACCAAAACTGAACACAATACTCCAGGTGTGGTCTCACGAAAGGTTTATACAATTGCAGCATAACCTCCTTAGTCTTAAACTCCATCCCTCTAGCATTGAAGGACAAAACTCCATTCGCCTTCTTAATCACCTGTTGCACCTGTCAACCAACTTTTTGAGACTCATGCACTAGCACACCCAGGTCTCGCTGCACAGCAGCATACTTTAATATTTTATCATTTAAATAATAATCCTTTCTGCTGTTATTCCTACCAAATGGGCTGTTTAGCACACTGGGCTAAATCACTGGCTTTGAAAGCAGACCATGGCAGGCCAGCAGCACGGTTCAATTCCCGTATCAACCTCCCCGAACAGGTGCTGGAATGTGGAGACTAGGGGCTTTTCACAGTAACTTCATTTGAAGCCTACTTGTGACAATAAGCGATTTTCATTTCATTTCAAATGGATAATCTCATATTTGTCAATATTGTATTCCATCTGCCAGACCCTAGCCCATTCACTTAACCTATCCAAATCCCTCTGCAGATTTCCGGTATCCTCTGCACTTTTTGCTTTACTACTCATCTTAGTGTCGTCTGCAAACTTGGACACATTGCACTTAGTCCCCAACTCCAAATCATCTATGTAAATTGTGAACAGTTGTGGGCCCAACACTGATACCTGAGGGACACCACTAGCTACTGATTGCCAACCAGAGAAACACCCATAAATCCCCACTCTTTGCTTTCTATTAATTAACCAATACTCTATCCATGCTACTACTTTACCCTTAATACCATGTATCTTTATCTTATGCAGCAACCTTTTGTGTGGCACCTTGTCAAAAGCTTTCTGGAAATCCAGATATACCACATCCATTGGCTCCCCGTTATCTACCGCACTGGTAATGTCCCCAAAAAATTCCACTAAATTAGTTAGGCACGACCTGCCCTTTATGAACCCATGCTGCATCTGCCCAATGGGACAATTTCCATCCAGATGCCTCGCTATTTCTTCCTTGATGATAGATTCCAGCATCTTCCTTACTACCGAAGTTAAGTTAACTGGCCTATAATGGCCTGCTTTCTGCCTACCTCCTTTTTTAAACAGTGGTGTCACGTTTGCTAATTTCAAATCCGCCGGAACCACCCCAGAGTCTAATGAATTTTGGTAAATTATCACGAGTGCATTTGCAATTTTCCTAGCCACCTCTTTTAGCACTCTGGGATGCATTCCATCAGGGCCAGGAGACTTGTCTGCCTTTAGCCCCATTAGCTTGCCCATCACTACCTCCTTAGTGATAACAATCATCTCGATAGCAAGGAGTGATATAAGATGAACATAGAACAGTACAGCACAGATCAGAAGGCATAGAAATCTGTGGGTAGAGTTGAGGAATCTCAAAGCTAAAAAGACCCTGATGGGAGTTCTGTACAGGTCCCTAGCAGTAGTCAGGAGGTCGGGCAGAAAATAAATCAGGAAATAGGAAAGGCATGTAAAAAAGGTAATATTACAATAATCGGGGATTTCAATATGCAGGTGGACTGGGAAATTCAGGTTGGTAGTGGATCCCAAGAAAAGGAATTTGTGGAATGTCCAAGAGATCATTTTTTGGAGCAGCTTGTGACAGAGCCTATTAGGGAACAGACAATTCTGGATTTGGTTATGTGTAATGAGGCAGACTTGATTGGGGTACTTAAGGTGAAGGATCCCTTCGGGAGCAGTGACCACCATATGATAGAGTTTACCCTGCAGTTTGAGAGGGAGAAGCTGCAATCAGATGTCGCTGGAATTACAGTTAAATAAAGGTAACTACAAAGACATGAGGGAGGAGCTGGCCAGAGTTGATTGGAAAGGGAGCCTAGCAGGGAAGACAGTGGAACAGCAATGGCAGGCGTTTTGGGGGGTTATTCGGGAGGACAACAGAAATTCATCCCAAGGAGGAGGAAACATGCTAACGGGAGGGCAAGGCATCCATGGCTGACGAAGGAAGTCAAGGAGAGCATAAAAGCAAAAGAAAAAGCTTACAAAGTGGCGAGGATTAGTGGGAAGCCAGATGATAGGGAAGCTTTTAAAAGTGAGCAGAGGACAACTAAAAAAGCAATAAGGGGGGAGAAGATGAAATATGAGTGCAAGCTAGCTAGTAATATAAAAGAAGATGGGAAGAGTTTTTTTCAACATATAAAAGTAAGAGAGGCAAAAATAAACATTGGATCACTGGAAAATGTGGCTGGAGAAGTAACAATAGGAAACAAAGAAATGGCAGAGGAACTGAATAGTTACTTTGCAGCCGTCTTCACGGCAGGAGACACCAGTGGGATACCAGAACTCCAGGAGAATCAGGGGGCAGAGGTGAGTGTAGTGGCCATCACTAAGGCGAAGGTTCTGGGGAAACTGAAAGATCTGAAGGTGAATAAATCACCTGGACCAGATGGACCACACCCCAGTGTTCCAAAAGAGATAGCTGAGGAGATTGTGGAAGCATTGATGGTGATCTTTCAGGAATCACTGGAGGCAGGAAGGGTCCCAGAGGACTGGAAAGTGGTTAATGTAACACCAGTATTTAAGAAGGGAGGGAGGCAGAAGGTGGGAAATTATAGGCCGGTAAGCGTGACTTTGGTCATTGGTAAGATTTTAGAGTCCATTATTAAGGATGAGATTGCGGAGTACTTGGATGTGCATGATAAAATAGGACTGAGTCAGCACGGCTTCGTCAAGGGGCGGCCATGTCTGACAAATCTGTTGGGAGTTCTTTGAGGAGGTAACAAGGAGGTTAGACAAAGGAGAACCAGTGGATGTGATTTATTTAGATTTCCAGAATGCCTTTGACAAGGTGCCGCACAGGAGACTGTTAAATAAGTTAAGAGCCCATGGTGTTAAGGGTAAGATCCTGGCATGGATAAAGGATTGGCTGACTGGCAGAAGGCAGAGAGTGGGGATAAAGGGGTCTTTTTCAGGATAGCAGCCTAGTGGTGTGCCTCAGGGGTCTGTGTTGTGTTGGGACCACAGCTTTTCACAGTTCCTGGAAGAAGGAACTGAAGGCACTGTTGCTAAGTTTGTAGATTATACAAAGATCTGTAGAGGGACAAGTAGTATTGAGGAAGCAGGTGGGCTGCAGAAGGACTTGGACAGGCTAGGAGAGTGGGCAAAGAAGTGGCAGATGGAATACAATGTGGAAAAGTGTGAGGTTATGCACTTTGGAAGGAGGAATGGAGGTATAGACTATTTTGTAAATGGAGAAATGCTCAGGAAATCAGAAGCACAAAAGGATTTGGGAGTCCTTGTTCACAATTCTCCTAAGGTTAACGTGCAGGTTCAGTCTGCACTTCGGAAGGCAAATGCAATGTTAGTATTCATGCCGCGAGGTCTAGAATACAAGACCAGGGATGTACTTCTGAGGCTGTTTAAGGCTCTGCTGAGACCCCATTTGGAGTATGCTTTGGTCCCCATATCTAAGGAAGGATGTGCTGGCCTTGGAAAGGGTCCAGAGGAGGTTCACAAGAATGATGCCTGGAATGAAGAGCTTGTCGTATGAGCAACAGTTGAGGACTCTGGGTCTGTAGTCATTGGAGTTTAGAAGGATGAGGGGGGATCTTATTGAAACTTGCAGGATACTGCGTGGCCTGGATAGAGTGGACGTGGAGAGTGCAGTTGTCTCTGTATATGTAAATACATGAAGTGTTAATGTGCAGTCAGTACCACTAGAGTGCAACACTAACAGGGAGTATATAAACAAGCTCAATCTGTTTCCCTGCTCTCTTTGGGTGTGTTGTAGCTAGAGAACAGAAGTACAGTATGCTCATGTATATAGTATAATATTCATAGTTAATCTAATTCTATCTTGTTTAATTTGCATACTAGTAAAAGTATTGAAGAATCAAACACATGTAAATTGGTTACTCAATAAGTTATTTGTTGTCACAGGACAACTTTTAAGTATTCATCATCAAAGTTAAGTTCAACTCGGCATAAACAAATGAATAACATATATTACTCCCAAGTGATATAACAGAGGATGATTCCACTTGTTGGAAAAACTAGAACCAGAGGACACAATCTCAGGCTAAAGGGACGATCCTTTAAAACAGAGATGAGGAGGAATTTCTTCAGCCAGAGGGTGGTGAGTCTGTGGAACTCTTTGCCGCAGAGGGCTGTGGAGGCCAAATCACTGAGTGTCTTTTAGACCGCAGTAGATAGGTTCTTGATTAATACGGGGATCAAGAGTTATGGGGAGAAAGCAGGAGAGTGAGAATGAGAAAAATATCAGCCATGATTGAATGGCGGAACAAACTCGATGGGCCGAGTGGCCTAATTCTGCTCCTATGTCTTATGGCGTTATGAGCTTATGGTCTTATGGACATCTGCCCTAAGAGGGGACAGTGTACTAGGGGGTTCCGAAGGCTGTCTGTCTGCTGTTTGGGCTGTGCTATGCTCTTCCCCTTCTCCCCCTGCAGTGTCTCGGATCGGTGCACTTAGGAGTGTCAACACCTCATGGGCCACTGGCTGCGCTGGACCATTCCTATCCCATTGATCGGTTGGCTGGGGTCTGAGGGTTCCTAAGGGGATGGCCTTGGGGGGGGGGGGGGGGGGGTGTGTGGGGGTTGGGGGGGGGTTGTGGGGGGTGTTGGAGGGGGGTTTGGGGGGGGTTGTTGGGGGGGTTGTGGGGGTTGTGGGGGGGGTGGTGTGGGGGTGGGGGGGTTGGGGTGGGGTGGGGGGTTTTGGGGGGGGGGCAAGGTCAGTCACGTGGCCGGTGACACTCTGCACATTTACGGTACACAGTGGGCAGTCAGCGAAGTGCGTAGCCAAATGGCTGCCTTGCAGACTGTGGCAGTGGCAGCCCATACCCAGACACCCCAGTCCCGGGGGGGACACTTTGACCCCAGGGCCCATCTCCTGGTCACCCCGAGCTATTTCCCCCGGCCCTGGGAGACACTCCCCAGCCAGCGGCAAAACTGTCAGTCCATTATTGCGGTTTTGGAAACTTTTTTTACCTCCTGTCCCTCCCTCAGCAGCCACGGTGCTCAGTCCCCATTTTTAAATAGCACAAGTGGACCGCGACGGCATCACTTCTACCAGGCGGAGATGGAGCATCATCGGAGGCCGGAGTCTACCATCTTCATTCATTCACCCGAGGAAGGAGCTAGTGATTTGAAACAAACCTGTTGGACTTTAATCTGGTGTTGTAAAACTTCTTACTCTGAAAATGGAGATTAGGATAAATGTTTTGTCTCAGATAATCTTTCGTCTGTGGAATTCTCATCTTCAGAAAATTGTGGAGGCTGGGTCTGTGAATATATTCAAGGCTGAGTTAGATAGATTTTTGAATAACAAGGGAGTCGAGGGTTATGTGGGGGTTGGACAGGAATGTGCAGTTGAGATCACAACCTGATCTCCATGATCTGATTGAATGGCAGAGCAGGCTCAAAGAGCTGAATGGTCTATTCCTGTTCCTTAGTCCTATGTTTCTATCTTCCAGGGGAAATTATCCCAATTTCTTTAGTCTATCCTTTCCTATTTTAGTGACATTAAACATACACTTCAGATAATGGAGCGCCCAGAACTGCAGATACGACTGCAACCAACAGAGTATAGATTGACTTGTATAGATTGACTGCTACTTGTATACACTTGTTATATTAAGGTGTACTCACATGTTCACGTGAGTACACCTACAACATGGACTGCGTGAGTACGGAGACAACATTTCTATCCCCCATGAACATTCCGTTTGGCCCAAATGTATGACAGACTTGAAACTCAGTAGACAGAAGTGTTTTCATTCTGTGATAGTTAAGTGAAACTTATTTGCTTAAATATTCCAGTGATTCCAGTGCCTAAATATTCCAGTGTATTACATGATTTATCATCATTAATGGTTGTATCCTTTTCATTTAACTACCAGGTGATGATAATGCCTTAGATGCTGCTGAACTCGGAAGAGCCACCTATCCTGTAGCATTAAAGGAACTCTTTTGTCTTCTCACGGAGGATTGCAGTTTAGATCCGGTAATGCATTCTAAAAATATCTTGGTTCTTCTGGTTTTAAATAGAAAGTTTGGATGTCTGATTTTAACTTGTGTTATTCAAAGGATCTGCTGAAGAATATTGAATGCGCAGGCTCGATTAAACTTTGTCAAGATGTAAAGGATTTGGCTGGAACTTCAGAGTATTATGTGGGCGATGGTGAGAATGTGATGAAGGATCGCCTATTTATTCGGGTATGGTGTGTCACATTTAGTCAATACCACCAACATGTCCTTGAGTTTTATTTTTATGTCTCTTGCACTGGAATACTATGACCAAATTTGAACAAAAAAAAGGATGTCTTAAGGTTACATAGATTGGTTACAACACAGAAACGAGGCCATTCGGCCTGTTGTGTTCATGCTGGTCCTCTGAAAGAGAAATTCACTATGTGCCACTCCCCTGCCACTTCTCCGTAGCCCTACACACTTGTCCTTCATAGATAATGATCCAATTCTGTTTTCAATCCCTCGACTGAACCGCCACTCTTAGGCGGTTCATTCCAGATCCTAATCACTCCCTGTGTAAGAAAAGGTCTTTCCTTATTTGCCATTGCTTCTTTTGCCTTCAATGTGTCCTCTGGTTCTCAATTCTTTCACCAGTGGGAACAGTGCCTATTCTCTCTAATGATTCTATCCAGACCCCTCATGGTTTTGAAGACCTCAATCAAACCTCACAACCTTTTCTTCTCCAAGAAGAAGATTCCCAGCTTCTCCAGTCTGTCTGCGTAAATGAAGCCATCATCCCTGGAACCTTTCAGCATAATGACATCATATACCTTACTAAAGTGCGGTGCCCAGAACTAGATGCAATTCTCCAGTGAGACCAAACCACTATTTTGTAAAGGTTAAACCTAACATACTTGCTTTTGTATCCCATGTCCTTATCTATAAAGCCCAGGATGCTGTCAGTATTATTTTTTTATTTAGAGTGCCCAATTATTTATTTTCCAATTAAGGGGCAATTTAGCGTGGCCAATCCACCTAACCTGCACATCTTTGGGTTGTGGGGGAGAAACCCACTCAGACATGGGGAGAATGTGCAAACTCCACACGGACAGTGACCCAGGGCCAGGATTCGAACCTGGGTCCTCAACACCACAGTCCCAGTGCTAGCCACTGAGCCACATGCCGCCCTTGCTGCCAGTATTATTATTTTTAAAAACGTATTTATCCAAAGTTTTTCAAATAGTTTTACAGAACACTCTAAAAAGGAAAATAATACAAAGAGAAAAAGGGCAGCATGTCAACCAAACAGAACAACTTAACCCTCTAAACGATAAACAGTTTAACAAATTAACACCCAACTCAAAACAAAATAGGGCGAGCGCCCCTTTCAAAAAGGAAAAGAAACCACCCCCCGGGTTGCTGCTGCTGTTGACCTCCACCTAACGTTCCGCGAGAAAGTCAAGGAACGTTTGCCACCGGCCGGAGAACCCCTGCAAGGACCCTCGCAAAGCAAACTTTATCTTCTCCAGCCTGAGAAACCCCGCTATGTCATTGATCCAAGCCTCCACACTTGGGGGCTTCGCGTCCCTCCACAATAGCAAGAGCCTTCTCCGGGCTACCAAGGAGGCAAAGGCCAGAACTCCGGCCTCTTTTGACTCCTGCACTCCCGGATCCTCCGATACCCTAAATAACGCTATCCCCCAACTCGGTTTTACCCAAGTGTCCAAGACCTTGGACATGACCTTTGCAAAGCCCTTCCAGAACTCCGCAAGCGCCGGGCACACCCAGAACATATGGCATGGTTTGCTGGGCTCCCCGAACACCTCACACATCTGTCCTCCACCCGCAAAAAACTTACTCATCCTCACCCCGGTCATATGCGCGCTGTGTAACACTTTAAACTGGATCAGGCTGAGCCTGGCGCAAGATGAGGAGGAATTGACTCTGCCCAGGGTGTCAGCCCACATGCCCTCATCCAGCTCCTCACGCAGCTCCTCCTCCCATTTCCCCATCACCTCCTCCACTGAGGCTTCTTCTGCCTCCTTCAGCTCCTGGTATATCTCCGAGATCTTACCCTCTCCGACCCACACACCCGAAATCACCCTGTCCTGTATCCTTCGGGCAGGCAGCAATGGAAATTCTCCGACCTGCTTCCTGACAAACGCCCGAACCTGCATGTACCTGAAGGCATTTCCCGGGGCGATCCCAAATTTCTCCTCCAGTGCCTTTAAGCTGGCAAAGGTCCCGTCAATGAATAGATCCCCAGCCTTCTAATTCCTGCCTGGTGCCAGCTTCGGAACCCACCATCTATGCTGCCCGGAGCAAACCTATGGTTATTCCATATCGGGGACCAGACTGAGGCCTCCGTATCCCCCCTGTGCCGCCTCCATTGCCCCCAAATCTTCAGCGTCGCCGTCATCACCGGGCTCATGGAATACCACGTCGGCGGCAGCAGCAACGGTGCCGTCACCAGTGCCCCCAGGCTAATACCTACACAAGAAGCCGCATCTAGTCTTTTCCATGCCTCCCCCTCTCCCTCCATCAGTAGTAGCTACACAGATTTGGCAGTGCCCCCCCCCCCCCCCCCCCCCCCCCCCCCCCCGCCCCGGCCTGCGCTCCAAGAGCAGTCTTTTAACCCTCGGGGTCTTATTGGCCCTCTCAAATCCCGTGATATTCTTGCTCATGCGCTTGAAAAAGGCCTTAGGGATGGGGATGGGCTGGCACTGAAACATGAACAAAAACCTAGGGAGGACTGCCATCTTGACCGTCATCTCCCTAACCAGTAGGGAGAGTGGAAGCATGTCCCACCTTTTAAAGTCCTCCTCCATCTGGTCCACCAGCCGCGCCAGATTGAGCCTGTGCAAGACCCCCCCAACTCTTGGCCACCTGAATACCCAAATACCGAAAACACCTCTCCACCATCTTGAGCGGCAGCTCCTCCAACCTCTTTTCCTGGCCCCTCGCATGCACCACAAAGAGCTCGCTCTTCCCAACATTAAGCTTACACCCCGAGAAGTCTCCAAACTCCCTGAGGGTCTGCATAACCTCCCCCATCCCCTCCACCGGGTCTGTAATATATAAAAGCAAATCATCCGCATATAGTGAGACGCAGTCCTCCCCCCCCCCCCCCCCCCACCTAACCAAACCCCTCCAGCTTCTAGATTGCCTCAGCGTCATGGCCAATGGCTCAATCGCCAAAGCAAACAGCAGGGGGGACAGAGGGCACCCCTGCCTCGTTCCATGATACAGTCTAAAGTACTCTGACCTCAACCGGTTCATCGATACACTTGCCACCGGGGCCTGGTATAACAATTTAACCCACCCTATGAACCCCTCCCCAAACCCAAACCTACCCAGCACCTCCCACAGGTACTCCCACTCCACCCGGTCAAAGGCCTTCTCCGCGTCCATAGCTGCCACCACCTCTGTATCTCCCCCTCCGAGGGCATCATGATCACATTCAGAAGCCTCCGCTCATTTGCATTCAACTGCCTGCCCTTCACAAACCCCGTCTGATCCTCACTCCCGCGACATAATCCTCAATCCTAGTGGCCAGGACTTTCGCCAACAACTTGGCAGCCACATTAAGGAGTGAAATCGGCCTATACGAGCCACACAGCAGCGGTTCTTTGTCCCGCTTCAGAATAAACGAGATCAGAGCTCTCGACATCGTCGGGGGAAGACTTCCTTTTTCCCTCGCCTCATTAAAAGTTCTCAACAGCAACGGAGCCAACAGTTCCAAAAACTTCCTATAAAATTCAATCGGGAACCCATCCGGTCCCGGGGCCTTGCCCGCCTGCATACTCCCCAACCCCTTAACCAGCTCCTCCATCCCAATCGGGGCCCCCATGTGATGTTGTACGAAATAAGTAATGGCATGATGGGAAAACTGGTCAACTACTTGGTACAATGGAAGAAAAGCTGACTTCGCATAACTTAAAGCCTGAATGAGATTTGAGAACGTCAATCCATTCCGAAATGCCTGACCTCCGCAACTTCTGATCAGACTAACTTGTCATAACCCAAGGCAGTCTAAATAAGACGAGATAAGGTCAGGAAGGAACAAGTCTCCTCCGACCTTTTAATGTTCCATCAAAGGACAAGATAATGGTATGAGTGATGAGACAAAGAGTCTTGGAAGGTCAGCAAGGTGACGCCTGTTTTATGATATTACTTATGTTTATACTTCTGATCGAATTCCTGACTAAGCTGTAGTCACGTAATCCTGATTCTGATAATGAATAAATACTGAGCTGATTCTCTGGAATCAGAGAATCTCTGGAGCGAACTTAGGAAGGAATCAGCAGTAATACTAACTGCTCTCTGACCTCAAGTTTCAGCCATTACTGCATGCAGTCTGTTCGTAAATAAAGTCTTGTTATTTTTCCATAACGAGCATTGTTGAATCTTTCTACCACAGTCCAGAAGCAGGAAAAATATTGACTTCTACACCCAAGCCCTCTACCTGTTCCTCCTCCACCCTCGGAAACCTCAATTGGTCCAGGAACCGCCGCATCCCCTCCCACCCCCCTCCGGGGACTCTGATTTGTACATGTTCTCATAAAAGTCCCTAAAGGCCTCATTTATTCTGACTGCACTCCGCACTGTATTCCCTCCCTTGTCCCTCATTCCCCCAATTTCCCTAGCCGCCTCCTTCTTCCGCAGCTGATGTGCCAACATCCGACTCGCCTTCTCCCCATATTCATACGCTGCTCCTTGTACCTTCCTCCACTAGGCCTCAGCTTTCCCCGTCGTCAACAAGTCAAACTCCGTTTGGAGGCTCCGGCGCTCCTTCAACAGCCCCTCCTCGGGGGGTTCCGCATATCTCCTATCCACCCTAAGTATCTCTCCGACCAATCTATCCCTCTCCCTCCTCTCCCTCTTCTCTCTGTCAGCCCTGATCGAGATCAGCTCCACTCTAACCACCGCCTTCAGCGCCTTGCAGACCACACTCACTGAGACCTCCCCATTGTCATTGGCCTCCATATACCTCTGAATACACACTCGGATCCGCCCACAGACCACCTCATCCGCCAATAATCCCACGTCCAGGTGCCACAAGGGGCTCTGGCCCCTCTCTTCTCCCAACTCCAGTTCCACCCAGTGCGGGGCGTGATCCGAAATCGCGATGGCCGAGTCCTCCATCCCCTCTATTCTCGGGATCAGTGCCCTGCTCACCACAAAAATGTCTATCTGTGAATAGGCCTTGTGCACATGGAAAAGAAGGAGAACTCCCTCGCCCTTGGCTGAGCAAACCTCCACGGATCCACTCCCCCCCCCCCCCCCCCCCCCATCTGATCCATAAACCCCCTCAGGACCTTGGCCGCAGCCGGCCTCTTACCCAACCTAGACCGATCCATTGCCGGGTCCAGTACTGTGTTGAAATTCCCCCCCCCCCCCCCCCATAATTAGGTTCCCCACCTCCAAATCCGGGATCCGACTTAGCATCTGCTTCATGAACCCTGCATCTTCCCAATTTGGGGCACATACATTCACCAGCACCACCCGGGCCCCCTGTAGCCTACCACTCACCATCACATACCCTTTATCCGCCACAATGCCCACCGCCTCGAAAGTCACCCGCTTGCTCACCAAAATTGCTACCCCCTGTTCTTTGCATCCAACCCGGAGTGAAAGACCTGCCCTACCCATCCATTCCTCAGCCTGGTCTGATCCGCAACTTTCAGATGCGTCTCCTGTAACATGGCTACGTCTGCCTTCAGTCCCTTTAAGGGCGCAAATACCCGGGCCCTCGTGACCGGCCCATTTAGGCCTCTCACATTCCACGTGATCAGCTGGATCGGGGGACTACCTGCCCCCACCCTGCCGACTAGCCATCTCCTTTTTTGGGCCAGCCACGTGCACACGTCTCCCGCTCCTTACAGCCCCCCAGGCGGAGGCTCCCCGCTCCGACTCTCCCTATTATCCCCAGCTCCCCCTCGGTCAATACAGCAGCAACCCAGTAACCACACCCACCACTCCTCCGGCCAAGCAATTGCTTGACACCCCCCTATTCCCGCCATTACACTCCTGTAAGTCAGCTGACTCCTGCTGACCCCGGCCGCTCCTGCCTCTGCCACCGATCCCCGCAGAATTCCCTCTTAAAACCCAATTCCCCCCCCCCCCCCCTCCACACCCCCTGCAAACGAACGTGGACTCCAATCCAATACCGCCTCCCTGCGTCCGGCCCTGCCCCCTCTTTCCGCAGGAAAAGAAAACCTGCGCTACCAGTCCAGGCTGACCCCACCCTCCAACCTCACCCCCATCCCCAGAGGCCCAGGGTTCCTGGCCCCTTCTCCCTCCACCGAATGCGGGGAACAACCCCTCCCAGATCAGCGCCCGCACAGAAAAAAAAAGGAACTCAAATATCACCCTCTCCCACTCCACAACATCCCCCAAAACATGCTACAGACCACTAATTTGAGTCCATCTTCTCATTTTTGATAAAGGTCCATGCCTCGTTTGGCGTATCAAAATAGTGGCGACGATCCTGATATGTGACCCACAGTCGCACGGGCTGCAACAGCCCAAACTTCACCCCCTTTCTGTGGAGAACCGCCTTGGCCCGATTGAATCCTGCCCTCTTCTTGGCCAGCTCTGCGCTCCAGTCCTGGTAAATGCGAATTTCAGCATTCTCCCACCTGCTGCTCCGCTCCTTCTTCGCCCATCTCAAGATGCACTCCCTGTCGGTGTAACGGTGAAACCTCACCACCACAGCTCTGGGCAGCTCATTCGCCCTTGGTTTCCTCACCAGGACTCTGTGCTCCCCATCCAGCTCCAAGGGCCTCGGGAAGGCTCCCGCACCCATCAGCGTGCTCAGCATCGTAGCCACATACGCCCCAGCAACCCACCCCTCCGCACCTTCAGGGAGATCCAAAATCCGTGAATTCTTCCTTCTCGACCTGTTCTCCAGATCCTCGAATTTCTCCTGCCACTTTTTATGGAGCACCTCGTGCGCCTCCACCTTCACTGCCAGGCCCAGGATCTCATCCTCGTTATCAGAGGCCTTCTGCTACACCTCTTTAATCGCTGTCCCCTGCATCTTCTGGGTCTCTACCAGCCTTTCTATTGATGCCTTCATAGGGCAAACATCTCTGCCTTCGATTCCGCAAAGCAACTTCGTAGAAACTCTTGCTGCTCCCGCGACCATTGAGCCCACGCTGCCTGGTCTCCGCCCGCCGCCATCTTGCTTTTTCGCACCCCTTCTCCTCTCTTCTCTAATGCCCCTTTTTTGACCGCACCGCTCCTGGTCCACTCCATACAGTGCTGGGGGGGACCTTACTGCCGTCTTCCCACACCGGGAATCGTCAACCAAGTGCCGCTGGGGCTCCTTAAAAGGGCCCAAAAGTCAATTTCTGGCGGGAGCTGCCGAATGTGCGACCTACCCAGGCATAGCCGCAACCGGAAGTGATCTGCTGTCAGTATTATTAACAATTCTATTAACCAGTCATGTCACTGTCAATGATTTTTGCACGCACTCAGCCAGATCCCTCTGTTCCTGCATTCCCTTTAGAATTGTCCCCTTTCTTTTATATTATCTCGCCATGTTCTTCCTCCCAAAATGAATCACTTCACATTCTTTGCATTGAATTTTCTCTATCACTTGTCCGCAATTGTACCAATTTGTCTATGTCCTTTTGAGGTTCTACACTATGCACCTGAGTTCATGATGCTTCCAAGTTTAATTTCAACCACACATTTTTAAATTGTGCCCTATATTCCAAGACTAGGTTATTAATATTTCTTAGGGAAAGCAGGGGTTCTAACACCAACATCTGAGTAACTCCACAAAAAATCTTCCTCCAGTTCTCAAAAGATCCATTAACCACGACTTTGTTTCATGTCACTCAGCTAATTTTGCATCCATGTCTCGGGCATAATCCCTAAATCGACGGAAGATTGGGAAATTATAGCTTGAGCCACCAAAGTTTTACTGTCACTTCCCTCAATATCCTTGGATGTATGTCACCTGGTCCTGGTGACTTATCAACTTCAAGGACAGACGGACTAACCAATACCTCTTCCTTTTCACTCACTGGGCTAAATCGTTGGCTTTTAAAGCAGACCAAGCAGGCCAGCAGCACGGTTCGATTCCCGTACCAGCCTCCCCGGACAGACGCCGGAATGTGGCGACTAGGGGCTTTTCACAGTAACTTCATTGAAGCCTACTCGTGACAATAAGCAATTTTCATTTCATTTCATTTCGTTCATTTCATTTCATTTCATTTAAAGTGTCTGAACTACCGTGTCTTTCATCATGACTTGGGCAGCATATTCTTCCTCGGTAAAGTATTCATTTAATACCCAAACCATGTGCCCTGCTTCCATGCATAATCCCCTTTGTGGTCCCTAAGTGTCCCCACTCATTCTTTTGAAACCCATTTACTATTTACATGCCTTTTGGATATGATATTTGGATTCCTTTTTATGTTAGCTGCCAGTCTCTTTGCAAACTCTCTCCTTGCTTCTCTTATTTGCTTTTTCAACTCCCTCCAAACCTTCTATATTGGCCTGGTTGTCTATTGTGGTATCCACTTGGCATCTGTCTTAAGCACACTTTTTCTGCTTTATCTTAATCTCTTTCTCTCTTTTTATATGTGTTTATTGTCTCTCCCAATATTCTGTGCAGCTTGTATTATTACCTCCTGGTTATCATACTGCTGCCATGTTAGAATTAAACTGTTCTCAATAGTACTAGAAATTGCCCTGGCTCTGTTAGGTGCAACCTGCCTACCCTATACAGATACAATGTCCCCCCAGAATAGGTCCCAATGACACAGTAATCTAAAATCCTACCTCCTGTACCATCTCTTCTACGTTTATCTGCTTTATCTTAGATGTATATATTCACTTGCATATGTAACTAGGAATGATATGGAGATTATTGACCATAGAAGAATAGAACCATGAAATTCCCCACAGTGCAGAAGGAGACCATTCAGCTTATCGAGTCTACTGACCCTCTGGAAGAGCTCATCACCCAGGCCCAAGTCCCCACCCATAACCCCACCTGGCCTTTTCGACACTTAGCATGGCCAATCCACTCAATCTGCATATCTATGGACTGTGGGAGGAAATCGGAGCACCGAAATCCACGTAGCCATGGGGAGAAAGTGTAAACAGACAGTCACCAAGGGCCGCAATTGAACCCAGGTCCTGGTGCTGTGAGGCAGCAGTGCTACCCACAGTGTCACTTGCAAAATAAAATAAATCACTAAATATAAAAGTATAACATATGACAAATATAAAATTACACTCACGTCAGTACTATAATTTTAGGTTGTCCAAGCTCCATCAAGTGGCTGAAATTGGTTAGTGCAGGAAGCACCTGGAATCCTGAGAGCACCTGCACCGACTAACATCTGTCACTAGATGGAGCACAAGGGCTGAAAATAGACCCTTGGAAGATCAGATTGGGGGAGTGTGGAGACAAGGCTGGGGTGAGGGTAGGCAGGCTGGAGATGGTGCGGTGGCACAATGGTTAGCACAGCTTCCTCACAAAGCCAGGGACCCAGGTTCGATTCCGACCTCAGGGACTGCCTTTGTGCAGTTTTTACATTCTCCCTGTGTCTGCGTGGGTTTCCTCCGGGTGCTCCGGTTTCCTCCCACACTCCAAAGATGTGCAAGTTAGGTAGATTGGCCATGATAAATTGTATCTTAGTGTTCAAAAGGTTAGGTGGGGTTGCGGGGATAGGACAAGGGAGTGGGCCTCAGTAGGGTGCTGTTTCAGAGGGTCAGTATAGACTTGATGGGCCGAATGGCCTCCTTCTACACTAGTGACTCTATGAGAGTAACACCCCCAGTGAGTTGGTGCTTTGGAGGCTGGAGAGCAATGCCAGGAGGCAAAGGGCATCCGCGAGAGAAAGGGGGACTGAGAGTGAGAGCAGAAGCGCTGTGGGAAACATACCGGCAGGCCACAGAACAGAAAGTTTGCGGCAAACAACTTTAAAGTGAAACCAGCAGTGTTGAGTTAATATACTGACACTCTTTTATTACTAATGTTAAAATGAGGCATTAAGTGAGTCAATATTAGGCAGCGACTCACTGTATTCCTTTGGTACCGATGAGGACCATGACCAGTGGATGTTCCTCCTCCCCTCTCAGTGTGCTGCGCAGTTTCTTCGTGACTTTTACTACAGAGGCACATACAATCCTACATTCATGTCAATGGTCGCAGAAATGCCTGACTGTTTATCTAGCTATCAAATTTCCTATCACTACAGCTCTTACAATCTTCTTAATTTCCCCTGTACACTTGAGATAGTTGTGGTGTCATGGACTTTGTTCCTGCTCTCCTACCCAGATGAACCATCACTTACATTGCATTCAGAACTTGTTGGAAAATGAGATGCACTCAGTGGACTCATACACTACTTACCCGCTTCTTCCTGACTGTCTGATGGTCATCTATACCCTCTTTATATACTATCCACAATGCATTCAACCTTGCAGATGCACCGCACTGATGTCAGTTGCTGCTAAAACTTCACACCTAGAGCTTGAACTTTTACATCTGATGACACTTCCAAGACATATAGTTATCCAGGACACTTGGTGTCCCCACATGAAACATGATGTGTACTCCACGGATTGAATACTACTTATCAGATAATCAAAATTACTACTTTAAAAAAATGAAGACTTACCAGCCACTCACTTCTCTTCTGCTAACATCACTTAAATATTGGGAGGTGTTTAACCCTTATTATGCAAAACAAATTGCATATTTTAATTTCCGAGCTCCTTGGATGAATTTCCTAACGATAGAGAAAGGGAAAAAAAGGTACAATACTCACCAGACAATCAGCTCATGGCTTTCCTGGGATGTTGCAGTTTGATTTCAGCTCCCCCCACCCCCACTACGGTCCCACCCTGTTTCACAGTGATCCTGTTCTGCCTAGCAGTGCTCTTTCAGTGTTTCCAAATTGAATGAAGCCAGAACTTTGCTTTGTGTTATTGAAACATTTTCTCCAATGCTGGAATTTGAGTATTTTCTCCATGACTGGAATATTTGCACCAGTTATTCTACCCGAATCCATATGGGGAGTAAATTTGCACTCACAGTGTGGAACCTTATTGGACTGGAGAGAGGGTAAAAGATGGAGTAGCATAATATAGATTGGAGTCTGTGATTCAGGCTCTCATATAGTGAGCTCCACATTGCAAGGATACTTTAATGCTCTCATGCCTTGATGTTGTTCATGCCAATTGTAATGTGAAATGTCAGAGGTGAGGACAGGACAGATCTGGACATTAAGCCTGCTGTATGAAACGTCTTTGGAATTTCAATGACTAAAATTACCCATTTGAAATTGCTTGTTCAGGAAAATCTACAGAAATACGTAACCACACAGAATGCAACACAGGAAGAAGAGAAGACCCTGCAGAATAGGAAAATAGCTGCATTGAAAACCATTGAGGTTTATGCTCCATGCAAGATCTTGATTGGGAAAGAGCTTCTAGAAGCTCCTGGCATTGATGAATCCGATCCATTGACGTTAAAAGAAATCAGTGATGTGCTGAATGAGGTAAGTTATTTGAATGAAATTGTAACAATTTGGGGGTTTTGAGCCACATTGAAGCAGTAACAGACTTGATTTGATTTGATTTATTGTGACATGTACCGAAGTACAGCACGGCATTATTGGGCACGGGATATTGGGCAGCATGGTAGCAATTGGGCAGCACGGTAGCATGGTGGTTAGCATAAATGCTTCACAGCTCCAGGGTCCCAGGTTCGATTCCCGGCTGGGTCACTGTCTGTGTGGAGTCTGCACGGCCTCCCCGTGTGTGCGTGGGTTTCCTCCGGGTGCTCCGGTTTCCTCCCACAGTCCAAAGATGTGCGGGTTAGGTGGATTGGCCATGCTAAATTGCCCGTAGTGTCCTAAAAAAGTAAGGTTAAGGGGGGGGTTGTTAGGTTACGGGTATAGGGTGGATTTGTGGGTTTGAGTAGGGTGATCATTGCTCGGCACAACATTGAGGGCCGAAGGGCCTGATCTGTGCTGTACTGTTCTATGTACAGTGAAAAGTAATTTTCTGCGGCCGAGGAACGTTCACAGTACGTACATAGTAGACAAAAGAATAATCAACAGAGAGCATTGACAAATGGTACATCGGCAAAACAGTGATTGGTTACTGATGAGACCATCAATTCACGAGACACGTGCTTTAAGATATGAACAGTGGTTTTAATCTACTTACAATAGAGCCAGCCTGTAACACGATGAACCCTGGATGAACTGGTTGGCTGGCTCTGGGCATCGATCTTTATACTGCAGTCCAGGGGGAGGAGCTGTGGGCGGAGCCAAGGATGGAGCCCTGTACAAACTCCTATGCATTCCCAGTGCTACTCCCCATAGTAGTCGGGCAACACAACTGCGCTCACAATAATATGGTATCATATATATTACAGTGTGAATTACATTCACCACAGTTACAGTGCGGGACAAGGGGCCAAACAAAGCAAATACATGAGCAAGAGCAGCATAGGGAGTTGTGAATAGTGTTCTTACAGGGAGCAGATCAGTCTGAGGGGGAATCATTCAGGAGTCTTGTAGCTGTGGGGAAGAAGCTGTTCCTATCTCTGGATGTGCGGGTCTTCAGATTTCTGTACCTTCTGCCTGATGGAAGGGTCTGGAAGAAGGTAATGCCTGGGTGGGAGGGGACTCTGATAATGCTGTCTGCCTTCCTGAGGCAGCGAGAGGTATAAACAGAATCAATGTCTGGGTGGCAACCTTGTGTGATGCTTTGGGCTGAATTCACCACACACTGCAGTTTCTTGCGATCTTGGACCAAGCAGTTGCCATACCAAGTTGTGATGCAGCCGGATAGGATGCTCTCTATCGCACATCTGTAGAAGTTTTTGAGAGTCGATGCAGACATGCCAAATTTATTTAGCTTCCGGCAGCTTTGCTGTGGTTCAACTTTATTGAGACAAAATTAGGTGAACTTTACTAAGTTCTCAAATAAACTTGGACATTGGTTTGCAATTTAACACAGTTTATATTACATGTGTCAAGATGTGGATGACACATTTAATTTGGTCTTCAAGCCGTTGTCCCTCACTATCATTTGTGCCTTGTTTGTTCTGTTTCTTGATGGTCTCTATCTGCTGCACAAACAAATGTTTTTTAATTCTTGACCTTTATCCAATTAACCCCTCCCTTTCCCCAATCATCTTTCTTTAGCCTTGAATGTGTGTGTGCATGCTTTCCTTGAGCTACTAGGAATAGTTTATGTTGCTTCTCTTGACGTCTGGAGCTTCTGGCTTGGAGACAGAGACGCTGCTGGCTGCGCCACAAGACCCCCCAATAGCTCCTGTTTTTTTTTTAATAAGCAATTTTATTGAGGTAGTTTTTGGCTTTATAACCGTTACAGACATCATCAGAAAGAAAGCAAAAAAGGCAAAAATGTGCAAACATCCACGTACTTTCAATACTTCCATCGTAACATATTGCACAAGCCCGCTCCCCTCCCACCGGTACTACCCGCCATATTTTCCCTCCTACTCTACTCTACCTCCCCCCACCCCCCTGCTGACGCTCACTCTCCCGCAAAGAAGTCAATAAATGGTTGCCACCTCCGGGTGAACCCCTGCACAGATCCCCTCAAGGCGAATTTAATTTTTTCCATCCCCAGGAAACTCGACATGTCCGCAAGCCACCACTCAGTCTTCGGGGGCTTTAAGTCCCTCCACGCCAATAATATTTGTCGCCTGGCTATCAGGGAAGCAAAGGCCAAAACATCGGCCTCTTTCTCCCCCTGGACGCCCGGGTCTTCCGAAACCCCAAAAATTGCCACCCCTGGACTCATCACCACCTTTGTTTTTAGCACCTGGGACATGACCCCCGCAAATCCCTCCCAGTACCCCCTCAGCTCAGGGCATGCCCAAAACATGTGAACATGGTTCGCTGGTCCTCCCGCGCACCTAGCGCATTTGTCCTCTATCCCGAAAAATTTGCTCATCCGAGCCACCGTCATATGGGCCCGGTGAACGACCTTAAATTGGATCAGCCCGAGCCTAGCACATGTCGCAGTCGAATTTACCCTACTCAGGGTCTCTGCCCACAGCACATCCTCCATTTCCCCACCTAGCTCCTCCTCCCATTTAAGTTTCAGTTCCTCTGTCTGGGACCCTTCCTCCCTCAAAAGCACCTTATATATACCTGAGACTCTGCCCTCCCCTTCTTCCCTCCTAGAGACTATTCTGTCGAGGATCCCCATTGGCGGGAAGCGTGGGAAAGATGGGACCTGTCTACGAACAAAGTCCCGCAACTGTAGGTATCTAAAATAATTTCCCCTTACCAACCCAAATTTCTTCTCCAAGCCCCTCAAACTCGCGAAGCTCCCTTCCAGGAACATATCACCCACCCTTCCCGCCCCTGCTCGCCGCCATACTCGGAACCCCCATCCATACTGCCGGGGGCAAACCGATGGTTGTCGCAGATTGGCGCCCAGACAGATGCCCCCATCTCCCCTACATGCCTCCTCCACTGGCCCCATATCCGCAGGGTCGCCACCACTACCGGGCTGGTGGTGTACTTGGCCGACGGCAGCGGTAGAGGAGCCGTGACCAGGGCTTCCAAGCTGGAGCCCCTGCACAAAGCCGCCTCCACCCGCTCCCAAATAGACCCCGTACCCACCATCCACTTCCTTATCATAGCGATGTTGGCCACCCAGTAATAATTGATCAGACTCGGCAAAGCCAGCCCTCCCTCGCTGCGGTTCCTCTCCAACATTGCCTTCTTCACCCGCGGGGATTTTCCCGCCCCGACAAAGCTCATGATCAGCCCGTTAACTCTTTTGAAGAAGGACTGTGGGATAAAGATCGGGAGGCACTGAAAAATAAACAAAAATCGAGGGAGGATTGTCATCTTTACAGTCTGCACCCTCCCTGCCAGCGACAGCGGGAGTGCATCCCATCTCCGAAACTCTCCCTTCATTTGCTCCATCACCCTGGCCAAATTTAACTTATGCAGCCTACCCCAGTCTCGTGCCACCTGGATTCCCAAATACCGGAAATTTTCCTCAACCAGCCTAAACGGTAGCCCTCTCAATCTGTTCTCCTGGCCTCTTGCCTGGACCACAAACATTTCACTCTTGACCGTATTTAATTTGTATCCTGAGAACTGGCCGAACTTCCTCAGCATTCCCAGTATAGTTCCCATCCCGGCCACTGGGTCCGACACGTACAGTAGCAGGTCGTCTGCATAAAGAGAAACCCTGTGTTCAACCCCGCCCCTCACCATCCCCTTCCAACCCTCTGCGGCTCTCAGCGCAATCGCCAGCGGCTCTATGGCCAGCGCAAACAGCAGCGGGGAGAGCGGGCAGCCCTGTCTGGTCCCTCGGTACAACCTAAAGTACTCCGACACCTCTCTGTTAGTCCTGACGCTGGCCCTCGGGGCCTGATATAATAATTTTATCCAATCATCCAATCCCTCCCCGAACCCAAACCGTCCGAGCACCTCCCATAGATAGTCCCACTCCACCCGGTCAAAGGCTTTCTCGGCGTCCATTGCCACCACTACCTCCACCTCTCTACCCGCTGGGGGCATCATTATCACATTGAGTAATCTCCTCAAATTGGCCGCCAGTTGCCTATCTTTCACGAACCCCGTTTGATCCTCCCCAATCACCTCCGGTACACAGTCCTCCATTCTACCCGCCAGTACTTTTGGCAGGAGCTTGGCGTCTACATTAATCAGGGAGATTGGCCTGTAGGACCCGCACGCCTCCGGGTCTTTACCCCGCTTCAATATCAGAGATATGGTGGCTTGTGACATTGTCGGCGGCAGGGTCCCTCTGTCCCTTGCCTCATTGAAAACCTTCGCCAAGACCGGGCCCACCAGCTCAGAGAACTTCCTATAAAACTCTACTGGGTATCCATCCGGCCCCGGGGACTTCCCCGACTGCATAGCCTTAAGGCCCCCCAATACCTCCTCTACTCTAATCGGGGCCCCCAGCTCTTCCACTCGCCCCCCACCAACTTTTGGGAATGTTAACCCATCCAGAAACCTTTTCAACCCCTCCGGTTCTTCCGGCGGCTCCGAAGTGTACAGCTTACGATAGAAGTCCCGGAATACCCTATTCAATTCTGCCGGGTCCTCCACTTTGCGCCCCCCCTTGTCCCTCACTCTACCTATTTCCCTGGCCGTCTCCCTCCTCCTGAGTTGCTGCGCTAACAGTCTGCTAGCCTTTTCCCCATGCTCGTACCCCACTCCTCTCGCCTTCCTAAGCTGTTCCACGGCCCTGCTCGTGGATGGTGCCCCCAGTTCCGCCTGTAGTCTCTGCCTCTCCCTGAGTAAAACCTCCCCCGGGGACTCCGCGTGCTCTTCATCTATCCGACCCATTTCTCTGACCAATCTATCCATCTCTGCCCGGTCTGCCTTGGCTCTGTGGGCCCCAATTGAAATCAGCTCCCCCCGCACTACTGCCTTTAGCGCCTCCCACAAGGTCGCCGCTGAGACCTCCCCCGTGTCATTCACCTGCAGGTAATTTTTTATGCATTTCCGCAGCCTCTCGCAGACCCCCTCCTCCGACAGCAGTCCCACATCTAGCCTCCATTGCGGGCGTTGATAGCTCGCTCCCCTGAACTGCAGGTCCACCCAATGCAGGGCATGGTCTGAAATGGTAATTGCTGAGTATTCCGTGTTCTTTACCTCCCCCATACAGTCCCTGCTTAGTACAAAGAAATCTATCCTGGAATATACTTTATGGACGTGCGAGTAAAACGAGTAGCCCCTTCCTGTTGGCTGTCTATCTCTCCAGGGGTCCACTGCCCCCATTTGCTCCATAAACCCTTTCAGCTCCCTTGCCATTGCTGAGAGTCTACCCGTTCTGGGACACGACCGATCCAAAGTCGGCTCAAGGACCATGTTAAAGTCCCCTCCCATTATTAGCCTGCGAGAATCCGGGTCCGGGATCTTCCCCAGCACTCTTTTAATGAAGTCCACGTCATCCCAGTTCGGGGCATATATATTCACCAGCACCACTCTTCTCCCCTCCAGTCTGCCCCGTACCATCAGGTATCTACCCCCCCCCTGTCTGCGGATATGCCCTCTGCCTCAAATTGCACGCGCTTGTTGATCATGATTGCCACCCCTCTGGACTTCGAGTCCAAGTCCGAGTGGAAGACCTGGCTAATCCAGCCCTTCCTTAGCCTGGCCTGGTCTGACACTTTCAGATGTGTCTCCTGCAACATAATTACGTCCGCCCTCAGAGCCCGCAAGTGCGCGAACACCCGCGCCCTCTTAACCGGCCCATTCAGTCCCTTGACGTTCCAGGTGATCAGCCTGGTCGGGGGGCACATCCCACCCCCCCACCCCGCCGGTCAGCCATAGCCTTTCTCGGGCCGGCCCCTGGCCCGTGCGTCGCGCCATTCCTGGCCCGCCCTTTGGCTGCCTCCACCCTTGACCTCCTTTCCAGTGCCTATTTCAAGTCCCTCTCCCGTCAGCAGAACAACCCCCCCCCCCCCCCCCCCAACCCCATCCCCCGATAGCCCCACCCCTGCCATCTACTGGCTGTAACTTCCCCCCCATCTGACTCCCTTGACTAGCCAATCTGCTAGCCCGGTGACTCAACACTCCGGCGCTTTCCTGTCTCATTCCCATTGTTTCCCCGTCCTCCTCCCCACCCACTGGGGCAAGCCAGCTCCAGTGTCTTCCGCAAGCTGCACAAAAAGCACAAACCAGTCCAAACAGGAAAAAAAACCACAGAAAAAAGAGAAAAAGCACATAAATATATACCCTAACCCCCCCCCCCATAAGAAACAAGAGAGACCACAAAAAAACCAACAAAAAAAAAGGGGTGGGGGAAGGGGGGGGGGGGTTAACCCCCCAAACCAATGTCCATGAACAAAGGAAAGAGTCTCAAATGTTCCGCTTGGCCCAGCAAACCATTGAGCAGCAGTCCAGGCACATTCGGCGTTCCTTCCCACAGAAATCCTCGGGCCCTAACTCGCGTCCTTGGGGCCTCCTTTCGGGACCAGCCCCAGGTCCCTCACAAAATCCATCGCTTCTTCGGGCTCGGAGAAGTAGTGGTGTTGATCCTGGTGCGTGACCCATAGCCGAGCTGGGAACAGCAGACCAAACTTCACGTGCTTCTTGAACAGCACCTCCTTGACATTCTTAAAGGCTGCTCGCCGCCGAGCCACCTCCTGGCTTAGGTCCTGATAAATGCGGAGAACACTGTTGTTCCACGTGCTGCTCCTGGCGCTCTTTGCCCACTGCAGCACCCGCTCCTTGTCCACGAACCTGTGGAACCTAATCACCATCGGGCGGGGGGGCGGGGGGGCCCGCCCGGCCGCCCGCCCCTGCCTTACCTGCACTCTGTGTGCCCCCTCCAGCTCCGGCGGTCGCGGAAAGGCTTCGGACCCCATCAGCTGCTTCAGCAGGTCTGCTACAAACGCTGCAGCATCAGCTCCCTCAGCCCCCTCCGGGAGGCCGACCATCCTCAGATTGTTCCTGCGGACTCTATTCTCCAGCTCCTCCACTCTGTCCAGCAGTCTTCTCTGCCGCTCTTTCAGGCCGTCAACTTCTAGCGCTGCAACCGTTTGCGCATCCGCCTGCTCCTCCACCGCCTCTCCCAGCTCCTTAACTTTAACATCCTGGGCGTCCAGCCTTTGGTTCAGCTGATCCACCGCTTTCTGGATTGGGTCCAAGCTGTCCCGCTTCAGCGCTTCAAAACTGGACTTCATTACCTGGAGCATGTTATCCAGCGCTTGCTGGATTGCTGAGTCCGGGGTCCGTGTGTCCGCCATCTTAGGTCCCAGGTAATTTTCTCCAGGTCCTTGTCTCTGTCCCTTTTTCTCCTTCTTCTTCTGCCTTCTGGAATCCCGCTGTTCCATGTGCCGCAGCCCGCTCCTCATCACCTTCGCTGCCGCCTTCCTTCGCCCAGCTCCTTAAATCTTACCTGCTGGGCATCTGAAGTGGGTCCAAGCTGACCCTCTTCAGCAACTCCAAACTTTTTTTCCTTGTCCTGGAGGAAGGAAGGTCCGTGGGTCCGCCATCTTACCCTTCAGGTCAGTTTCCTCCTTGCCTCCGTCTCTCTCTCTCTCTTTCTTCCTCTACCTGCTGGCCTCCCACGCTTCCATCTGCTGCAGCCCGCTCTCCTCTTCTTTCCCGGCAGCCTTTTTGCCGCCCCCGTGGTCCCGCTATCGCGGGGAATCAGCTGCTCAGCCCCGCCGGAGTGAGAGCCACCGAATGTGCGGCTCACTCGGACATCGCCGCCACCGGAAGTCCCAGCTCCTGTTGTTTTTGTCAATTGTATTTTTTATGTAAGTAATGCCCCTTTTATCTCAACATGTGATCGCAATGCTTTTACAAACTGGTTTCTTCTCTGATAAAGAGAGACATTCTGCAGGCCTTCTCATACACGCAGTTTTTCAGGCACAGCCTTTTAAGGTCCCAGCTTTTTACTACGAGTAAACTTTTTATAAAATTGACACAAACTTGCAGTATCTACCTTGACATCTTTCTATGCTCTGCCCCATTTCTAAGCTGTTTCTATTTTACTACAATGCAAGGAAGGGTCTCCAATATAATCAAATGTTAGTCAACTACAAAGTTAGGTGTTAGTTTCTTATAATGAAAGTAGATTTTAACAATTAGTATTCTGACTAGTAACCTAATAATCTTACAAAATGTATAGAACAGTTAATATTTTGTGAAGTAATGTTGATGTAAGAGTTTCTAAGCAGTTAAGTGGTGCGTTACAGAGAAGAAGATGCTAATAATGACCACTTCAACTCCTGTATCATTGATGCTCTACTCCATTCCTCCTCTATTATATAATGGGCAGGATTCTCCGTTTGCCGACGGCAAAATCGTGAAGCGCGATTGGGCGGAGAATAGCTTACGATGCCAAAATCGCGGTTGGGCGCTGGTTTGACACCAAATCGGGATGCTCCGGCACCCCAAAAATTGGGTCAATGCTTCGCTCGCTGCCCGGGTAAAGGTACAGTAGGCATATCATTAGCGGGCCTGACACCCAATGCTCCAGTGCCTCCACGAGATTTACAGCCTCCGATGGGCCGAGTTCCCGACGGCGTAGTTCACTTGTGGTTATAAAAATCGTGAACCTGGTGTCCTGGTTGCTGAGTGAGAGAGAGGAGGTAGGAAATGGCGTGGAGTGACTGCGGCTATCGGCTCGGACACCGGCCGTGCTGGCTGCGGTGGGGGGGGGGGGGTAACGCGCCTGCCAGGGCCGGTGGAGGGGCAGGGGGACAGGCCGAGAAGCCAGGGAGACCACCCCCACAGGTCTGGGGCAGTACCCAGGCACCGATGGCCATTACAGCAAATCTCCTGGGACGACCGGGCCTGGATGGGCCCGGCCACTTCTCGGGCGTCCCAGGTGGAGTGATGCCGCCCTATCCTGCTCGCTGTCTACCAGAAGCATCAGGCCAGGAGGGGGAGAGCCCGAGGTGCTGCACTGTTCCAGGCACCTCTCCTGCTGGGGTCAACGGCATGTGACTCAGCACCTCCTCTTCCCTCAGCGTGCCCGATGGCTCCCGGGCTAATCCATGGGATGGGAGTGCGAGTGGAGCCATACCCTAAGGTCCCCCCGCTACCTGGCGCTGCCAGTCCTGGAGGCCCGTTCTGCACGTTCGGGGCAATGGAGCACAGGGAGTGGACCATCTCTGTGAGGGTCTGTGCCACATCGGTCAGTGACTAACCCTAAACCGCTGGGACTGGGACACCTCCCTCTGGGAATGGGACACCTCCCTCTGGGAATGGGACACCTCCCTCTGGGACACCTCCCTCTGGGAATGGGACACCTCCCTCTGTGAATGGGACACCTCCCTCTGGGACTGGGCCACTCTGCCCAGTATCTATGCCATGCCGGCCAGCGCCTGGGTAATGCCGACAATGTTCCCAGCCATGGCCTGCTGTGAGTGGGCCACGCTGAGGAGTGCCGCCTCTATGTCCAGGTGGTTCTGGCACATGGTTGCCTGTGAGAGGCCAGCCCTGTCCTGGGCCTCGGCCCCCGCCTGCACAGAATGCCCCAGGCCTTGCACACTCTGACCCATATCACCACCGTCGCCCCCATTGCGTCCACCGCGGACGCCACCAGTGCAGTGTCGGCCTGGGTGGCACGCATGACCGGCACCACTCGCTGCTCCTGCACGTGGATGGATTCCTCCACCTGTGCCCACAGGTGCTAGATGCTCGCCGTCATCTCCTCTTGTGGTCCCTGGCTCACTGTATCTGCACTGTGGCTGGGACTGGATGTTCCAGAAGTCCGGGACCCGTCTGGACGGCAGCTGGCTCCTGGGGCCGGTCTGCCCTCCGACCGTCTGGCCCCTTGGCTGCTCCTATCTCCCCCTGCTGTACCAGACCGACTGTGTGGTGCTCACCAGATAGTGTCCCAGGAGGCTCCTCACTAATGTGTCCAACCGAGGTGATAGTCTCTGAGACGGTGTGGGGTGTAGGAGACAGCTATGACGGAAAGTCCGTGCCCTCCTCCAACCCGAGCTCCAGGGTGTCCTGAGTCTCGGGCGGAGAGCTGGTGTTCGGGCTGCTCTCCCGGTCAGTGCTCGGCTGTGCGGGGGGCACCGGCTCTGGCACTGGCTGGGGGCGGGGTACTCCGGATGGACCGGGCTCATGTCCGGCCGGCCCTGTAAGGCACAAGATGACATGTATCCATGTATCATTAGACAGTGGGCCGGAGTGTGTGTGTGTGTATGTATGGGGGGGTAGAGGGTGGGGGGGAGGGGGGGAGGGATGTGTGGGGGTGGTCCACTCATGTGTTGGCATGGAGGACCCATGCACATCCGCCTTCCCCCATCGTCCCAAGCACCCCCCAAGCCCCAATATCCCCAGCTCCCCATGGTGGCCCATTCCCAACTGGGACAGCAGTTCCAGTGCCCTTGAGCTGCATAGCTGAAAATGGAAATGGATATTCACCTCCTCCGTTCCCCACAGCAACCACTGCGCCAGCTTCACTGTTTTAAAAAGGACTAAACGACACCCATGTGATTTTTCGCTGGGGAGCCGGTTAAGACCGGCAAGGCCATTACATTCAACTTCAATCTTGCGAGTGAGATTGAAATGAATGCAAATTGGGGTTAAAGATATGCTCACCATATTTGGGTGAGATCTGGACGAGCCATCGGGAGCGGACGAGTGGGATGGCAAACTGATTAGTGCCCGGCGAGAATCTCAATTTTGGCCTTTCCACTGTTTAACCAGTGCTCCCAGATATGTGCTGGGCGCAACGTGATGGTTAAATCATGCCCCTTATCTCTATGGCTGTCTGCCATGTAGCTTTGTCTTCCTAGTGGCTGGGGCTGGTTTAGCTCACTGGGATAAATCGTTGGCTTTTAAAGCAGACCAAGCAGGCCAGCAGCATGGTTCGATTCCCGAACCAGCCTCCCTGGACAGGCGCCGGAATGTGGCGACTAGGGGCTTTTCACAGTAACTACATTTAAGCCTACTCGTGACAAGCAATGGTTGAAGCATCCCTGGGAAAGGCAGCTCAGTTCCAGTTGGGAGTCTGTAGAAGATCTTGGAGGAAGAATATGAGTAGATCTGGACCTGGGCGACCCTGTTTCATCTCACAATGTGCAGCAGTGGTATGGCCTGGATGGCAGACAGAGAGCAGCAAGAGTAATGGCGAGGGGAGCATTGAGATCATCAATACTGTCATCTTGAAAGAGAGAAATGGAATAGCAGATTGGTACTCCAAGGGGCCATTCTAACTTCCCCAAAGTTGGTGCCTTAGCACAGAGAGTAGACAGCTAGGCAGTCTGCAGGCCCCTTGCAAACTGGAATTAAAAGCTAGCAGTCTGAGCCGGGGCAGCAAGGTGACTTTGCGTCACTCCTGCTTGAGCACCCTCGGCATTCAGAGGTTTGGCTGAAGCTGTTCTGCGCTCTACAGGCAGTATTCTCCGCATGCTCCTCTCTCCCCATGCTCCTCTCTCCCAATGCCCCTCTCTCCCCATGCTGTACTCTCCTCATGCCATTGTCTATACAGTGCAGAAAGAGGCCATTCGGCCCATCGAGTCTGCACCGACCCATTTAACCCTCACTTCCACCCTATTCCCGTAACCCACTAACCCCTCCTAACCATTTTTGGTCACCAAGGGCAATTTATCATGGCCAATCCACCTAACCTGTTGGTCTTTGGAATGTGGGAGGAAACCGGAGCACCCGGAGGAAACTCACGCAGACACAGGGAGAACGTGCAAACTCCGCACAGACGTGACCCAGCGGGGAATCAAACCTGGGACCCCAGCGTTGTGAAGCCACAGTGCTAGCCACTTGTACTACCATGCTGCCCCTCTTTCCCTGTGCTTACTCTTCACTCTTTCCTGTGCTCTCTCCCTGCGCTCTATCTGTTTGCTCCCTGTGCTCTCTCTCCGTTCTCGCTCTCCGTTCTGTACTCATGCCATTCTCTCTCTCCCTGGTCTCTCTCTGCTCACTTCCTGTACTCTCTTTCCACTCTGTCCTCCTGCTGTGCTCTTTCTTTGCTCTTTCATCATGCTGTGCTCTCTCTCTGCTCGTTCCATGTGTTCTCTCTTACATAGACATAGCACATAGCGTGGGCAGCACGGTAGCATTGTGGTTAGCACAATTGCTTCACAGCTCTCCCGCTCTCTGCTTTTTCCCTGTCCTCTCTCTCCGCATTCTCCCTGTGCTCTCTCTCCGTTCTCGCTCTCCGCTCTGTACTCATGCCATTCTCTCTCTCCCTGGTCTCTCTCTGCTCACTTCCTGTACTCTCTTTCCACTCTGTCCTCCTGCTGTGCTCTTTCTTTGCTCTTTCATCATGCTGTGCTCTTTCTCTGCTCGTTCCATGTGTTCTCTCTTACATAGACATAGAACATAGCGTGGGCAGCACGGTAGCATTGTGGTTAGCACAATTGCTTCACAGCTCTCCCGCTCTCTGCTCTTTCCCTGTGCTCTCTCTCCGCACTCTCCCTGTGCTCTCTCTCCCTGTGCTCCCTCCCTCTCTGCTCTCTCTCTCTGCTCTTTCCCTAGTGCTATCTCTACCCCCGCCTCATGATATGCTCCCCCTCCATGAACACAGGCCAAATCTTTGAAAATCAGCAGTTCTCTTTGGCAATATTCACTCCCCAATTGTAAAGCTTTTCCGGAGTTCTGGTTGAAGGGATAAAGTTGGTTAACTGCACTGAATGTGCTCCTGTACTTTGTTCATTATATATTCTCTGTAAATGTGCACATTCCAAACCTGAGACATTATTTGATTTGCAGGTTAATTCGATTTTGTACATCTCAGACTCCTCTTTCAAAACAAGTGAAAAGGAAGTGAAAGAATTCCTGGTTCAAAGTGGCTTTCTTGACAGATGTCTGGAGAATCAGCAAGACCAAAAGCTATTTCTTGTCACATACCCAGAAAAGGTAATTTTTGCTTTTATTTAGTTTATATTTGTCGTTTGAAATAAAGCTGTACTGGAAAAAAGTACTTTCTCATACTTCAAAATCAAAGTAGTTTTTCATCTTTTGTCTGTATTCTTGGAAGACCTTCTCTTTGAAATATCAGAATTTAATGAGGAAAGATTTAGAGGAGGGGCAAAATTGGCAGGTCAGAATGATTGATAAGAATCCTGCTGATGTTAAATGTGAGGATATGCCAAACCCAGGAGGTAACCTTGGAACCCCAATTCTTAGTGGCGTATATTTTCAATTTGGTACAATGTGAGAAAATATATGGGAACCAGGGAGGAATAGAGCCATCATTGTGTGATCAATTAATAAATAATATTTATTAACTTAAAAGTTAAAAAAATACACAACAAGAAGGACTAGAACAAACTACGAAATGTAATCACATTGTAAGGCTATACACATGCAGTATTACATGAAGTTACCCCTTCTTTCCGAACTACTTCGGAACTTTCAGGGATCTATGTACATGGTACATAGGCAGCACGGTAGCATGGTGGTTAGCATAAATGCTTCACAGCTCCAGGGTCCCAGGTTCGATTCCCGGCTGGGTCACTGTCTGTGTGGAGTCTACACGTCCTCCCCGTGTGTGCGTGGGTTTCCTCCGGGTGCTCCGGTTTCCTCCCACAGTCCAAAGATGAGCGGGTTAGGTGGATTGGCCATGCTAAATTGCCCGTAGTGTCCTTAAAAAAAAGTAAGGTTAAGGGGGGAGTTGTTGGGTTACGGGTATAGGGTGGATACGTAGGTTTGAGTAGGGTGATCATTGCTCGGCACAACATCGAGGGCCGAAGGGCCTGTTCTGTGCTGTACTGTTCTATGTACTTACGTTTCCTGAACTCTGAGACACCCCTTTGTTCCCAAACAACATCCAATATTTTATAACTCTATGAGCTAAATCCAGCAAATAATTACCACATATGTTTGGGAAAATCGTCTTCAGTTTTAGTGAAGACGAAATCGTCTCGGTTTAAGTTTTAAATCTTAACCGGCTGCTCATGTAGCAATAACTTGTTTTCGGGAGACTGATTCTTCAGTTGGATGTGGCTGTGATAGTAGCTGATACTGTGTCCCTCTCTCCAGTTATTGGGCTTTGGATATATCATTCTTCCCCTTTGATGTTACCCACCCAGTGGATCTAGCTTTTAGCATATATGTGTCAGTTTCCTTATCTCCCCACTTTGAAGTTACCTCATCTACACCCCATTGATTTCCCTGAGTCACATAGTAAAAAATTGCTTTTCTCACTGATATGCTTATTTGCATATCAAAATTCCTTCTTGCAACTTCCGATACCAACACCCCTTTTAATTTAATTTTATCCCAATTTCATTTTTAAATCTTAATTCTCCCCAATTCTTAACATGATAGGACTCCTATACCAGAGGCCAGAGTCATTGTAAGACACAGGGGAGGCTTGAGATGCCCTAATTCCCATATCCAACAGCCTTAATGCCCTTGAAATGACTGCACCAAAATAATTCATGCCCACATTGGTATGGCATCTTCTTACACTCATTGTTGCCATTGCCTTGTGCTCGGCCTCTCCATGTGCTTTGGTTCATCCGAGGAAATGCTCAAACTGAGTCTCCCCCCATTCAGGCAGGCAAGGTTATACCTTCCATGTGACAAGTCACCATTCACTGCACCAACAGACCACATCCAAAAACATAACCGCAGTTTAATGAGATAGCACCCCTAATAATTAACATACTCAGACTTGAGACACTGTGATGGGAAATGTTCAGCCTGGAGTTCAGTTACTAGTGGTGTACCACAAGGATCTGTTTTGGGGTCACTGCTGTTTGTCATTTTTATAAATGACCTGGAGGAGGGCGTAGAAGGATGGGTGAGTAAATTTGCAGAAGCCACTAGAGTTGGTGGAGTTGTGGACAGTGCGGAAGGATGTTACAAGTTACAAAGGGACATAGATAAGCTGCAGAGCTGGGCTAAGAGATGGCAAATGGAGTTTAATGCAGAAAAGTGTGAGGTGATTCATTGTGGAAGGAATAACAGGAAGACAGAGTACTGGGCTAATGGTAAGATTCTTGGTGGTGTGGATGAGCAGAGATCTCGGTGTCCATGTACATAGATCCCAGAAAGTTGCCACCCAGGTTGAGAGGGTTGTTAAGAAGGCGTACGGTGTGTTAGCTTTTATTGGTAGAGGGATTGAGTTTCGGAGCCATGAGGTCATGTTGCAGCTGTACAAAACTCTGGTGCGGCCGCATTTGGAGTATTGCGTGCAATTCTGGTCGCCACATTTTAGGAAGGATGTGGAAGCATTGGAAAGGGTGCAGAGGAGGTTTACCAGAATGTTGCCTGGTATGGAGGGAAGATCTTATGAGGGAAGGCTGAGGGACTTAAGGCTGTTTTCGTTAGAGAGAAGGTTAAGAGGTGACTTAATTGAGGCATACAAGATGATCAGAGGATTAGATAGGGTGGACAGTGAGAGCCTTTTTCCTCGGATGGTGATGTCTAGCACGAGGGGATATAGCTTTAAATTGAGGGGAGATAGATAGGACAGATGTCAGAGTTAGGTTCTTTACTCAGAATAGTAATGGCATGGAATGCCCTGCCTGCAACAGTAGTGGACTCGCCAACAATCAGGGCATTCAAATGGTCATTGGATAGACATATGGATGATAAGGGAATAGTGCAGATGGGCTTTAGAGTGGTTTCACAGATCGGCGCAACATCGAGGGCCGAAGGGCCTGTACTGCGCTGTAATGTTCTATGTTCTAGTGGAGTCTTCCCTGTGTCCAGTAACCACCATATGTATCAGAGGTCTTCTCTTCCCCCAGCTCATCTCATGATAACAATCTATCCATCAATCTATGCCTCGGCAGCTGAGGGAACAAAGAAAACTCTTTGCACCAAAGTCCCACACCTGCATATACCTAAATCCGCTCCCCCTCAGGATCTGGTATTTTTCCTCCAGCCCTGCGAACCTAATCTCCACCCACCCCCGATCGGCGTCCCCTCTGCAAGAAGGCTCTCCAGATCCTGGGTGCCTTACCTGCCCTCACAAATGCTGAAATTAATTTATCCACGCTCACAAAAATGCCTGAGGGGGGAAGATCATGAGAGACTGAAACACGAACAGGAAACTCGGGAGAATGTTAATTTTTATCATCTGTACTCTACCACCAAGGAGAGTGGGAGAACATCCCACCTCTTCAGATCTCCTTTCACCTCCTCCACCAGACTCGCCAAATTCAATTTGTGCATCATGACCTGCTCATGAGCCACCTGAATACCAAGGTACCTGAATTTTGTTCTGGCCAATTTGAATGGTAAGGTTCCCAAGTCTGCCCAAATTCCCTACCCAGGGAATTTACCGGGAAGACCTTGCACTTGTCCACATTAGATTTGTACCCCGAGAAGGATCCAAACTTCCTTAACAACTGCATTATCTTCCCCATACACGAGAAAGGGTCTGAAATGTACAGCAACAAATCGTCCGCACAAAGGGACACCCTATGTTCTCAAACCCCTCCTTTCAATGCCTCTCCATTCCTTAGATTTCATAGAATTCATAGAATTTACAGTGCAGAAGGAGGTCATTCGGTCCATTGAGTCTGCACCGGCTCTTTGAAAGAGCACCATACTCAAGCCCACACCTCCACCCTATCCCCATAACCCAGTAACCACACCCAACACTGAGGGCAGTTTTGGACTCTAAGGGCAATTTAGCATGGCCAATCCAGCTAACCTGCACATCTTTGGACTGTGGGAGGAAGCCGGAGCACCCGGAGAAAACCCACACACGGGGAGAACGTGCAGACTCCGCACGGACAATGACCCAAGCCGGGAATCGAACCTGGGACCCTGGGATCCAAAACGCCCATAAACCTGGTAGAATGGGTCAGTACCTCAGCCTCCAAGCAGGAGGCACCTTGTGTGTGACTGATCAGCTCATGGCCGCCATCGGATGTCCTGGCCTATAAATATATGTTCAATCTGAAATGAAGATAAATTGCCATTTTTGAAACCACGTCTCACTCAAAATAAATCAAAGAAAGGGTGGCACAGTGGTTAGCATTGCTGCCTCACATTCCAGGAGCCCGGGTTCAATTCTGTCCTCGGGTCACTGTCTGTGTGGAGTTTGCACTTCCTCCCTGTGTCTGCATGGGTTTCCTCCGGGTGCTCCGGTTTCCTCCCACAGTCCAAAGATGTGCAGGTTAGGTGGATTGGCCATGCTAAATTATCCCTTAGTATCCAAAAGGTTAGGTGGGGTGACTCGGTTACGTGGATAGGGTGGAAGCGTGGGTGCTTTTTCCAATGGCTGGTGCAGACTCGATGGGCCGAATGGCCTTCTTCTGCACTGTAAATTCTATGATTCTATTAAATTACTTGTCCTCATAGCAATTTGATTAGAATTAGAAAAATATTTCAAAATAACAATTGTTTTAATTTTCTTTGCAGAGTTCTTCCTTGAGTTTATCACTTGCTGATGAAAGAACTATTTTGAGACAACAATTGGAAACAAGGAAATGTGATCTCCATACACTAGAACGATTTTTCGAGGTTTGACATCTTAGTTAATTGTTAAAGTTTGTGGCATTGAATTTATATTGGGTGTCTACATTGGTTTGCTAAGAATACACTATTACTAAAGATAGAGTGTGAATACCTGTATTTAGAAATGCATCTGCACACTCCATTGATGACTTAGTAGGATTACCTATGTCGGCTTCTCTGGCCACTGTCGGAATCTTTTTTTTTTAAAATAATTTTTATTGAAAAATTTTGTATTTATACAACATCGAACCATAATAAAATACCAACAATAACAATAATGATATCAATCATAAACATTCGCCCCTCCTCAATGAACAACACAACATATTAACAATAACTTAAATTAACACAATGTTAAGTTAAATAACCATAGAGAAAGAAAAAAAAATAGTAACTATAATAAGGAATACCGCCCCCCCCCCTCCTCCCCGGGTTGCTGCTGCTATTGACCAAAATACCTATCTTTGAGCCAGGAAGTCCAGAAAAGGCTGCCACCGTTTATAGAACCCTCGTACTGATCCTCTCAGGGCAAATTTGACCCTCTCCAATTTTATAAATCCCGCCATGTCACTGATCCAGGTCTCCACACTTGGGGGCCTCGTATCCTTCCACTGCAGCAAGATCCTCCGCCGGGCTACGAGAGACGCAAAGGCTAGGACACCGGCCTCTTTCGCCTCCTGCACTCCCGGCTCCACCGCAACTCCAGAATTCGCGAGTCCCCACCCTGGTTTGACCCTGGATCCAACCACCCTCGACACCGTCCCCGCCACCCCCTTCCAGAATTCTTCCAGTGCCGGGCATGCCCAGAACATATGGGCGTGATTCGCTGGACTCCCCGAACACCTGGTGCACCTGTCCTCACCCCCAAAGAACCTACTCATCCTAGTCCCGGACATGTGGGCCCTGTGCAGCACCTTGAATTGGCTGAAACTAAGCCTCGCACATGAAGAGGAAGAGTTGACTCCGCCCAAGTCACGTCCTCTATCTGCTCCCCAAGTTCCCCCTCCCATTTAGCCTTCAGCTCCTCCACTGACGACTCCTCCACCTCCTGCATTACCTCATAGATGTCAGACACCTTCCCCTCTCCGACCCACACCCCCGAAAGCACTCTGTCCATCACCCCCCCGCGAGGGCAGCAAAGGGAATCCCTCTACCTGTCGCCTGGCAAACGCCTTTACCTGTAAGTATCTGAACATGTTCCCTTGGGGAAGCCCAAATTTATCTTCCAGATCCCCCAGGCTCGCAAACCTCCCGCCAATAAACAGGTCCCTCAATTTGCTGATGCCCACCCTTTGCCATCCCCTAAATCCCCCATCAGTGTTCCCCGGGATGAACCAATACCAGGCTGACCTTGATGAGGTTCTGCGGGACACGTCCCGCTCTCAGGTGGGGAATGGCCGAGGCCTACAGTTTGGTGATAACTTTGCATTCAGAGTGTAATGGTTTGCATTGTAGACTCATCAGATCTAGAGACTTCTGCCTTTAGATCGTAGGTAGCAGAACAGAGAGAGAGAGAGCTGCTTTAGTGGCTTCCCTGTAAATTCACAGTAACAGCAAGCAGCCAACATTTGAGAGAAAACGAGAGAGAGAGCAACACAGCTTCCCCTTTTGGAGTCCAGAAGTTTTTTGCACGGTCCTCTGAAAAAAAACCCACCTGGCAGAAACCAATCGCTGTCTGTTGCCAGGCAGAATACTGTCCCTGCCCAATCCATTGTCCACCAGCCAACCAATCAAACCAAATGCCTCGAATCCCTTATGTGCCATAAAGTCCGCATTCTGCAGTTCAAAATCTTAAAAATCAAACCATAGTGTACTATTTTGTAACTTTGAGTTCCTCACTTCCCCTGCTCGACTTTAAGGTATGTCTCCACCAAAGATCCATGGACCAAAAACGATAATGATAAAATAACAAAAATAGGAAATAAGGGAATCAATAGGAAGGGCCCTTGCCCTTGATTGGATGCAGAGGGAGCGCACGGCTCTCACAGTCAATGTTGTGTGCAATCAGCATGCATCTCATTTCATGCACCTTATTTTTCATGCGTAACACTTCAGTCATACCAGTAGGAAAAAAGCTACACAGATAGAAACCAGTGGAATGTGGCAATTCTGCGCGTGGGCAACAGTCAGCAAAATGTTTTGGGGAACATGCTCAGAACCCTGATGGGCTGCATGTGGCCCCTGGGCCGCAGATTGTCCACCACTGCTCTTGGTAAATTACTCCTTCGCAGAGTCAGCACAGCTGCAGTGGACTGAATGATCTCCTTCTGCACTATATCCATTCTATGAGAATGAAAATCTGGCACTTTTAATAATTGCCAATCTATTTGCAGCAATACTGGACATAGATTGAAAATCCATTAACTTTTCCACACAGTGGATTGTTACGATCTGAATGCACTGCCTTAGAATGTAGCGGAGGCAGGTTCAATTAAGGCTTTCGAAAAAAAGATTGATTATTTCTGGAAAGGAAGGATTTGCAGGATTACAGAGGAAGGGGAGGGTAGTGACACTAGGTAAGTTGCTCCTAAGGGTGACAGTGCCCATGCCATGCTTAATAGGCTCCTTCTGTGCTGTAACTGTTCTGTCATTCTGTGATATGCATTAGTGTAAGAATATGAACTCATGTTTTCATAGTTTTCAGTTGTAACTGTGTGCATTATGATCTTAATATTATGTGATGCATCATATCATTTTATTTTTTCTTTTCCACCCATCTCAGAGAAAATTATCTGATGAATTTAAAAAGAACGTGAGCACACCAACTTTATATCCAGTTGCCTACGCATCAATTCTGATGAAGGCTGTAAGTTTTCTTACTTGTCCAGAATATATAATTCTAATTCTAAATATAAATGCATATTAATTATAAAAGATTGGTATAATGTTGGGACATTTGAAACCATGATCAAACACCTTTCCCGGAACGTGTGAATTTAACCTTGTCTGTGCCTTAATCTACTTGTTTATCCCTTAAGGGAAAGTTCTGTAAAGTACAAATTCAGTGAAATGTCAGGGTATTTAGTTTCCTTTCATTTCAGATCATTTAATCTTGGCTTATGCATTCCAAATATGTTTACCTTGATTTCTCAGGACTTCTGGGTTCTGATTTGACTTTGACTAAAAGGTTGACAAACTTTGGCCAGGATTTTTCAGATGCAGTGAACCAGCCAATGGTCCATTGACTGTGCTTGGAGCGGGGGACCCACCAGGGGATGGATTGGAAAACCCCGGTTGTTCAAGAGAATAATGGTTGCACAAGAGTATTTGCTCATCTTGCTCCCCCTTTCCACCCAGCCCCATTGTGGTATCTTGTTTCTTAAATTATTCCAGGTGTTTTTCCTCTGGAAGTTTATTATGCACATGTGTTGTGTGAAGAAGAATTTCATGATATCCATTTTAAAGGTATTTTCCTTTAGTTTAAAGTTGTGCCCCCTTCTTCGACTCCTGCAAGTTTTATTTAAAATGACATACCAAGTTACCGTCTATCACTGTAACAATCTAATTATAAGATTACCGCATTGATGCCTCCTTTGCAGGCTGAAAATCCCATGTTTCGCACCCTCACCTGTCTTTCAACACTCACCTCACCTCCCTCGTCGTTGCTCCGTAGCTGCTTCCTCTCCATGGCTCTTTCGCCTCCTGCCCTCCGAGGCCAGTTCCTCTCCCTCCCTCTGAGGCCACTTCCCCTCCCACCCTCAGAGGCTGCTCCCTTCCCGCCCTCCGAGGCTGCTTCCCCTCCCGCCCTCCGAGGTCGCTTCCCTTCCCGCCCTCCGAGGCTGCTTCCCTTCCCGCCCTCCGAGGCTGCTCCCTTCCCGCCCTCCGAGGTCGCTTCCTCTCCTGCCCTCCGAGGTTGCTTCCCCTCCCACCCTCTGTGGCCATTGCTCCCTAACTCAGCTACCTGGTTACTTTCACTCTCACCTTTGCCTGGGGCTTTGAATATAGATTTTGCTGCTATTTCCAGCTCATCCAGTAGGAGAGCGCTTCTCAGTGCATTAGCTGTTGACAGGTTGACTAGCATGCCCATCAGTGTGAAGGCCGCTTTCAAAGGAAAAGCTGGAAGGGCAGCTGTTTTCAAATTTAAAACATCTCGACCTACTTCGTAACCCCTGAATGTCTCTTAAACTCCAGTGTTCTGCGGAACCAAGCTTGGGAATTGCTGGTTTCCCTTATTTTCTAGTTTATTATCACCTGCATTCTTTCAAATTATGTCATGTATATCTAAGTTCAGATCATCAGTGAATATCAAAAAGAGCAGTGGTTCTAATGGGTGACCCCTGGGAGCACCACTGTATACCTTTTCTCCAGTCTGACAAACAACGGCTCATCTTTACTCTCTGCTTTCTGTCCCTCAGGCAATTTTCCCAGGCACTGTAGTTTAATTTTTAATTTTAATTGCTCCGTGCTAATTTGTCAAATTCCTTTTGAGAGTCCGTATACACATCAACTGATTAACTCTCATCAAGCAATTGCATCATATCAAAGCATTCAGTCAAGTTAATTGTAACAATTTTTCTTCAATAAGCCATACTGTCTTTCATTTATTTTTTACATTTACATACTTCAGTTAACCTTATCCTGGGTTATTAGCCAGGATATGACATGAAGGGAGTGGCCCCACCCACTGGCTGGTAAATCGAGGCAACCCGACTTCCATCGCTCCTGGAAGCCATAGCCGGATATTTCAGTCCTCAAGCAATTAATTGCCTACCGTTGTGGCTTGTGCCCCTATGAGGGAGGATGTCCCAACTCTAAGAGAAGTTTAAAAGTAGGACCTCAAAGGTAGTTATCTCCGGATTACTACCAGTGTCACGTGCTAGTCAGAATAGAAACAGAGGGATATATAGGATGAGTACATGGCTGAAAAGATGGTGTGAGGGGGAGGGTTTCAGATTCCTGGGGCATTGGGGGAGGTGTGCTTGCTAGAGTGGTTGGGGAGGGTATAACCTTAAACGGTAGGGGGTGGGAAACTATGTAAGGATTCAGAGAAGGGAGAATCAAGGACAAGAGAAAAAGACAGCAATGCGAATAGGAAAAGTGAGACATCTAGGACCAGAATTAGTAAAAGACACAGTAAAACATAGTAGGACCTGACAAGGAATGTTAAAAGGACTAGCCTTAAGGTTTTGTGCCTGAATGAAGAGCATTGGAAATAAAATGGATGAATTAGCTGTGTAGATAGATATAAAGGGGTATGATGGGATTAGTTAGGATTGTGGAGACATGGCTCCAAGGTGACCAAGGATTGGAACTAAACAATGAGGGCTATTCAGTTTTTAGGAAGGACAAACAGAAAGGAAAAGGTGGAGTTGCATTGTTGATTAAAGAAGATATTGATACAATATTGAGGAAAGATATTAACACAAATGATGTAGAATCTGTTGAGGTTGAGTTAAGAAACACCAAGAGGCAAGAAACATTCATAGGGGTGGTATACAGACCATCAAACTGTAGTGGTAATGTTGGGAATAGCAATAGAGAGGAAATCAGAGAAAGTAAGCTAGCGGGGAACATAAAAACTGACTGTAAAAGTTTCTATAGGTATGAAAAGAGAAAAAAGATTGATAAAAACAAATGTAAGCCACTTACAGTCAGAAGCGGGGGAATTCATAATGGGGAACAAAGAACTGACTGAGGAAGTAAATTTGTACTTTGCTTCTGTCTTCACAAAGGAAAGACATGAACAATGTACTGGAAGTTTTGAAAACACAAGTTTTAGTGAGGAGCTGAAGTATTAGTAGAGAAATGGTTTTGGGAAAATTAATTCTTTGGACTCTGGAATGGTTCCTACAGGCTGGAGGGTAGCTAATATAACCCCGCTATTCGAAAGGGAGATATAGAGAAAACAGGGAACTGTAGACCAGTGAGCCTAACGTTGGTAGGAAGGATGTTACGAGAGTCCATTACCAAGGATTTCATAGCACAGCATTTGGAAAGCAGTGGTGTATTCAGACAAAGTCAGCATGGATTTACGAAAGGTAAATCACAAATCTACTGGAATTCTTTGAAGATGTAACTGGTAGAGTTGACCAGGGAGAACCAGTGGACATGGTTTATTTAGACTTTCAGAAGGCTTTCGACAAGGTTTCACATAGCAGTTTAATATGTAAAGTTAAAGCGCATGGGATTGCAGGTAGTGTCTTGTGATGGATATATGAGGGAACAAAATGTATTATCTCCAAATTTGCAGATGATTCAAAGTTAGGTAGGAGGGTGAGCTGTGAGAAGGATGCAGAGATGCTTCAGCCTGATTTGGACAGACTGAGTGGGATGATGCAGTATAATGTAGATAAATATGAGGTTATCCACTTGGGTAGCAAAAAGAGGAAGGCAGATTATTATTTGAATGGGTGTAAATTATGAGAGGTGGATACTCAGTGAGACCTTGGTGTCCTCATCAGTCGCTGAAAGTAAGCGCACAGGCACAGCAGGCAGTAAAGGCAAATGGAATGTTGGCCTTCATAGCAAGAGGATTTGAGTATAGGAATAGAGATGTTTTACTGCGATTGTATAGGGTATTGGTGAGGCCACACCTGGAGTATTGTGTGCAGTTTTGGTGCCCTTGGGCGAAATTCTCCGACCCCACGCAGGGTCGGAGAATCGGCCGGCAGCGGCGTTATTCCCACTCCCGCAGGGTTTTTAATTCTCTGACCGGCCACAAACCGGGGCTGTGCAAATCCAGCCGGCAGCCTCTGAAAAGAGCTGGCGCCGGCGGGATTTCATTATATATTTTTTTCCACAAATCTCCGGCCCGGATGGGCCGAAGTCCCGCCGACGTGGCCACGGGTCACGTTGGCGAAAATCACAGTACCTTTAAAACGGCGTCAACCATTGATGATGGTTGACGCCGTTCAGTGTCGGGGGGGGGGGGGGGGGGTGTTGCGGCATCGGGGGGGTTGCGGCATCGGGGGGGGGTTGCGGCATCGGGGGGGGGGTTGCGGCATCGGGGGGGGGGTTTGGGGGCAGCGGCATGCAGAGAGGGGGGGCGACGGATGCCCGGGGCCAACGCACCGTCGCCCCCCCCTCTGTACGCCGCTGCCCCCTACCCCAACCACCCCCCCCCACCACCCCTACCTCCCTCCAACGCCCCTACCCCCCTCCCCACCACCCCTACCCCCCTCCCCACCACCCCTACCCCCCTCCCCACCACCCCTACCCCCCTCCAATGCCGCCCCCCCATCTCTTGCAACGCCGCAACCCCCCACCCTCAACGCCGGTACCCACACCCCGTCCCCCTCCCTCTGAAGGCCGGTACCCACACCCCCCCTCCCTCTGAAGGCCGGTACCCACACCCCCCCTCTCTCCTCCTCCCCCCTTACTTCCTCCTCCCCCCCTTCCTTCCTCCTCCCCCTTCCTTCCTCCCCCCCCCTCCTTCCTCCTCCCCCCTTCCTTCCTCCTCCCCCCCTTCCTTCCTCCGTTAGTGGGGAGGGGGTGCGGCGTTGGAGGGGGGTAGGGGTGGTGAAGGGGGTAGCGGTGGTGAGGGGAGGGGGTTGGGGTAGGGGCAGCTGCGTGCAGAGGGGGGGGCGACGGTGCGTTGGCCCCGGGCATCCGTCGCCCCCCTCCTCTGCACGCCGCTGCCCCTACCCCAACCCCCCCTCACCCCCCCTACCCCCTTCACCACCCCTACCCCCCTCCAACGCCGCCCCCCCTCCAACGCCGCCCCCCCCCTCTCAACTCAACGCCGCAAACCCCCCAACGCCGGGTCTGTCTCTCTCTTCCTCCCCCCCCCCCCCCCCAAATGCCGGGTCTGTCTCTCTCCTCCTTCCCCCCCCCCCCAAATGCCGGTCTGTCTCTCTCCTCCTCCCCCCCCCCCCAAATGCCGGTCTGTCTCTCTCCTCCTCCTCCCCCCCCCCCCAAAACGCCGGGTCTCACCACTTCCGCAGCTGGTGAAACTGACGCGTATCGCGTCAGTCAGCTGCTGGCCCCTCCGGGAACGGAGAATCGCCGCCTAAAAGAAGGCCCCCACGCCGGAGTCATCTACTCCAATTTTGCTCGCCGGAAATCGGCGTTACGACGGTTTGCAGAGAATTTCGCCCCTTATCTGAGGAAGGATGTTCTTGCTATGGAGAGACTGCAGTGAAGGTTTACCAGGTTAACTCCTGGATGGTGGGACTGCCATATGAGGAGAGACTACGTTAGTTAGGATTATATTCATTGGAGTTGAGAAGAGTGAGAGCGGATCTCACAGAAACTTGTAATTTTCTAACAGGATTAGACAGGGTAGATTCAGAAAGAATGTTCCCGCTGGTGGCGGAGTCCAGAACTAGAGGTTATAGTTTGAAGATAAGGGGTAAACATTTTAGAACTGTAGGTGAGGAGAAATTTCTTCATCCCATAAAGTCCTCAAACAGATTATGCACTTGCTCCGGAGTCACCACCACCCCTCCCGTTCCATCCCTAATCTGCATAATCTCCCTTGGTGCTGCCTGCCGACGGAGCTGGCCCGCCAGCAATCGACTGGCCTTCTCGCCACACTCATACACAACCCCACCGCGCTCACCTCAACTACTGAACTGCCGTTCCCATGGTTATAAGATCAAACTTCGACAGCAACTCCTTCTTCACCAATAGCTCTGGCTCCAGATCCTCCGCATATCTTCCATCAACTTCCAAATTCTCCTCTATCAGCTGTTGCCTTTCCTCCTATCCACCTTTGCCTTGAATGGGACTGAGGTGGCGGCCATGGAGTGAGTGGTCACACACAAGGCAGCCCCTGCTTGAAGGTGTAGAACTGAGCTCTTTTTAGCAAAAATGGTAGAAGTTTTGACGGGAAAGTGCAGTTGAAGGTGTTGAGAGGTTCTCCCCGTGAGTGTCTGATGGTTACCAGACCTGGCAGAAAAAGGTGAAAAACCTGGCCAAGGAACTGGAAGAGACCTGTGGCACTTCAGCAATTGGAAAGATGCAGAGGGGAAAGGGTTGGCATAAGTTGGAAAACCCCAGAGGAGCCATTAATGGCTTTTATTAGAGAAGAGTTTTGCCAATAAAGGAAGGAGATGCAGGAGTACCGATCAAAGGGGCAGTTGCACCCTGAAAGGCTCGATGGAAAGGGTCAAAAAGTGCTTGCAGGCACCGGGGTCACAGATCCTGGAGATGGAGAAGGTGATGTCGGACCACAGTGATCTGCGGGTGGCATTGGAGGTGAATGTGGGGTTCTTGGGGACCTTTGCAAATTGCTAATATCAAAGGTGAAAGAGTAGAACAGGTTGAGAAGGCAAACCTGCGTATTGTTGGCTTGCCTGAAGGTGTGGAAGTCACGAGATACATCTCGAGGATGCTGGCAGGGTGGTGGAGAGGGTGCTGCACAAGGCCCCAGTAATGGACAGAGCACACAGGTCTCTGAGGCTGAAGCATAGAGTGAGGGAGACGCCGTGGGCGGTGATCTTGAGGCTCCACAAGTATTTGGAGAAGGAAAAGATCCTGCAGTGGGCCAGAGAGAAATGGAACTGTGAATGGGAGGGAATATACCAGGACATTGGAGCTGAACTGGCGAAAATGTGTGCTGAGTTCAACAGGACCACGGCAGTGCTCTATCGAGAGCAGATTAGGTTTGGGGTGCTGAACCTGGCAAAACTGTGGGTGACTTTTGAAGGCCAGGAGTATTATGTTAAAACCCCAGAGGAGGCCAATGACTTTATTAAAGAGCGTAAACTCGGGGAGAACTGAACTTTGATGGTAGATGGAGGAGCTGGAACAATGGAGTTCGGAGGATACCGGTGTGTTGGCGTTGGAGGGTGGGGGGTTTATTTGTTAAGGGGGTAATAAGTTTGTAAGGGGGCAACAGAATCCCCCCCCCCCCTTGCCATCTGTGTTGGTGTTTATTTTTTGGAGGAGGTGACCTGTGATTTGGATGTGTTTTTGTTTGGGTGGGAGAGGTTGAGGTCCATGGGAGCCATTTACAGATCATGGAAGAGAGGGTAGGGGAAGGGGCAGGGGGTAGATGGGAGGAGCTGCCACCCTGGCAGATAATGCTGGTGAACGGATGTGAGGTGGGGGGCGAGGGATGACAGTGGGGGGGGAGGGGGGGAGGGAGGGGGTAGGGGATGCGACGTGGAAAGGTTGGAGAAGAGAGGTAATGGGCGGAGAAGGGTGCTATCTTGTGTGGGCCTAGTATAGGGTGAAATTAAAGGGGACAGAGTTGATAGGGGAGGGTGGAGGGCAGTGGAGGCGCAAACCTCCGGTAAGGCTCATAACATGGAACGTGCGGGGGTTGAATGGGCCGGTGAAGAGATCTCGGGTCTTTACGCACCTGAGGAGTCTAAAGGCGGGGGTGGTCTTTCTGCAGGAGACGCACCTCTGCTTGAGGGATCAGTTCAGGCTGAAAGGGATGTGTGGGTCAGGTACTTCGCTCGGGGTTTGTCTCCAAGTCACGGGGAGTGGCTATTTTGCGGAGTAAAATGCTACGGTTTGTGAGTGCGAAGGAAGTGAGGGACCCAGGTGGGAGATATATAATGGTGAGCGTGGTGTTGGAGGGGACGCCGGTGGTGCTAGTGAATGTATACGCACCAAAGTGCGACTACGTGAGGTTCATGAGGGAGCTGCTGGGAGTGATTCCGGACTTGGCCACACATCAGTTGATTATGGGAGGGGACTTTAACAGTGCCGAGGGTGGACAGGTCGAGGCCCAGGTCAATGGGAAGGCTGCGGATGGTGAAGGAGCAGGGAGGGTTTATGGAAATGATGGGGATGGTGTGTTACTCGTTCTCGTGAGTGCGCTTTGCACTCAGTTGGCTCTGTTGTATTACTTAGCTCTAGAGCCGCCAGGTATCCTTATGATACCACCACGAGGTTCAAGTTCAGATCAATGATTCAATACACCAATTAGTAAGGTTCAAATCAAAACACTTTTATTAATACACAGTTAATCACTACTCATGCATACAATACTGAAAGACTAGGCTATTCCTACCACTAACAGGCCAATACTTATCTGGATAAGGGAACCCGCTGGGTCAGGGAACAATGGCCTCTTGCTCGATCCTGAGTCTGCAGGCCTCCAGCTGGTACGGACTAAGGGGTCAGGAGCATCTATCTCGTAGCATGCGTTGACTGGACACTTACTTGATGGTGCAGCAGTTGGCCAGGCCTCTCCTTCTTACGGTCAAGTTCTTCGAGAGCTGCTAAGATGTTCTGCTGGGAGGGCCGGCTAAGAGAGTGAACTGAACTTGGGACCTGTCTTTTATAGGTCCCAGGGGCTTCGCGCCTTTTTGGGCGGACCCCAAGCTTACTTCCAATCGATTGGATCCCATACCAATCGATTGGTTTGAATTCCCCAATACTGGGGCTGTTTCTCGATCGCTGGGCGGTTCTTTTTGGCTTGTTTGTCTCCTTTGTTTCGGACTCCCGTTGGCGCCGAGGAGTCTGACCTGCTATTGAGTGTCTTAAATGTAGCTAATTGTTGTCGCTATTGTTCCCGGGAATCGCTCATCAATATATATAACTGCTGGTTTCAGTGCTGTCTGCTTTCTTTGCAGGCAGGATACACAGGAAAAGTCTCCAAACTGCTTGTTTCTCTAGGATTGTCCAATTTCCCTGCTGTCTTTGTGTTTCTCCATTTTATGTGGGGAAGTGGCCAACTCAGGTGGCTACACTCCCTCCTTGTGATCCTAACGCGAAGTGTGAAGGATCACACAACTATGTTGTCTTCATTACCTGACCTCAGCGAGTTCCATGGCCTCTACACTGTCCTCAACTATGCAGGAAGATTTTACCTAACAGTTTCTAAGTGGCGCTATGTCATAAAGGGACATGCATTACCAAACAACAACTGGAACCTCTAACTGTCCTCAATAAACTACACTCACTCAAAACATCCAAGCATACTAACTTCCTAACATTACAAAACAATAGCAGCATTCATATTTCATTTCTGTGGCTTGGCAGTCAAGCTCAGAGTTATACAATCTTTCAGAAAACACATTTCTTTATTTACAAATGAACGACAAACAAAAAAGTTCTTTATTACATTTCGAGGGGTTCAGGGGCCTGGTGGAACCCGAAAATAGGGGATCTCATCCTATATACCGGGGTACGAGAGCGGTAGGCTCTCCTTCGCCATTTCCTCATACAAAGAGTCTGTACAATGCTGCAGATTATTGCTAATGCCAAAAGTGATTCAACTACATATGACAAGGAGTACCAGGTCATAAATTTGGTACACCAGTTCGGGGTACTGCGACTTGTGCTGGGCTCTGTGTGTTCTGTGGAAGTGAAACATTAACGACTGGTGGAGTGGGGGTAAGGGGGTTCACGTCCGCGCGCAACCACATGGATCTTATGATCCATATCACAAGGGTTGAAGATGTCTTCTTCATCTTCCTCTTCTCTTCTGTTCTCTTCTCTTCTCTTCTTTTCTGTTCCTTTGATCCCTCCTTGGAGTGCCTGAAAATCTATGGGATCAAGCATAGTGTCTATTAGTATTTTGCTTAATACATTGAACGTTAGCATGTCTGTCCTCTTGTGCCAAGTTTCCCTTTATGATTGGTCACTCTCTGTGACTCCCTCATTTTCTTTTTCTTTTCAAAACGAATTTTAGGACCAGGCATACTCTCAAATACTGTACCACTGTGAGCCGTCTCGCAGGCTTTGCGTTTTACCATCCCAATGTTCCTGGATGTAAATAGTATGGGGAGTTGGCAACCAAAGGGTTACCTGAAAACAAAACAAAACAAAATCAAACTTTTCAACCAAGAGTGCCAAAATGAGTTGTGACTGGGCCGCGACGGGTAAGATTTGGATGGGATCCCCGGGTAGGGCGGGCTGTGCCGTACCTGAGCTTAGCTGACCGGAGGGGGGTCCTCAGACAGGGCAGGGACCACTGCCGTTACTCCACTGTCTGAGTGACCTGACAAGAACGGGCAAGAGTGTATTCATCACGGGGTTGCTGTAATGGTTCTACCTTCGAACCAGAAGAGCAGTTATGAACGTGGCTCTGGTAAGTTCCCAGAGGTTCCTGCTGATAAGAGTACCCTCAAATCAGAGGAGCAGTTATGAACGGGGGTCGGGCAAGCTCTCAGTGGTTCTCAGCTGACAAGCGTGCCGGCAAGTTCTCAAAGGTACCGGCGGACAAATGGGGCATTTGTCCGCAGAGCTGCTGTGGAAAAAAACATACAATCACAAACAAACAAACATGCAACACAGAACGTGCAGGTTCCCTCAGAAAAGGGACACCGTTTCTCTCTCAAGCAGTTCCTCATTTACATCATCTGGACACTTCAGTTATCAGTTTCTGCGAACAGGATCGCAAAGGGGTTCTGGTTTTGGGAGTCAGACTCATTGTCATCCTCTTCTCCCGGATGCCATACTCGCGAATGAATAATGGCTGCTAAGGCTGCATGGTGTGATCGTGGGTCCATCTCGTCGTTCCGGACGAGCCTGAACGAATTGTCGCGGTGCCAAAAAGCTGTGTCCAAATTTGTGTGAATGAAGTCGGGGTCTTCATTGTGGGGCGGTGGTTCTGGGTCTGGGGCTTTAATGTATGTGATCTCAAAGGGATCACCCGAGTCAGGTTCGTAGTTGCTGTGTGTGTGGTCTGTTGTATCAGGGCAGTAACGAGTGCTGTGGCTTTCGTCAGGGTCACAGTCGCTGTCGCTGCTGTAGCTGCTTGTGGGCGTGTTGGGGCGGAGTCCAGAAGAGAACATATAAAGCACATACCCCCAATGTTCCCCACATACCCCACACCCATACCCAACAGACAAACCCACCCGGAAACAGAGCAAAAAGAAAACCAGCATAAAAATAACACCTGTCAAAATTGAAGAACAGCAACAGCGAAAACAGCAACGGCCATAGTGTGTCCCCAGACCTTAGTTCGAGTCCAGCTTCTCCGCCTGTACAAAGGCCCACGCCTCCTCCGGGGACTCGAAGTAGTGGTGCCGGTCCTTATATGTCACCCACAGACGCGCAGGCTGCAGCATTCCAAATCTGACCTGCTTGGCATGCAGCACCGCCTTTGTCCGGTTGAACCCAGCCCGCCGCTTTGCCACCTCCGCACTCCAGTCCTGGTAGATTCGCACTACCGAATTCTCCCACTTGCTGCTCCTCTCTTTCTTGGCCCAGCGCAGCACACACTCCCGGTCACTAAATCGATGGAACCGCACCAGCACCGCCCGCGGGGGTTCATTTGCCTTAGGCCTCCTGGCCAGCACTCTGTGAGCTCCCTCAAGCTCCAGGGGCAAATGGAAGGACCCCGCTCCCATCAACAAGCTCAACATCGTGGTCACGTACGACGGGAGATCCGACCCATCCAGCCCCTCCGCCAGGCCCAGGATCCTCAAATTCTTTCGCCTCGTGCAAACGTCCAGCTCCTCCAAGCGGTCTTGCCACTTTTATTGAAGTGCCTCGTGCAACTCCACTTTCCCCACGAGGACCACGGCCTCCACCTCCCGCGGCCTGCTGCTGCAACTCCCTGCTGCTGCAACTCCCAACTCCCTGTGCTGCCTGGGTCCCAAGCAGCTTGTTGGTAGTTGCATTCAGGGAGTCCAGCAACTCAGCCTTCAGCTCCGCAAAACAGCGCAGAAGAGAGGCTTGCTGCTCCTGCGCCCACTTCCACCAGTCCTCGGGTGTTCCGCCGGCCGCCATTTTGTCTTTCTTCCCCTGCTTTTCTTGGGGAACTGCTGCAGCTATTTCCTTTGCCCCACTCCGGGTGAGCACCATAAATTATGGGGAATGCTCCTCTAGACACCTTCCCCCACTGGGATTCGTTGGGACAGCGTCAACTGCTGCTAGAATTCAGCTTTCATAAAGGCCCTCAAGTTAGCTTGAGACCTGTAAGCTGGCCCTTCCCCCGCCTGCCTGCATGTAGAGGCTTTTGTCTGCTGCCGCTTCAGCCCAATCTTGCACTGTTTCTGAGGGTCTGATAACCAAGAAACATACTATTCCTGGGGGAAAGTACTCCTCGAACATTCACCTACGCCTTTTCATCGAAATTCCAACCTGCGCCGCCCAAAAAAGAGCTCTTTTCTGTAAACCTTAGGCAGGAGCTGCCTCTGTGTGCTCACTCACTCCATGCTGCACACCGGAAGTCCTTGGGGCGGAGTCCAAAGTCAATGGGCGGAGTCGAGATCGAGTCTGTGGAGGCGCTGGTCTGGGAGGGGGAGAGTGGAAATGCGTCTCCTGTGGGTGGTTGTGCTGCGTCAAGCATGACGTGGTGTGCGTGGTTAGACTGCGAGCCATATGCCTTGAGCTGGTTTATATGAAACCACGCAGTCTTCCCGTTTGGATACTTTATTTTATAAACCGAGGGGCTAACTTTGTCCGCAATGGAATACGGACCCGAATATTTTGGTGACAGAAATGTGCTGGGGTTGTAGACAGACAGCATGACCTGCTGTCCTACCTGAAACTCAGTCGCATGTACTGTCCTATCGAAACAGGCCTTGCTCTGTTTCTTTCTGGTCCCTAACTTTACCGCGGCTGCAAGCTGAGCCGATTTAATGTTCTCAATCATTTGTTTGACTGCCTTCTCGTGGGTGAGGGCCGTCACTTCTGGGCTGGTCAAATCAATTCCCAATAAATATTCAGTGCCTTTCATGGGGCGTCCGGTCATGAGTGTGTGTGGGGTGTAACCTGTAGAAGTCGAAACAGTATTTATTAAAAACATTAATGCGAAAGGGAGGACTGAATCCCAAGTCGTGTTATTTTCCTGGACCATTTTCTGGAGGGTGGATTTTAGGGTCTGATTCATGCGCTCCACGATACCACACGACTGAGGGTGGTATGCAATGTGGAATTTTTGGGTTATGCCAAAAATCGTGAGGACGTTCTTCATGACACGTCCCGTAAAATGAGAGCCTTGGTCTGATTCTATGCTGCAGGGGAGTCCCCATCTCGTAAAGATGTGGTGTGTCAAAATTTTAGCTGTGGTTTTGGCCGTATTCGTCCATGATGGGAAGGCGTCAACCCATTTTGTGAAGGTGTCTATCACAACCAACACATATTTATAACCATTCCGGCACGGGGGCAATGGTCCAATAAAATCAATTTGGAGGTACGTCCAGGGGCCGTTAACGGGGCAGGTGTAACAAGGCTAAGCTGTGCTTTCCTTGCGTATCTGTCTGGATTATTCTGGGCACAGATAAGGCAATTCTCAATGTAGTGAGTGACATCCTCCTTTAAACTCGGCCACCAACAGAGCTGTCTGAGGTGGGCAGTAGTGGGGTCTATTCTCTGGTGTCCATGACCATCATGGAATAAACAAATGAGCTGATTCCTATCCTGTTCAGGAACCACACCCTTTAAAACTACACCCTCATGGGTGGTCAGTGCTTTTCTGAATCTATCGAAAGGGGCTGGGTACTTTCCTTTCACAATCTCCCTGAGATTGCTATCCTGTTTTTGGGCCTGGACTAAATCCTCAATGTTAGTCTGTGAGACCTGTACTGCACTAACTGGTGTGCTTCCGGGGGGAATCCAGAAATGTCCGTGCCTGGAACCTGCTTTTGCCAATGCGTCGGCTTTCACGTTCCCAGGTGGGGAGGAGCGGTGATGACTTCTAACCTTAATTATTCTCCTTCAATAATCTGAACAAAGATTTGTGATCTGTCACCAATATGAAATGCCACCCACACACATATTGGTGGAGTTGCTTGATGCTGAACACGACTCCCCACCCCTCCATTTCAATTTGAGAGTACCCTCTCTCTGCCTCGGAGAGGGTCCGGGATACATAAGCAATGGGCCGATCTGTTTAGTCCCATATGGATACGCGTCGCAGGCGAGGACAAGCTATTTTCAGGCGTCTAAATGGATCAGTAAACTAGTAGACTGAAGACACTGCTTCACTTGACTGAAGGCTTCCTCCTGGGGTGCTTTCTAAACCATTTCTGGTGTTTCTTCAGCAGAGCATCCAGCGGTGCCAATAGGGTGGCAAAATTCAGTAGGAATCTGCCATAACAGTTGATCATCCCAAGACAGACTTCAGTGCCGGAGTGTTTTTTGAGCCGGGCGCTTCTCTGATGGCTTTTATCTTCTTGTCCATCGGCTGCAACCCTTTAGCAACTACCCTGTAGGCCAAATAATCACCTCGCTGGCCTGGAATGTACATTTCTCCCTTTTTAAGCACACACCGGCATTCGAGAATCTTCTTAGCACCTCATCCAAGTTGGCTAAGTGTTCCTTTCCCACAGAACCGATAATCAGCATGTCACCTAAATAAACCGCAACTTTAGGCATCCCAGCAACAAACCTTCCAGGGTGCGTTGGAAAATTGCACATGCTGATGATACCCCAAATGGTAACCGAGTATATTCATGCAAGCCTTTGTGCATGTTAATGGTCATGGACTCTTGGGATGCTTCATCTAATTCCAGTTGCAAGTAAGAGTGGCTCATGTCCTGTTTGGTGAATGTCAGACCCCCCAGCCAATCTCGTGTATAGGTTCTCAATCTTGGGTATGGGGTACATGACTAATTTGGCTGCTCGATTGACCGTTTGTTTATAATTCCCACAAATTCAGACTGTCTTGTCTGGCTTGAGGACAGGTAAGATGGGCGCTGCCCACTCTTCGAACTGGACCAGTCTTTGCCAGCTTGGTCTTTAAGGTGCTGAAGCTCTGCTTCCACTTTTACTGACATGAAATAAGAGATCGGTCTGGCCCTCTAAAACCTTGGTGTGGCCTTACACTGCATATATTTTGGCTTGGAACCCCATTATCTTCCTTAGTTTGTCCCGGAAGACATCGGAATACCTCCAAATGACTTTGTACAGGTCCCCCTCATCCAGTTTGAATATTTCTACCCAATTTAATTTAATGTATTGGAGCCGGTCATGCCCCATTCATTTTGGACCCTGTTCACTTCCAACGACAAGTGGGAGCAGGGTCGACTGCCGCTTGTAAACTACGTTGTCCCCTTGATTTTAAGCACCTCTCCTATATAAGTGGCTTGCCGAGCCACAGTATTCTTCAACCTCAACAGTTGAACCCTGCCTTGTAAATAATGGTAAACTTGTTCCCCTATATCGGTAGCTGAAGTGTCCACTTCCATCTTTAAAGGGCGTCCGTTAACAAGCAACATGACGGTTATTGGAGTCATTCTGCCCATATCGATGTGGTTCAACATCAACACATTCCGCTCAATTGACTAGTATTCCCCCATACTGTTCCATTCCTGGGCCAGGCAGGCTCTGCTTGTTTCTGCATCTATGTCTCAAGTGACCTCTTTTACCGCATCGGAAACACTCGGCATCTCGGAATCTGCAACAGTCTGGGGCGTGATTTCTGTAATATCCCTTAAGGGAACTACGGGGTGGGAATGCTTGTCTTCCCCATGCTCCTGGTGGAGTACGAGCTCTCCCATTATGGGCAGGGTATCTCAATTATCCAGTGTAAATAAGGTCGGCCAGTGAGGTACCGACCAGAACGAAACTGGTAGAGGTTTACCAGGAATTGTGTGTATATTTATAAAATATTGTTTGTAAATAAAACTTTGTTCTTATAAATAATTATTTGTTTTTCATTCCCTTCTATGCCTTTTGAAAAAGTAACAGATATGCCCCACATATTGCACCCAATCCTACTCTTCCGCATTGAAAGACTCAAGTTTACCAAAAGCGGCATGACGGCACTCCTCCCTCCGGAAACTGGAAATAACTTGGAACCTGATCTGGAAAGCCGACAGTACTTGTCCCACATTGGGTCCGTTTTCCTCATCACCAATGTAGTAACAGCAATGCCAGGCAACCACCAGTGGATAAAAGCAATGAATGCTTTATTTAGAGGCAAACATCATTTACAAATTGCACACAGGCACCTTAATTTAAGAAGGTCTTGGGTTGCAGGAAGATATAGACGGGTTGGTGAGATGGACAGATCACTGGGACATGGAATTTCACCCTGAACAGTGTGAGATGATGCACTTTGGAAGGAGTAACAAAACAAGGGAGTACTCAATGAGTGGTAAGATATTAGGAAACTCAGAGGAACAGAGCGTTCTTTGTGTGCTGGTTAATAGATCACTGAAGGCAGCAGGACAGGTTAATAGGGAAGTTAAGAAGGCATATGGGACACTTGTCTTTATCAGTCGTGGCATCGATTATAAGAGCAGGGAGGTTATGTTGGAGCTGTACAAAAATTTGGTTAGGCCACAGCTGGAGTACTGTGTGCTGTTCTGGTCGTCTCACTATAAGAAGGATGTGATTACACTGGAGAGAGTGCATAGGAGAGTCACCAGAATGTTGTCTGGAATGGAGCATTTGAGCTATGAAGCGAGGTTGGATAAACTTGGGTTGTATTCTTTAGACCAAAGAAGGCTGAGGGGCGACCTGATCAAGATGTACAAGGTTATGAGGGGTATGGACTGGGTAGATAGGAAGCAGAAGTTCCCCTTAGTTGAAGGGTCAGTTTAGGGTGAGGAGCAGGAGATTCCAAGCGGATTGGAGTAAAAACTTTCACTCAGAGGGTAGTGAGAATCTGGAATGCACTGCCTCGGAAGATAGTGGAGGCTTGAAACCTCACAACTTTAAAAAGCACTTGGATGAGCACCATGGGCTGGATTCTCCATCCCGGGATGCCCAAAGTGTGTTTCCCGATGGGACAGAGAATCGGGCGTCGGGGGAAAATAGGGACCGGCGCTAGGCCCCGATCCGAATGCGATGCCCGACACCCCCATTGGCGGCAGGATCGAGGTTCACAACCACTCGCCAGCAGGAGCATGTAAATGAATGCATCCATTTAGCTGACCCGGCACCCTATTCTCCGGTCGACCATGATTCTCCAGCCCCTTGGGCCAGGAATCACGTGGGTGTAGCTCAAATCTGGTAATTACCAGCGTGACCTTAACGTGGTGGACCTCACGTGGGACAAGTGGATAATTCCTTATGGGGGTTGCCCCCAAAGTCCATCTGAGGGCCCCACCCCCACAATGCACTAGCTGCCCACTTCTACTCTACCTCCTAACTGGACCCCCCCCCCCCCCCCCCCCAAGGGATCCCCCTTAATAAGGAGAGTCCCCTGTGATCTCCTAACTGAAAGAATCCTCCACAGAGACCCTCTGACTAAGGTGACCCCCCACTGCCCCCCCCCCCTCATAGAATAGAATCATTAACAAGTTGTCATATAGAAAGGAGCCAGTGTGTCTGCACCAGTCAGTGAAGAGCTACCCAGCCTAACTCCATCTTCCTGCACTTGGTCTGTGACTGTGCAGATCACGGCTATAAATGTGATGTCAGAGTATGTCTCAATCATTCTTTCAGACAGTGAGTTTCAGGTCCCTACCACTCTCTGCATGAAAAAAAGGTTTCCTCATCGCCCATCAAATCTTTCTACCGATTCCTTTAAATCCATGTCCCTCTACTAAGATTGTCCCCATTTAGTCTATCTGGGCCCCTCATAATTTTCTATATCTTAATTAAGTCACCCGTAGCATCTCTTGTTCTAAGAAAATCATCTTAGCCTATCCAATCTTCCTTCATTGCTAATATTTTCCAGTCCTTGCCACATCTCATAAATCCCCTGCACCCTTTAAACATTTCTGTAATGTGTTGGCCCAAACTGTACAGTATTCAAGCTGTGGTCTAACACACTGCTCTTATATTTTATGCCTCGGCCAATAAAGGAAAGCATTCCATATGCCTTTGGTTAAGAAAAGGTTATCAACCTTTCTTGTTAGCGTTAGGGATTTGTGGACACACAGGACAAGATCCCTTGTTCCATCTAGTATTCACATTTAATTGTATGCAAATGTAGAGTTGCTGCATTGTATGTGCATAACTTCTTTGTTGTAGGGACTTCATCTGTCCTGTTATCACTTTTCAAAATTCAATGGGCACGTTTCTAGATTGCACCTAAGTATACATTAATGGATTTTGAGTACCTGTCATCCCCTTCAATGGCACCATCTTTTTAAGGGACATGTTGCTGTGCTGTTTCTCATTGTGTGCAGCCTGTTCCACTCTAGGCTGGGGTGAATACAATCATTTAACATTGAAGACCGTGGTTAACCATTTAATATTCAACATGTGCTTGTATTTCTTTTCCTTTTCTTTTCAAGGGAGATTCAACTGAGGTGGTGAGGAAACACGAGAACATACTGAAACTCAGTCAAATGCAAAGTTTTTTTGCGGAATTAGACCATTTTGCATTTAATTATGGGAAACCGTTAATGGAAGAAGTGAGTATCATGTCTTGAAATACTCCTGTTTGAAATATACGTTCATGTTATTTTTATCTATGGAAACACAAAAATGGATACTGTGTACAGCTTTATATGATGTTGATTCGACTTTTAAAAAATCTTCAAAATCATTATTTTAATATTTATTGATAAGCCGGGAAATTAAACATTGTCAAAAGCATTTGGCCATCACTTTAGTCCTGAAAAGTGCCCAGCCTACCTCAGATTATTCTGGAAACGCAAGGTATCTCAAAACCTTGAGCAACCGGGTGAAACTAGATGTTTCACACTGCTACTATGCAATAGCAACACAAGTGGTATTTGCACCAATAGGATACTGCTATCAAGCCAAAAGGTCGTTCTGCCTATCACACAAACGAACAATGTGAAATATGAATTACAGTGTCAATAGGCTGTACATCTAAAAGACTGGCGGAACGTATCAAACAGCACGTCCCTTCCGCTGTTCGCAACAGGCAAAGCACAGACCATACCCAACCAGCCTGTGCTTGCAAATTGCAGAACACAGTGTCCAACATGAGATGTGATTGGACAACATTTGCGAAATCGTCCTTAGCCTGTTAAAAATTATACTAACAACTAATTTAATATTGTCAGTCATGAGTATGGGGAGAAGGCCTGCATGCTGGCAGGCCAACTTCTGAGGAGGTGGCGGCGAGGGGAATTATCCAGGTGCGGGATAGGACAGGGAAATTGGTGGTGGCCCCAGACAAGATCAATAAGGTGTTTGAGGAACCACCGGGGGAGGGCTGAGAGATGCGGGAATTCCTGGACGGTCTGGAATACTTGATGTTGGGGGAGGAAGATAGGGACACATTGGAGGGGTCGGTAGGGGAACAGGAGTAAAGGAGGCAATTGGGAGGATGCAATTGAGGAAGGTGGTAGGGCCAGATGGGTTCCCAGTGAGTTTTATAAGAAGTTTAGGGAGAGTTAGCGCTAGAAGGCATCTATTTTTGAATATTAGGAGGGTGTTAAATGTAGTTATGGAGCCAGCAGATCAAAAGGAGACCGAGGTGGTGATTGCGCTGGACGCAGAAAAGACTCAATTTCTGTGCTATCAAATGACTATTTGAATTAAAACAAACTTTGTGTTACACTGAAATAATAATAATCTTTTATTGTCACAAGTCGGCTTCAATGAAGTTACTGTGAAAAGCCCCTAGTCGCCACATTCCGGCGCCTGTTCGGGTACACGGAGGGAGAATTCAGAATTCACAGCCAGTACTGATTTGAACCCGTGCTGCTGGCCTTGTTCTGCATTACAAACCGGCTGTCTAGCCCACTGAGCCAAATGCTCGATCTAAGTCAAGTGAACCATCTTAACAATGTAGTTAAGTTACAATACCTCTATATATATATATATATATATCACCTTTGCAACAATGAAACATAGCAGGATGCTTCACCAGAGCGTTATAAAGCAAAATTAGGCATCAAAACACATAAGGGGATAATAGCTTGTTCAAAGAGTTATTTTTAAGGAACATTTTAATGGAAGAGAGGTAGCAAGGTGGAAGGTTTAAGGAGATAATTCGAGAATTTAGGATATTGGCAGCCAAAGGCACAGCAGTCAATGGTGGAGGTATTAAAATCAGGATTGGTCAAGAGGTTAGAATTAGAGGTTTAATATTTTGCCAATGAGATGTTACATGAAAATCAGCATTGCCTCAATCTGTAAAGTGATGCTGTTATGACATTTTATCCCTGCATGAATGCAGCTTTTCTTAAACAGCTCTGTAAAAATAAGAACCTAGAAAATCTACACGTTGTAACTTTGATGGTTGCATTGGATCCACACCCAGTGCTGACCTTGCTCGAGGTTGCAGGAACTTCAGGACGGGGCTGGCAGACACCCTCATGGGCACCAGTGCCTGTCTGCTGTTTTGGCTACCACTGATTCCAGCACCTCCACCCACCCATGCCCCAAATCCACTGAATGTCCCTTCTGGATTATTTTTCCAAGTCGCATGTATAATGGGATAGTCTTCATCTACTCGCATCCTGTGTCCAAATCCGCCCACCATCACTCTCCCCCCATGTTATCTCTGCTGGATTCACTTGCCCCTCATCTAATTTATCACACTGTTCTCCAATCCTATGCCAGATCCTGAATAAATTGGGAAGTACAAATTACTATTTCTTAATTTTTTTTACATGAATCTTTTTGAGATGTGGGCGTCGCTGGCTAGGCCAGCACTTGTAGGCCCATCTCCAATTCCCCTTAATAAAGTGGTGGTGAGCTGCCTTATTGAACCGCTGTAGTTCATGTGGTGTAGGTACACCCACAGTGATGTTCGGGACAGAGTTCCAAGATTTTGACCCTGCAGCAGTGAAGGAACAGCGAAATATTTCCAAGTCAGGATGGTCAGTGACTTGGGAGTAAACTCCAGGTGGTGGGATTCTCCTGTTTCTGCTGCCTTTTTCCTTCCAGATGGTAGTGATCGTGGGTTTGGAAGGTGCCATCTAAGGAGTCTTGGTTAGTTCCTGTAGTGTATCCTTTAAATGGTACACACTACTGCTATTGTGTGTGGGTGATGGAGGTAGTGAGTATTTGTGGAGGCAGCGAATGTTTGTGGAAAGGGTGCCAATCAAGTGGGCTGCTTTGTACTGGATGGTATCGAGCTTCTTGGCCTTTGTTGGAACTGCACTCATACAGGCAAGTGGAGAGTATTCCATCACACTCGTGACTTGTGCATTATAATAATAATTATTATAATGATCTTTATTGTCATAAGTAGGCTTACATTAGCACTGCAATGAAGTCACTGTGAAAATCCCCTAGTCGCCACACTCCGGTGCCTGTTCGGGTACAGAGAGGGAGAATTCAGAATGTCCAAATTACCTAACAGCACGTCTTTCAGGACTTATGGGAGTAAACTGGAGCACCCAGAGGAAACCCACGCAGACACGGAGAGAGCGTGCAGACTCCGCACAGTGACCCAAGCCGGGAATCGATCCTTGGACCCTGGAGCTGTGAAGCAACAGTGCTACCCACTGTGCTATCGTGCCGTCCTTGTTCAGCTTAGTAAGCTGATGTAGTTAATGGGAGGTGTGAATGGGGTTGAAGCAGTTTCTGGAGTTTGAGTTTAGTTTTAGATTGGGATGTGAAGAGACAAGAATCTGTACTCCCAATACAGTTTGGACTATAGATCTGTCTGTGGACAGATCCACAGTTTCTTCCAAAACAGTTCAGTTGAAGATTTGACTGGGAACTGACTGGTAGCAGCTGAACTCATGACAGTGAGTTAAAGATTTGCCTGTGAACAGGATAGGAACAATTTCAATGGCTGGCAGTTTAAATAGTAGTTGAGACAGGCAAGAATCTGCAAGTTCTTTCCTGGAGGATCTCTCTTTAAAAGTGGTCCATCCAAGACCTCTCTTTACAGCAAGCATTCCTGGGTCGGCTAACTGTATTTAAAAGAGGATTGTGACCCGATTTGGGTTTTCCTTGAGTGGAGATAAAAGAAAGCAGTTAGGAATTAGTGTTTCATTGTCATTGTTAAGCATTGTTTAACTGGTAATTGAAGGCTATTTGTCTTTATGATGTTAAAGTTAGTCAGAATTAATGTGGAAAAGTTGTGAATATTATGTGAGTAATAAAGTTTGTTTAATATACCATATTCCTATTAGTGGGTGAAATCACTCCTGGAGCAAAGTATCCTTTCCTTCCAATCTTACAAGTTAGATAAAATATTGGGGTTTCTGTCCAGTATCCTAGCATCTTTTGAGTTCTGGTCTGGGATCGTAATAATGTGACGTGCCACTTGTCCGCCCAAGCCTGGATAGTGTCCACGTCTTTCTGCACTTGCACGTGAACTGCTTCAGTGTCTGAGGAGTTGTGAATGGTGCTGAACATTGTGCACTCAGCAGCATATTTCCCTACATCTGACTTTATGTTGAAAGGAAGATCATTGATGAAGCAGCTGAAGATGGTTGGGCCCTGAGGAACTCCTGCAGTGATGTCCTGGGACTGAGGTGACTGGCCTCCAATAACCACAACCATCCTCCTTTGTGCCAGGTCTGATCCTAACCAGTGGAGAGTTTTCCTCCTGATTCCCATTGACTCCAATTTACGTAGGGCTCCTTGATGCCATAATCAATCAAATGCTACTTTGATGTCAAGGGCAGTCACTCTCCCCTCACCTCTGGTATTCAGCTCTTTTGTCCATGTTTGAACCAAGGCTGTAATGAGGTCAGAAGCTGAGTGACCCTGGCGAAACTCAAACTGTGTGTCAGTGAGCAGGTTATTGCAAAGTAAGTGCCGCTTGAGAGCACTGTTGATGACATCTTCCATTCCTTTACTGATGATTGAGAGCAGAATGATAGGGGTGGTAGGTAATTGGCTGGGTTGGATTTGTCCTGTTTTTCTGTACAGGACATACCTGTGCAATTTTCCACATTGCCGGGTAAATGCCAATGTTATAGCTGTACAGGAACAGCTTGGATGGGAATGTGGCAATTTCTGGAGCACAAGTCTTTAGCATGGCTAATCATCATCCTTCGACCAATCGTTGACATCATTGTTCCTGTGAGAGGGAGGCAGACATTCCAGCCCTGAGCCAGGCTGACTGAAAAGTTCCAAAAATAACAGGGATCCTTTGCAGCCAAACAACAAAAAAATCAGATTTAAAGAAAAAGAGGAAATTTAGTGGAATAGACAGCTCCATCTATAAATTTGCTGACGACACGACCACAGTGGGCCGGATCTTGAATAACGGCAAATCAGAATACAGGAGGGAGATAGAGAACCTGGTGTAGTGGGCAGCAACAGCAATCTCTCCCTCAATGCCAGCAAAACTAAAGAGCTGGTCATTGACTTCTGGACCCCTGTCGGCATCAACGGGGCCAAGATTGAGATGGTTAACAGCTTCAAATTTCTAGGGGTGCACATCACCAAAAATCTGTCCTGGTCCACCCACGTCGACGCCACCACCAAGAAAGCACAACAGCGCCTACACTCTCTCAGGAAACTAAGGAAATTCGGCATGTCCACATTAACTCTTACCAACTTTTACAGATGCACCATAGAAAGCATCCTATTTGGCTGCATCACAGCCTGTATGGCAACTCCTCGGCCCAAGACCGCAAGAAACTTCAGAGATCATGAACACAGCCTAGTCCATCAGACGAACCTATCTCCCATCCATTGACTCCATCTACACCTCCCGCTGCCTGGGGAAAGCGGGCAGCAGAATCGAAGATCCCTCCCACCCGGCTTACTCACTCTTCCAATCTCCTCCATTGGGCAGGAGATACAAAAGTCTGAGAACACACACAAACAAATTCAAAAACAGCTTCTTCCCCGCTGTTACTAGACTCCTAAATGACCCTCTTATGGACTGACCTGATTAATACTACACCCCTGTATGCTTCACCCGATGCCGGTGTCTATGTATTTACATTGTGTACCTTGTGTTGCCCTATAAATTTGCTGACGACACGACCACAGTGGGCCGGATCTCGAATAACGGCAAATCAGAATACAGGAGGGAGATATTTTCTTTTTATTTTCATGTATTTAATGATCTATTTGAGCAGCTCACAGAAAAATACTTTTCACTTTACCTCGGTACGCGTGACAATAAACAAAACCAATCCAATCTAATCCAATTCAGATAAATAGCGCAGCTTTTGCAAAGATATTGGCCGGAATTCTCTGGTCATTGAGATTCACTGTTCTCGCAGGCAGCGAATCCCTGCCTGCAGGCTTCCCGGCAGCGTGGGGGGGACTTCAATGGGAAATCCCACTGACAAGCTTAGGGAGTAGTGAATTCCGCTGCCAGGAACGGAGTACTGCCGAGGAATACAGGACGGGGGAGGGGGGGGGGGGGGGGGGGGGGGGGCATTATTTGTAATCATTGAAAGGAACCATGGGCAGGATTCTCCCCTACCCGGCGGGGCGGGGGGGCCCGGCAGGACAGAGTGGCGTGAACCACTCCGGTGTCGGGCCGTCCCAAATGTGCGGAACCCTCCGCACCTTCAGGGGCTGGGCCCTCCCTGGAGTGGTTGGCGCTCCGCCAGCCGCCGGGATAGGGGCTTGGCACCACGCCAACCGGCACCAAAGAGGCTCCGCCGGCTGGCACGAGTCGGCGCATGCACAGGAGCGCCAGCACATGCTGGCGTCATACCCGCGCATGGGTAGGGGGATTCACTTCTGCACCAGGGAATGGCGGATGAACACGGCCTCCGGTGCAGAAGGAATAGAGTTCCCCCAGGGCACAGGCCCGCCCGCAGATCGGTGCCCCCCGACCGCGAGCCAGGCCACTGTGGGGGTACCTCCTGGGGCCAGATCCTCCCGCGACCCCCCAAGAACCCCAGAGCCCACCCGCACCTGCCAGTAAGGGACCAAATCTAATTTACGCTGGCGGGACCGGTATGGAAGGGGCGGGACTTCGGCCCATCGCGGGCTGGAGAATCTGGACAGCCCAGGGGTCCATTGAGTCACGCCTGACCCCGCTATACTCCGAGGCGGGCGGCGCGACTCACGCCAGGCTGGGTTTTGGGGGGCGGGAGAATTGGGAGGACGGCGGGTGTGGGATTCATGCCGACCCCCGGTGATTCTCCCACCAGCGGGAATCCCGCCCCATATTACTAGTGCTTGTGAACTATTTGATGATGGACCGATATTGTTGGAGATGGAAAATGAACTGCATTTTAAATAATGGAAAAGACTATGAACCAGATAATTTTACTCTGCTTCTAACTGGCATTAATTATACTATTTTGTGGTATGATTAAACTCCAGTTGATAAGGCAGAATTATTGTCTTCTATGTTTTAATGTTTCAGATAATGTCATGTAATCATAGCCTAACATTTGATGTTGAAGCCCAACATAGAACATAGAACAGTACAGCACAGAACAGGCCCTTCAGCCCTCGATGTTGTGCCCACTCAAACCCACGTAACCACCCCACACCCGTAACCCAACAACCCCCCCCCTTAACCTTACTTTTTAGGACACTACGGGCAATTTAGCATGGCCAATCCACCTAACCCGCACATCTTTGGACTGTGGGAGGAAACCGGAGCACCCGGAGGAAACCCACGCACACACGGGGAGGACGTGCAGACTCCACACAGACAGTGACCCAGCCGGGAATCGAACCTGGGACCCTGGAGCTGTTAAGCATTTATGCTAACCACCATGCTACCGTGCTGCCCCTAATGCTGCAATAATATTGCAGGGTCTTTTCTTTTTTTTTACAATTTTATTCAAGGGACTTTCATATAAACAGACAAAAGCAAAGAATAACCATGCAACATTATAAACAACCAACACCCACTCCCCCAATATCACCCCCTTCCCCCATCCTGCTTTCCACATTTTAACCCTCTTATCCCCACCTATTCCCCCCTCCACTTTGCTGACCCCTCAAACCAGTTTAAAGAAATCAATGAACGGCTTCCACCTCTGAGTGAACCCATCGACTGACCCCTCAAGTCGAACTTGACCTTCTGCGGCCTCAGGAATTCTGTCAGGTTGCTCACCCACACCCCTGCCTTTGGCGGCTCTGTGTCCCTCCACCCAAGCAAAATCCGTCTCCGGGATATCGGGGAGGCAAAGGTCAAAACATCGGCCTCTCTCGGCCCCTGAATACTCAGGTCTTCCGACACCCCGAATATCGCCACCTCTGGACTGAGAGCCACTTTCACCCCCTCCCCCGCACCTCGGACATCATGTCCGTGAACCACTGCCAGAACCTCTTCAGCTTCGAACATGTCCAAAACATGAAACGTGATTTGCAGATCCCACCCCCGTGCATACCTGTTCTCTACCCCCTCAAAAAACCTACTCAGCCGTTCTACCATTGTATGCGCCCTATGTATTACTTTAAACTGCATGAGGCTTAACCTCGCACACGACGAGGACGCATTCACCCTCTGCACGGCTTCAGCCCACATACCGGCCTCAACCTCCCTTCACAGCTCCCCCTTCCACTTACGCTTTATGTCCCTCACCAGGGCCCCTCCCAGTGCATCACCTCCTTGTAGACCTCGGACACCTTCCCCTCCCCTATCTCATCCTGTGACAGTCCATTATCCTCAAACCCCAGGGGCAGCAGCCCAGGAAAGGACGGCACATCTCTCTTAACTAAACGTGCAGTGTGAATGTTCACGATTGGGTAAATGTTAGTTAATTGGTTGAATGAGTGAATGGGTAGTATGGTAGAATGGGTAGAACAGATGAAGTAGGTGGATATGTCTATAGGGTGGCAGCTTGGTGAGGTGCTAGGTGGCTAGGCTGGCAGGTGGGTGAGCAGGTGCATAAGTTGGCAGGTGGGTACTGTGGCCTTTGGGTAGGATGGCAAGTAGGATCATGGGCTAATGAAGTCGGGTCAGGGAACTAATCAAGTAGTGGGGGCTATTCAGGTCTGGTTGGGTGGGGGGAGGAATCAATTTGTTTTGGATCAGGTCAGGCGGATCAGTGAGATATGCTTTTTTCGAAAAGCCTTCCTGCAGAGGAAGAGGCAATCGGAGAGGCTGTGCTACTCAATCTGATGTTCTATTACTGGGCAGCAAACATCGTGAAAGTGCGGGGATGGATGAAGGAAGGAGCCAGGGTGCAGATGGAGGAGACTTCCTATGCAGGTTTGTGTCAAAGGGCTTTGGTTGCAGCTCCTCTTCTGTTCTCTCCGACCAGGTTTTCTACGAGCTCAGTGAGCTCCCTAAGAATTTGGGCCAATCCACGCAGCATTTTAAATTGGGAGCGATGTCACTACTGTCGCCAATTTTTGGGAACCATAGGTTTGAGCCATTCGGGATGGATACAATGTATAAGCTTTAGAAGAGGGAGGGCTTTGAGTGGTTCAAGGGTTTGTTTGTAGAGGGTAGGTTTGTGGGATTGGAGGAGATAGTGGAGAAATTTCAACTCTCGAGGGGGAGTTCATTTAGATATCTGCAGTCCTGACCCGACTTTGTAAGGAACTGTCTTTGTTCCCTCGGCTACCGGGACCTACACTAATGGACAAAACACTATCTCTAGATGAGATAGGGTAAGCAAAGGTATCCGATACATATCCGGCCACATTTGGAATACTGCATGCAGTTCTGGTCGCCACATTACCAGAAGGATGTGGATGCTTTGGAGAGGGTGCAGAGGAGGTTCACCAGGATGTTGCCTGGTATGAAGGGTGCTAGCTATGAAGAAAGGTTGAGTAGATTAGGATTGTTTTCGTTGGAAAGACGGAGGTTGAGGGGGGGACCTGATTGAGGTATACAAAATTATGAGGGGTATGGACAGGGTGGATAGCAACAAGCTTTTTCCAAGAGTGGGGGTGTCAGTTACAAGGGGTCACAATTTCAAGGTGAGAGGCAGAAAGTTTAAGGGAGATGTGCATGGAAAGTTTTTTACGCAGAGGGTGGTGGGTGCCTGGAACGCTTTACCAGCGGAGGTGGTAGAGGCGGGCAAGATAGCATCATTTAAGAGGCATCTAGATAGGTATATGAACGGGCGGCAACAGAGGGAAGTAGACCTTGGAAAATAGGAGACAGGTTTAGATAAAGGATCTGGATCGGCGCAGGCTGGGAGGGCCGAAGGGCCTGTTCCTGTGCTGTAATTTTCTTTGTTCGTTGTTCTATATGGGTGGTTGTTGGAGATAGGGAGAGCACTATTAGAGGAAGTCACTATTAGAGGAAGACAAGGGGAAGTGGGAAGAGGGGTTGGGGCTGGGTGGAGGGGTGTGGAGTGAGATCTTGCATTGGGTGAATTCTACCTCTCCTTGTGCCAGGCTGAGACTGGTAGAGTTTAAAGTAGTTCACTGAGCACAGTTAACCAGAACACACATGTCCCGGAATAGAGGACAGGTGTGTGCGATGTCTAGGGGGCCAGCAAGCCATTCACACTCATTCTGGATCTGCCCTAAGCTATTTGAGTTTTGGATCTCCTTTTTTGAGACTATGTCGGAGATTGTGGGGGTCAGACTGGAGCCGTGCCCATTAGTGGTGATATTTGGGGTGGACAGACCTGTTGGCGTTTCTGGAGAAGAATAAGGCTGATGTCCTGGCCTTCGTCTCTCTGATTGCCTGGAGACGAGTCCTGCTTGGATGGAATTTACCAGCTCCACCAATGGCCTCCGCATTGTTGGGGGACGTTTCAGAGTTTCTGAAATTGGATCAATTTTGCCATTAGAGATCAGTGGATCGTTCTATTCCAGGTGGAAGCTGTTCATCACCTTCTTTAAGGACTTGGTCATGGCCAGTGACTGTGCGGGTTGGTTAGGAAGGGAGGGGTGGCATTGGGCGGGTTGGGTCTTGGGTGGAAGGGAGGGGATAAGGGAAAGTATTATTTTAAAAAATAACAATTTGTATATATTCTGTTGGATTGTTTTGTACGTGTTAAATTGAAAACTTCTAGAATAAAGATATTTATTTTTTTTTTAATCTGCTTGGTAACAGCAGTAACATTTCATAGAATTTACAGTGCAGAAGGAGGCCATTTGGCCCATCGGGTCTGCACCGGCTCTTGAAAAGAGCACCCTACTTAAGCTCACGCCTCCACCCTATCCCCATAACCCAGTAACCCCACACAACCTTTATTTTATAAATGTTTATTATTGGGTTTTTGAACAAGGTATATTTACCATTATGTACACAGATATATGTATATAGAAGAGAAGGGCACACACAAACAAACCAATGAAAAAAATAATAAAAAATAAATAAAAATTAAAATAAATTAACTGGTAAGGTATTATGCACCAGCTGAACAGCAACAACTCTGTACAATTGGCAATATTATTTACAACACATAAGTAGGCATCTGTTTGTGGGGGTGGAGACTCTGGAGGTAGATATACATTTGGATGGCCGGAGAACCAATACAGAGGGCAATACTCGAACGGGTCTGCTGTTGGTGTTGTCACTTGCTTCTCCCAGACGGATTTCGCTGCCGTTGTCATCTCACGCTCACCTCTGCTTCAGCTGTTCGTCCTGTCTTTCGCCTGTTTTCTCTGTTCCTGTTGATGCCAAGTTTGTTGTCGTTTCCCATGCCCTCCTTCCGGCTATCATTTCCCTGCCTCCCCCCAACCTCCCTGATTCTCTTCTATTGTTCCCTGTCTCTTCCCTCCTCCATTCTACTTTCCCCTGATTCTTGGCTACCTGGCTATTCTTCTGCTTGTTTGTTGGCTGATGTACCATCAATTGAACGCGAGACGAGTTGCTGAACAAAAGTATGGCTTTACTCTACTAGATGTTAGCCCTGCGGTCGATTACAGTAGAAGGACGACCGCCGGGAGTACTGGGTATTTATACTCCGCCTTGGAGGCGGGGTTAACTCAGCCTCTCGACCAATCGGGGAGCTGTCACATGATTGGTCTCAACCAACCGGTCGAGAGGCACATGACCGACCAGGGCCAATGGTAAGCCGGTGTTCTGCACCAATGGCAGGCAGTTATGCTAATCATACCACCACATTCACCCCTTGTGGAGAAAGAAGCGGTGGAGGGGGGGAGAGAACTGGTGGTATGAGTAGTAAGGAGAGAAAAAAAATGTATCCTTGGCTTCCCACTGGCCCAGACATTTAGCAACAGTACATAGTGTCCATACAAGGTCCATGGTTGTGTTGAAGTTAAATGGACTCGATCAGCCTTTCCGTTGCCCGTGACATCCTGGCAGACCGCCGCAGTAAAGTTGGTGACGTTGGTTCAGCCGATTGTGGTGGTTCAGCTGATGGCCTGGACACCGGGAGCGATGGTCCTTGAACTGTCTCCATACCCCGGGCTGGTGGTGGAGACGCAATGGATGGGGGAGGGGTGGCCCGGGTGGGGCGCTGGGGGAAAAGGGATGGGGGTGCGGTCTGTGGTGAAGGGGGGGGAAGGCCGCACGCCGGTGGGTGCCAGGTCCCGGAGGTAGACCGTGTCCTGCCGACCGTCGGGGTACTCCACGTACGCATACTGCGGGTTAGAATGGAGTAACTGGACTTGTTCCACCAACGGGTCAGACTTGTGCACCCGCACATGCTTCCGGAGCAAGATGGGTCCGGGGCGGCCAGCCACGTCGGGAGAGGGGATCCGGAGGACGACTTCCTGGGGAAAACCAGAAGACGTTCATGAGGTGTCTGATTAGTTGTAGTACAGAGGAGGGAGCGGATAGAATGTAGGGCATCGGGGATAACCTCTTGCCATCGGGAAATAGGGAGATCTCTGGACCGGAGGGCCAGTAGTGTGGTCTTCCAGATGGTACCATTCTCCCTCTCGACCTGTCCGTTACCCCGGGGGTTTATAGCTGGTCGTCCTGCTAGAGGCAATGCCCCTGCTGAGCAGGAATTGACACAGCTCGTCGCTCATAAAGGAGGACCCCCGATCGCTGTGTATGTGCGCGGGGTAGCCGAACAGGGAGAAGATGGAGAGGAGGGCCTTAATGACGGTCGATGTGGTCATGTCGGGGCAGGGAATGGCGAAGGGGAAGTGGGAGTATTCATCAATCACTGCCAGGAAGTAAATGTTGCGGTTGCTAGAGGGAAGGGGCCCCTTGAAGTCAATGCTGAGACGTTCGAAGGGGCGGGATGCTTTGATCAGATGCGTGCGCTCAGGGCGGTAGAAGTGCGGTTTGCACTCTGCACAGATGTGGCAGTCACGGGTTACTGTCCTGACTTCCTCGATGGAGTAGGGTAGGTTGCGGGTCTTTATGAAATGATAGGAACGGGTCACCCCTGGATGGCAGAGGTCCGCGTGGAGGGAGCGAAGGCGGTCTATCTGCGCGCTGGCGCAGGTACCGTGGGACAGGGCATCAGGAGGCTCATTGAGTGTCCCAGGACGATACAAAATATCGTAGTTGTACGTGGACAACTCGATCCGCCACCGTAAGATCTTGTCGTTCTTAATCTTGCCGCTCTGTGCATTATCGAACATGAAGGCTACTGACCGTTGTTCTGTGAGGAGGATAAACTTCCTGCCGGCCAAATACAGTAGTGCCTCCAGTGTCGCACAGCTTCGATTATGGCCTGGGCTTCCTTTTCCACTGAGGTGTGTCGGAGTTCAGAAGCTTGGAGGGTTCTGGAGAAGAAGGCCACGGGTCTGCCCGCTTGGTTCAGGGTGGCCGCCAGAGCTACTTCTGATGCGTCGCTCTCGACCTGGAAAGGGAGGGACTCGTCGATGGCGCGCATCGTGGCCTTTGCGATGTCCGCTTTGATGCGGCTAAAGGCCTGGCAGGCCTCTGTCGACGGCGGGAAGGTCGTGGACTGAATGTGGGGGACGGGCCTTGTCGGCGTAATTGGGAACCCATTGGGCATAGTAAGCGAAGAAACCCAGGCAGCGTTTAAGGGATTTGAGGGTATTGGGGAGAAGGAGTTCCATCAGGGGGCGCATTTGTTCAGGGTCGGGGCCTATCACTCCATTACGCACTACGTAGCCGAGGATGGCTAGACGGTCGGTGCTAAACACGCACTTATCCTTATTGTAAGTTAGGTTAAGGAGTTTTTCGGTTTGGAGGAATTTTCGGAGGTTGGTGTCATGGTCCTGCTGGTCGTGGCCGCAGATGGTGACATTATCGAGATACGGGAAGGTAGCTCGTAATCCGTACTTGTCGACCATTCGGTCTATCTCCTGTTGGAAGGCCGAGACCCCATTTGTGACACCGAATGGAACCCTGAGGAAGTGGTAGAGGCGCCCATCAGCCTCGAACGCGGTGTACTTGTGGTCACCCGCGCGGATGGGGAGCTGGTGATAAGCGGACTTGAGGTCCACCATGGAGAAGACTTTGTATTTCGCAATCTCGTTTACCATGGCGGAAATACGGGGGAGAGGATACGCGTTCAGTTGCGTAAACCGGTTGATGGTCTGGCTGTAGTCGACCATCCGGTTTTTCTCCCCAGTCTGGACCACCAGCACTTGGGCTCGCCAGGGACTGTTGCTGGCCTCGATGACCCCTTCCTTCAGCAACCTCTGAACCTCGGACCTGATGAAGGTCCGGTCCTGGGTGCTGTACCGTCTGCTCCGTGTCGCGACGGGATTGCAATCGGGGGTGAGATTAGCAAATAAGGAGGGGGGGTCCACTTTGAGGGACGCGTGGTTGCAGACAGTGAGGGGGGGTATAGGGCCGCCGAATTGGAAGGTCAAGCTCTGCAGGTTGCACTGGAAGTCCAGTCCTAGGAGTGCCGATGCGCAAAGGTCAATGAGGATAAGGAGTTTATAATTTTAAAAAACCTTCCCCTGGACCGTGAGGTCCGCGATGCAGCACCCGGTGATGCTGACGGAGTGCGAACCTGAGGCTAACCCGATTTTGTGTTTTACGGGGTGGACAGGGAGCGCGCAGCGTCTTACCGTGTCAGGGTGTACGATGTGTACGTGCTCCCAGTCCGTCTCGTGCCCGTGGAGGTGGATTTGCGTCGTCGTCTTGGCGAGCGTGCATGGATGTGACTGGTCGAGCTGAATGGCCGCGAGCCGTGGAGACGATCCATAGTCGTCGTTGTCGGCCGAGTGGGTGCTGGCAAGACCTTGTGTGCCAGTCCAGGATGGCGGCGCCCAGGACCCGGACGTGGAGTCGGGGCCCCAAGATGGCAGCGCCCAGGACCCGCACGTGGGGTCGGGGCCCCAAGATGGCGGCGCCCAGGACCCACACGTAGAGTCGGGGCCCCAAGATGGCGGCGCCCAGTACCCGCACGTGGCGTCCAGGGCCCAAGATGGCGGCGCCCGCAGGACCCTCGTGGTTGCTGGGGGCGTGGTTAGCGGTGCCGGCGGGCCGATAGGAGCGGCTGAGAGCGGGGGCAGAGAGGCGCGCAGGGGCCCGGGGGCAGGTGGGGGTTGACACGGTGTGCTGGAAGGGCCCGGAAGAGGAGATTCCCGGTCGCTGCGCAGCACAGCAGCGACCGATTTGGCCTGGCAGACTGACAAAAAATGGCCCTTCTTCCCGCAGCTCTTACAAAGGGCGGAACAGGCCGGGCAGCGATGGCGGGGGTGTTTGGCAAGCCCACAGAAAAAGCAGCCAGGCCCCGCGGACTTGTCGGGGCGTCCCGCGGCGAGGCCTGAGGGGGGTCGGGAGCGGCGGATGGCGGTGGGGAAGCGAGCCAGGAGGCCTAGGGCGCTGCAGCGCGTCTGGGGACATAGGCGCGGGCGTTTAAGTCAGCGACCTCCAGGGAGGTGGAGAGAGTTCGTGCCTCGGTTAGGCTGAGGTCGTCTTTATCCAGCACGTAAGCATCTCTGATTAAAAGTTCCATGTGCTCAGTGGCTGAAACTTGGAGGCAGGTGCAGTTCCTCTCCAGGACAGCGAGGGCCCGGTAAAAATCATCTAAGGACTCACCGGGGAACTGTTGTCTGGTAGCCAGCAGATGTCGGGCGTACACTCAGTTTACCGGCTTATGAGATTGTCCTTTTAGCGTATCCATGGCCATGTCATATTCCTTTTCTTCCTCTATCATCGCGTAGGCCGCCATGCCCACGCTGGAATGGAGAATATGAAGTTTCTGTGCCATGGTGGGGGGCTGCTTGCGGTCGCCAGATAGCTATCGAAACACGCCAGCCAATGCTTGAAGATTTCCGATGCGTTCGGAGTTTGCGGGCTGATGCGGAGGCATTCGGGCTTGATCTGGGGCTCCATCTTCAAATTTCTAGTAGATTAAATTGATGTACCATCAATGGAACGCAAGACGAGTTGCTGAACAAAAGTATGGCTTTAATCTACTGGATGTTAGCCCTGCGGTCGATTACAGTAGAAGGATGACCGCCGGGAGTACTGGGTATTTATACCCCGCCCTGTAGGCGGGGTTAACTCAGCCTCTCGACCAATCGGGGAGCCGTCACATGACTGGTCTCAACCAACCGGCCGAGAGGCACATGACCGACCAGGGCCAATGGTAAGCCGGTGTTCTGCACCAATGGCAGGCAGCTATGCTAATCATACCACCACATTGGCCACAAACAGGTCCCGGAATAATTGGGTAAATAGCTCCCACGTTCTGTGGAAGCCGTCCTCTGACCCTCAGATGGCGAATTTGCACCTAACCTTTTTTGGACACTAAGGGCAATTTATTATGGCCAATCCACCTAACCTGCACATCTTTGGACTGTGGGAGGAAACCGGAGCACCTGGAGAAAACCCACGCCCACATGGGGAGAACGTGCAGACTCCGCACGGACAATGACCCAAGCCGGGAATCGAACCTGGGACCCTGGAGCTGTGAAGCAATTGTGCTAACCACTATGCTACCGTGCTGCCCCATGACCCAAGTACGATGGCCAGGGATTCAATAGCAAGTGGAAACAGCAACAGGAACAACGGGCATCCCTGTCTCGTGCCCCTGTGCAGCCGGAAGTATCCCAAACTCACCGCATTTGTCCTAACATTCGCTGTGTAGGCGTTATATAATAATCTCACCCAGGAGATAAAGATCGCCCCAACCTAAACCGCGCCAGGGTTTCAAAAAAGGAACCTCCATTCCACCCGATCGAACACCTTCTCTGCGTCCATAGAAATAATTACTTCTGGAACCTTCCCCCTAGATGATGCTATGATCACATTCAAAGTCCGTCTGATGTTACTCGACAACTGTCACCTCATGACAAAGCCAGTGTGATCCTCGGAGACCACCTCCGAAACTCACCCCTCCAAACACCTCACCAGGACCTTTGGTAGCACCTTCAACATGTAAATGGGACTACAGGACCCACATTCCACCGGATCCTTATCCTTTTTTGGGATCAGCGAGATGGACGCCCGCGCCAGTGACAATGAATCGTTATACATCCCCAATAGAAATGGTGCCAGCGCCGCTGCAAATTGCTTAGAAAATTCCATTAGGCCCCGGGTCATTCCCCGGTCACATCGAACCAATGCACTCCATTATCTCCCGGAGTCCCAATGGCACCTCCAATCCCTGTCCCCTCCCCCTCTTCACCTCCAGAAAGTCCAGCTGCCTAATTTAGCATGGCCAATCCACCTAACCTGCACATCTTCGGACTGTGGAAGGAAACCGGAGCACCCGGAGGAAACTCACGCAGACATGGGGAGAATGTGCAGACTCCACGCAGACAATGACCTAAGGCGGGAATCAAATTTAGGACCCCGGAGCTGTGAAGCAACTGTACTAACCACTATGCTACTGGGAATGAAGGGATGTGATCTGCTGAGCAACAGGTAGAAATCTGCCTGGCGACAGCATTAGCTAGCATTGAAAAGGTATAATGAGATGCAATTTTAAAAGTAATGAGGTTCAGGTGTTTAGACAAACAATATACAGTTGCCAGCACCCTCAGAAGCAGAGGCAGCTTATATCTAACAGCCTGTGAGTCCAGTCCCCAATCTAACAGCCAGGAGCCTGCCTGGACTATCGTCTAAGTCGGAGAGCCAACGCCATGTAGAAACTTTCGTAAAGGTAATCTAAATATATTTTCTGGACCAGGATAAGACTTCCCAGATTTGACTATCATCCCTGGATTGTATGGTAACTATAAGCTCAATTTGATTTATCAGTGTACTTAATTTGGATGTTGTTTGGGTAAAGGGTTCTTAAGGAGTTCAGAAATCACAGACATAGGGTGCAATTCAGTGAGCCCGTTGCCACACGGTGTGGAGCCAACGCAGCAGGTGAATCCCGGGAGACCCCCAAATTCGGCTCCACGCCGGGCACAAGGCTGATCGCGAGTCACCCGACTCGCTCCGCACAACGTGATCTGGGCGAGATCCAGATCTGCATATATAAATTAATCCAATTGGTCATTTAAATACCCAGACGTCAGATTCACCCGGCACGAAGAACTCAATGGCCACACTTGGGATACCGCTCCAGGATGCCATTTAGCACTGGTCCCCACTGATGTGGCACTTGCCAGAAGCACTGCCAGGTTGGCAGTGCCAATGTGCTCAGGCACCAGGTTGGCACTGACCGGGGTCAGGCCCCAGAGAGCCTTGCAAATTAGAGGGAGAGATTCCCTGGTCCTTACCAAGGTTGGGGGTTAAGGGGGGGGTTGATAATGCTGAAGGGGAGGGGCCCGAAAGTAGGGGGAATTATCAGGGCTGCCAATGGCGCCCCGATCTGTGAACAGCCATTACTGCTGGCGAGATCAGCTCACCAGCAGGAAATACCTCGAAGAGTGGCCTTTGCAGAGAAAAACTGAGACCAAATAAAATGGCAAATACCCGTTGAATAGCGGGATGTTTCTCAGCACTACAGCCGCCAAGGAATACCATGTCTGCTGAATTGAGCCCATAGTTTGGAATGGGGGACGTTCTATCTAAACTGTGTGTGTGCTTAGTGTTCATATACTTAATTGCTCCAGACTATAGTAGTCCTATTCCTGCATATTTAACTTTTCTTTAATAGGCTTTACTAGTTGTTACATGATGAATGGGCTGCTAATTTTCACTGGGGTTTCACTTGAATCTTCACACCATTTTAAAAAAACCCAAAATTCTTCACCTCCATGAACTAGTGTTTCAAGTTGTGGTGCCATGGTAGATACCACCAGCCGGTTTTGTGACACTGTCCAGTTAAGTCCCATGGAACTTTCTGAAGTCTTTGATTCTAATTCAGAGTCAGTGGTATTCACTGCCCGCGGGAATTGCCCGCTGGAAGTTCAAACTTCCTGGACAATTCCCAGGGAGGCCAAAAGCATCATGACTTGTGCAGGGTCCTCATGTACATAGTGGTTTGCATATCTGGTTTCTGACGATCCGAGGGCCAGAAGATCTGGGCCATTGGGGAAAAAGGCTAGTGTTCAGTTTTCCATTCACTATCTTCAATAGACTGATCCATAAAGCTGACACACATATCTCCCGCTCAGTATTTCAATTGATGCTCTAACTGCATAGAAATTGGCATTGTTTGTGTAACATTGCCAAATCTACCCCATAGATGTGCTCCATGTAGATCACTGAGTTTCTATTATCTATTGTGGAAGTTCTAAGATCCGTTTTATATTTATAAACAAATATTTAAAACTTCAACTACACACGGCGTTTGAATTTCATATAATTTAGATTAAAGATCTGCTTTGTCGACTGCAAGATACAGCGGACAAACATATGCAGTATTGTGGAAAGGATGAAGTGAAAAAATGGCAAAATATATTGCAGAACAAAGAGTAAGTACACAAGAAATCCTGTCTTCCATATTTTCATTTAGCTGGAGGAATATTGACAAGTTGAGGTAAATACATGTGAGACCAATTTTATTTTTCCTTTTGTTTCTGCCAAAAATATTGGAATGCAGGGGCAGAAAATGGATCCTCCAGTTCATTTAATGGAAGATTTTCCATTTAAATTCGCAGATTAGCACTGCTGCCTCACGGCGCTGAGGACCCTGGTTTGATCCCGACTCTGGGTCACTGTCTGTGTGGAGTATGCATGTTCTCCCTGTGTCTGCGTGGGTCTCAATTCCATAACCCAAAGATGTGTAGGGTAGATGGATTGGCCACGCTAAATTATCCCTTAATTGGGAAAAAAAAGAATCAGGTACTCTAAATGTATTTTAAAAATATTCACAGATTAACAGTCTAATGTGCTGTATAATGCACACATGATCCAATATTCGAATGACATTCCTACTGTGTGCTGCTTTTCACTAAGAGCATAAAATTGCTCTTTAGTCCAGCTTTAGGAAATTACTTTACTTCTTTATTTTTACCTCAGACCCATGGCTCTGAAATTGCAGTAGTCCTCTGATCCTGGCAGAAGTACCCCTGTATTCTCTGCTATCTGGCCTTTATTCTTGATTTCATATTTATGAAAGTTATAAATCTTACCACCATTTTAATTCTAATTCAGATCTATGGATTTACTTTTATCCTCTGCCAACAAGAGGCATGACGACGTCTTGAAGATTACATTAAAAAAACTGGAAAAAGCAAGAGAGGGATTAATTTTGAACACGGTAGGTATGAATGAGGATGTAAACAGAAACACGATTTTCAGAAAGTAATATTTATCACAACAATGTGCCTGATAATCTGTCAATGTTGTAGGTTAACCCCTTACTGATGGAAGCTGCAAATACAGCAATGAAAGAATGGGATAGTAAAAAATCGCAGATTGACAAAATGGGTATATTCAATCCATATTATATTGGCAGACATCCTGCCTACAAGGTATGTAACAATTAATTGGCTGATGTTTATTCCCAAAAATAGCCAGGTTGTGGTTTGGTCAATCTTGAACTTGCCTACTTCCAGCCCTTTTCCCAGATGTTGGGAAGGTCGATGGGTCAAAGGAGCTAAGAATCCATTACGCAAGTGTCTTTTTACAGCAAAGCTCGTCAGCCTGGAGCAGGAGTGTTGCGTAGAATCCCTACAGTGCAGAAGGAAGACAATGAGTGTTCACTGACCCTCCAAAAGTGCACCCTAACTCGGCCCATTCCCCTGCCCTATCCTCGTAACCCCACCTAACCTTTGGACACTAATGGGCAATTTAACATGGCCAATTCACCTAATCTGCACATTTTTGGTCTAATAATCGAACCAAAAATTCTCCAACCACTGTCATCTGTCTATTCCCACTCCCCGTACCCATCATCAGACAGTGCACCTGACATTGAATCCCCTCCCCCCACCCAGCCACCCTGACCACCATCTGACGCTCTCAGCCAGCATTGGAAGCCTCCAAAAACCACCTCCCCCCTCTCGAAGTGGAATTCCCCCCTGCACAACTACTCTGCCCCCTGCCTGCCCCAATCCCTTATTCTCAGTAGATTTACCGGCCCTCAGGCCAGCTTGGTTGCGACCTCATGCTCCAGGATTTCATTCCTGTCGTCAAAAACTGCCAGACATTCAGAAAACACCTACTTCCAGGTTTCCCAGCCTCAAAATAGTTCTCTACCTCCTGACATAATTTGCGTCTCGGAGCTAAATTGCAGACCAATGTTTAAGTTTGATGACGTACTAGCTGTACTTTTGAGAACATAACAACATGTATATATGTGGTATGCTTAATACTATAAAATGTCCTAAAATGTTTGGCAGGAATATCATCAAACAAAGTTTGACACTGAACTACGTAAGAAGATTTTAGGGTTAATGACCAAAGCTTGCTCAAGGAGGGAAGAGAGGTTTAGTGAGAGAATTCCAGAGTATAGGATCTTGCCAGACAAAGTACAGCCTTCAATGATGGTTTGCTTTAAAATCGGGCAGCCAATGTCAGTTCTCCATAAATAACCTACCCCAATATCTCTCTCAGGCTATCCACAAGGGCCAACATTGATATATCTGCCAATTAAAATGACAGGGTCATCAGTAATGCCACTATGCACACAGACATAAAAAAAGTAATAATCTTGCTTTTGTACTGAAATGCCTGCACATGAATTGTCAATGTACTCTGAGCCCCTAGCGCCTGTGTTAAGTAATAATAATAACCTTTTATTGTCACAAGTATGAAGTTACTGTGGAAAGCCCCTAGTTGCCACATTCCGGCGCCTGTTCAGGTAAGCTGGTAAGGGAATTGAACCCATGCTGCTGGCCTTGTTCGGTATCACAAACCAGCTGTCTAGCCCACTGAGCCAAACCAGCTATATGTGCTGTCTTACTTGCTATTGTACTTTTGCAAGCTGCTTGCCCAGTGGCTGTAGCATGGGAAGTGACAAGCTGCTGTGGCCTCAGCCAAGGGTTTATGACATCTCATGGTTGGTGAGTCCGAGACCTGAGGGAGCTTGGCTGCAGACTGCAGAAAATGACCCAGCTGTCACAGGGAGGGGATTGGCTCTGAGGGTTGCAAAAGTGTCAGTTTTGCTAACATTAAAAATGTGGTCTTGTTCCAATCACTGAGCAAAGGCCACTTCTGCAGATCCGGGTACACCATTCCTACTGATGTGAGAAAGAGTAGAGTTTTAGTCATCTGACGGGCTGGCAACTAAAAGCACCAGAAAATTACTGGAATGCTGTGTACCACCAAGTTGTTATGCTGAATGTGTGAGTGAGGGTGATAAATAGAAAGACGAAAGGGAACATTTTCATGACATGAGCATGAATTCTGAATGTGGCAATGCTTACAATTAACACGGTGACATCCTGTCAGCACACTCCCGCCAGAAGAACATAAAAAATAGGAGTAGGAATAGGCCATATGGCCTTTTGAGCCCACTCTGCCATTCAGTGAGATTATGGCTAATCTTCTGTTTCAACATCATTTCCTGCAATGTCCCCATATCCTCTGATGTTTTTAATATGTAGAAATTATGATTTCACTCTTAATTTTACTTGAACGACTCAGCTTCCATTCCCCTGGGCCAGAGAATTCCAAAGATTCGCCACCCTCTCTGTCCTAAATTGCCTGCCCCTTATTCTGAGACTGTGCACCTGGCTTAATCATTTATATATTAATAGAACTGTCATCAACTTCAAATGGTAAAAGCAAAATAATACATGCACTTTGAACACAAACGGAGGGCACAGCTCCCAGTCAATGTTGTGTGCAATCAGCACGCACCTCATGTCACTTGCTCCTGCGTTACATGCGTATCACTTCAGTCTCACTGGTAGAAAATAAACTATGCCCCGGAAATCTGTGGAATGTGGCAACCCTGTGCATTGACGAATGTCAACAAAATGTCTCGTGGGCCGCACTTAGAACCCGATAGGCCACATGTGGCCCCTGGGCCGCAGGTTGCCCACCACTGTTCTGGACACTCCCCTGCCCCCAGCTAGGGGAAACATCCTTCCTATATCGACTCTCTCTCTCTCTCTCTCTCGAGCCCTGCAAAAACTTTCTATGTTTGAATGAGATTGCCTCTCATTTTTCTAAGCTTCAGAGGATAAAGGAACAATCTGTTTAATATTTCCTCATAAGACAACTCCTTTATCCCAGAATTAAATTTAATGGAGCTATGCTGCACTCTATGACAAGTATATCTTTCCTTATCCAGGCATTTGGGGAGTTGGCGGGAAATTGGAGTTGAGGCAGAAGATTAGCCATGATGGTATTGAATGGAACAACAGGCCAATATGGTGCAAACCCGACATGTGATTGCTCTTATTTCTCTACAGATAAAGATATATCACATTGCATATGGAGGCCTCAAGAATCTTGACTTCACAAACTTCTTGGATGAAACTAGAAACATCATGGAGCAGTACAAGGTCTTTATACCTTACAGTCTAATCTTTTTTTGTGTATCATGAAAGTTACATACTAAATCAAATAAGCATAAACGCTCAGTCCAAGAAATTGTACTGGAATCATAGTGGAATAATGACGGCTATGAGAAGTCCATATTTGTGAAAGGGAAATATATTTTGTTAAAGAGTTCTTTTTGATGAAGTAATATTCAAGTTGGATAAATGAGAACCATTAGATGTGGTGTACTTGAATTTCCAAAAGGTTTTTGATAAAGTAACAGATCAAAGACATACAAGATTGAATGGTTAGGGGGCTGGTTTAGCTGTTAGCTAAACAGCTGGTTCGTGATGCCAAGCGAAACCAGCAGTACGGGTTCAATTCCCATGCCAGCTGAGGTTATTCATGAAGGCCCCTGACCATTCTCAACCTTGCCACTTGCCTGAGGTGTGGTGATCCTCAGATTAAATCACCACCAGTCAGCGCTCCTACTCAGCCTATGATGAACATAGCCTATGCTCATCTGGGACTATGGTGACTTTACTTACTTACAAGATTGGTAACCATGATGTGGAGATGCTGGCGTTGGACTGGGGTGGGCACGGTAAGAAGTCTTACAACATCAGGTGAAGGAGCTACGCTCAGAAAGACCTGGTGTTGTAAGACATTTTACTGTACAAGATTGGTGGTAGAGCACACGGTGCTCATATGAGCATGGATAAACAACTGGTTGGCTAACAGGAAGCAAAGAGTAGGAATAAATGGGTCTCTTTCAGATTGCCAAGCTGTAACTAATGGAGTGCCCTGCCACGGGGATCAGTTTTGGAGCCTCAGCTATTTGCAATCTGCATCAATGATTTGGATGAAGGGACCAAACGTATGGTAGCTAAATTTGCTGAATACACGAAGATAGGAAAGAAAATAAGTTGTCAGAGGAGGTACAGAGTCTGCAAAAGGATAGTTAAGTGAGTGGGCAAAGAATTAGCAGATGGAGTATAATGTGAACTTGTTCACTTTAGCAGGAAATGAAATGAAATGAAAATCATTTATTGTCACAAGTAGGCTTCAAATTAAGTTACTGTGAAAAGCCCCTAGTTGCCACATTCCAGTGCCTGTTCAGGGAGGCTGGTACAGGAATTGAACCGTGCTGCTGGCCTGCCTTTGTCTGCTCTAAAAGCCATCTCTTTAGCCATGTGCTAAACCAGCCCCTGGGAAGAATAGAAATGCAGTGTGCTATTTGAATGCAGAAAGATTATAGACCTCAATGGTACAGAGGGATCTGGGTGTCCTGGTCTATGAATCACATAAGGTTGTGCAGGTACAGCAAGTGATATGGGAGGCAAATGGAATGTTGCCATTTATTGTAAGAGGAAGGGAATACAAAGGTAGGGAGGTTTTACTGCAGTGCCCAGGGCTTCGGTGAGACTATACTGGGCAAGGTTTCCAGTTTGGGTGACTATGTTCTCCCACCAGAGGAGAATTGCTACCTACATTCCCCTGGGAATGCAAATCAGGTAGCAATTCAGTACCCCTTGCCATACAAATTTATGCCCGGCGAGCAATAAGAAGGATTCTCCAGGCAATCCCGCTACCGGGCTGCCATTTTGAGCGGGCGGCCCGAACGTGAAGTCCTGCAGGTGCCATTTCCCCCCGGACCTCCCCCTCCCCCCCCCCCAGCATCACAAATCAGCCCCCAAACATTAGATTTTGGGTTGCCCCCTTCCCCCAAGTACTGAGGTCACCCTCCCCACAGGGACCCCTAACGAGAGAGATCCCTCCACAGAGACCCCCAATTAGTGGGACAGAGACCCCCTAACTAAAGGATCCCCCCCCCAGAGACCCCCAACTAAAGGAACCCCACACAGAGACACCTAACTAGGGGACCCCTTAACTAAAGGAACTCCCCACAGAGACCCCCCCTAACTAAAGGAACCCCCCACAGAGATCCCCTAACTATGTAGACCCAAAACTAAAGGAACCCCCAACAGAGACTTCCTAAATAGAGGGACACCCCACAGGGCCCACTGACTAAAGAAACCCACCACATAGATCTCTGAACTAGAGGAGGCTCCCACAGGGACCCCCTAACTAAAGACACCCACCACAGAAACCCCCTAACTTGAGCCCCCCCCTTCCCACAGGGTTCCCCTAACTATAAAGACCCACCACAGGGCCCTCATTATTAGAGGGATCCCCCCCACAGTGACCCATGCCCTCACTCCCCCTGCAGACCCCGCAGAAAAAAGAAACCTGTATGGAAGCTAGAGAGGAGTCCAGACAGTACAGTGACAGAAATTACAGTTGTAACACTTACCTGGAAGCACCACGTGTCCAGTCCTGGAAAGAGAATAGTTGTGACCTGAATTTAAGCCCCTCAGACCCTGTAGCTGCAAACCATTCATTAATTTCTAGTAGTGGGCTGTGATTGACAGCTTCCACAAAACAGTTGCAGTCTTAATTCATTCATCTCCTTTCATGTGTGAGCAACTCTAAGTGATGATACCCCAATGTTTACAAACATCAACCACATTAAATAGATGTAAATGCACTGGAATTACATGCTTGAGTGATTGGAATGCACTTAATGATCAGAATGGCCATAGAACTAGAGAATCACGGAGGCCGGAGAATAGGGTTCTGGGTCATTAAGACCTGTTTGCATTTATTTACAGCCTGCCACTGGTGTGCGAACGCGAACCCCAATCCAGCTGCGGGGGGTGGGGGGGTCGGAGTATTGGAAACTATTTCCTCTGGACGCCAGCGGCTGAATTCTCCGAGTCTGTGATCGGCCGCAGAATAGGCTTTTACGCCGAAACGGGCTGCGGGTTTGGAGCCGAATTTTGATTCTCCACATCCCCAAAAGTCGCACGATGACCGATACTCCAGGCCACTAACGATTCTGCACCCCGGATGGGCCAAAGCCCCGACGCCATGGTTCTAACCAGCTATAAAAAATCGTCAGCCAGTTTGGCTGACTGTTGAGGCATCCGGAGAGGTATGGGTCGGTGTCGGGGAGACCTTGGGCTCCCAAATGGAGACGGCCGTGCCTGCTGCGGAGAGGGGGAGATGCCTTCCAGGGTCCGGGCAGTGTCGGGGAAGGTGGGGCATACACGCCGAGCGGACGGGAACGACCCGCCATGACAGGGTGATGCCCACGCAACAGACATCAATATGATGGCCATGTTGATGGGCACCCACCCTTGACGTTGGCTCATCGCAGACATCACGGCCGTTTGGTTGTTTGCCGGGCACCTCGCCAGCCACCCCACCCACCGGGGGTGGAGACCGAGGACCACACCCACGGCAGCCCCCGATGAGGGGTGTGCCATGGAACGGTGGCCCTGGCGGGAGGGACAGGCAACAGGTGCGGACGCACTGACTGGGCGGGGGTGGGGGAACATGCGTGGCTGGGGCGCACGGTGCCAATCGGGGTGACCATGTAGGCCATAGCACCTGGTTGTGGATGGGTGTATGTGCCATGATCACATATTGTTTCCCCTCATCCCCTGCAGATCATAAAGTTTGGCCACCACCCAGCAACGTTGGCCGCTGATGCTGGGGCCACTGCCCTGCATGCCGCCCTGTGGGAGCATGAGCGGGGGCAGCTCAGAGAGGAGGCGGAGGCCACAGCAGAGAAGCAGGCCGCAGAGGGGCAGGTGCCAGCCACTCAGGCTGCAGGTCCGCCTACTCGACAGGCCAAGGAGGAGGGACAAGACGAGGGGGAGTCATAGGAAGACGATGACAATGAGGAGGAGGAGGGGGAGATGTTACTGCGGAGGCGCTTGGTGAGGCCCCGTGTGTACCAGTGCCACATGTCCTTCCAGGAACACCCAGACAGGGCATGCAAGAGGAGACAGCCGATGAGCCGGGAAACCGTGGCTCACATATGCCACATGATGGCACATTTGGCACCGCGTGGGACTGGGGGAGGACACACTCTCCCGGTGACCATCAAGTTTACGGTCACCCTAAACATCTATGCCACGGGTTCGTTCCAGTCGTCGAGTGGGGACCAGTCCGGCATCTCCCAGGCGTCGGTGCACAGATGCATCGTGCCGTGACTGACACCCTGAATGCCCTTGCGGACCGCTACATATAATTCCCCGTGGACCGCGCCCACCAGGATGCCCAGGCGCGGGTTTCACCACCGTCGCAAGGTTGCCCATGGTCCAGGGGGTGATCGATGGGGTGCACGTAGCCCTGCAGCCACCATCGTATAACAGGCCGATGTTCATGAACAGGAAGGGTTACCACTCCATGAACATGCAGTTGGTCTGTGACCACCAGGTGAAGATCTTGCACGGCTGCGCCTAGTACCTGGGCAGCGTGCATGACTCTTTCATGCTGGCGCAATCATTCATCCCTGGTATGGTCGAGGGACACCCCCCCCCCACGGCTGCAAGGCTGGTTGGTGGGCGACAGGGGTTACCTGTTGCGGTCTTAGTTGATGACGCATATACAGAGGCCACAGACCGATGCGGTGACCCGCTACAATGAGGCCCACTGTGCGACCAGGGGTGTGGTCGAGGGGTGCTTTGGGGTCCTGTAAATACGCTTCAGGTTGCTGGACCGTTCTGGAGGGGCTCTCCAGTATAACTCGAGGAGGTTTGGCCGCATCGTTGTGGTCTGCTGCGTCCTCTACAATATAGAGGTATGGAGGTAGAAGAGGAGAAGGGAACAGGCGGAACATGGGGTTGAACATGGGTGGGAGGCCGCACTACCCCACCGGCAGGGTCAGCGAGCACGGGATGAGTTAATAGCCGCACGTTTTACCAACTAGGTGGGGGGGGGGGGGGGTTCTCTGATGCGCAGGGACACGGACACCACAAAACGGCACCACCTCACCACCGACCAGAGTCACCTGCCCCACCACCAACTCCCCTCCCTCCCACACCATCGCAACACCCGCATGCACACCACCCCTCAATTACACATCCACCTGCGGAACATCGAGCTGGGGACACAGGGTTGCCAGTGACAGCGGGACTGGTCCATGGCATGGAGGATGATAACAGCCCGTTCTGCAATGAGCTCTGATCTCCAAATCAATACCCAATGTCTGACTCATGCACACACTAAAACACTCCACCTTTTAGCTGGGGGCGGGGTAGTGTGGACGTCCAGTGGGGGGGGTTACTGGAGCTGCACGGCAAGTCCACCAGTATTCAATGTTCCATCACCCCCTCCGCCACAGTGGCACTAATCTCCCTCCCCACCCCCGCACACATCGAACAGCACAGATCAGCTTCCATCGGTGATAAAATGTGTTTAATTTGTAAAGTTATACACATGTGCCCTAGCCCCAATAACTGAAGTGTGCCCTGCACCTGTGCAAACTTACTAAGTGTCTAACTTACGGGCCCTATCACTACGTCTACATGGTTCCCCAGACGGCTCAAGGAGTGGAGGTGGACTGCTGTGACACTGTTGGTGCACGTTTCCAGGGACTGCCCAGCCTGGATGTGGCTGGCTGCTCCTTGGGTGCCCCGGCTGGCGTGGTGCCGCCCTGCTCTGCCCATTGCCCACCAGATGCACCAGGGACGGTAGGGGGTGGGGGAGTCCAAGGTGATGCGGTGTTCCAGGTCCTCCCGTGCAGGAGTCACCGGTAAGGTGCCCAGCACCTCCTCCTCCCTCGAGATGCCCAATGGCCCCCAGGCCTCTCCATGGGACGCAGGTGCGAGCGGAGCCCTCCCCCAAGGCACCCCCGATAACTGCCGCTGCCAGTCACGGAGGCCTGCAATAGTATCGACCAGGTCTGAACGTTAGCGGCTATGGAGCTCAGGGAGTGGGCCATGCCTGACTGGGATTGTGACACCTCCCTCTGGGATTGTGAGACCTTCCTCTGGGACTGCACCATCTCCCTCTGGAACTGCACCATCTCCCTCTGGAACTGCACCATCTCCCTCTGGAACTGCACCATCTCCCTCTGGAACTGCACCATCTCCCTCTGGAACTGCACCATCTCCCTCTGGGACTGCACCATCTCCCTCTGGGACTGCACCATCTCCCTCTGGAACTGCACCATCTCCCTCTGGAACTGCACCATCTCCCTCTGGGACTGCACCATCTCCCTCTGGGACTGCACCATCTCCCTCTGGAACTGCACCATCTCCCTCTGGGACTGCACCATCTCCCTCTGGAACTGCACCATCTCCCTCTGGGTCTGTACGACGCCGGCCAGCACTTGGTCAATGGCGTGGATGTTGTCAGCCATGGCCTGCTGGGACTGGGCCATCACCTGAGCAATGCCGCCGATGCTCTCAGCCATGGCCTGCTGAAAATGGGCCACAGTGTGGAGCGCCGCTGCAATCTGCAGATGGCTCTGGCACATGGTTGCCTGTGAGTGGGCAGCCTCGTCCTCGGTCACGACCCCGCCTGTACAGATAGCCCCATGCCTGTCATAACCTGACCCATGTCTGACACCTTCGCCCCATTGTCTCCACCGCGGACGCCACCTGTGTGGTTTCGGCCTGGGTGACACGCATGACCGGCACCACTCCCTGCTCCTGCACGTGGTTGAACTCTTCCACCTGCGTCTGCAGGTGCTGCAAGTCGGACGTCAGCCGATTGTCTGGTCCCTGGGTCGCTGACTGCATCAGATCAATGGATGGGAGTGAAAATTCCAGGAACCCGGGACCCGTCTGGGCGACAGCTGGTTGCTGGGGCCGGCTGCCCCCCGACCATCCGCCCCCTCGACTGCTTCTACCTCCACCTGCTGAATTGGAGCGGCTGTGTGGTGCGCACCAGTATGTGTCGCAGGAGCTTCGTCACTAAAGATCTCAACCGAGGTGATAGTCTCTGCGATGGTGGAGGATGTGGGTGATAGCAGTGCTGGAAAGTCATCATCGGACCTGAAATCCGGCATCTCCTGTGTTGTTGTGTGCTGTCTGTTGGATTCCTGTTTGTCCGTCACCTGTGTGTCCCTCCCCTGTGTCATTGTGTACTGTGTGTCCGTCCCTCTGTTTTTGTCCCCTGTGGAGATATGTCCTATGTAGATGTGTCCTGGCTCGTGTCGGACGCAAGGCTGTTGAGGTGGCTGCACTCCCCATCGATGCTTGCGTCCCTGGGGGGCACCGGCCCTGGCACTGGCTGGGGGTGGGGGACACCGGATGTGCCTGGAACATCGCTGGCTGGTCCTGTAAGAGACAAGGCAGCATATATGGTTAGACAGAGGAGGGGATGTGTTGTGGTGAAGGGGTGGGGTGGGCTGAGGGAGTGGGGTGGCCTGAGGGATTGGTGTGAGGGGGGTGGGCTGAGGGGGTGGGGGTTGGCACAACTGTGTTGTGAAGGGCCATGGCCAGGCAGAGGGGCTTTCTCACTTGGTGGCCCGGACCCGAACTCGGCAACCTCCCGCTCCTTGGACCCGCCAACTATGTCAAGTGCCCTCTGCTCGGGCACAGTGAGGGGAGACAATTCAGGCGCTACATCCCCGGTCTTCTCCCCTCCCTGCGGTTATGGGCGGACCTCTCCTGGTGGGGGTGGGGAGCACACAAACATCAACAGTGTTAGACGGTCCGACACATGCGGCTCATCGATTGGGTCTGTGATGGCCTTGGTGCACAGGGCATGGATGGGTGTAGCCATGTGGGTCAGGGCAGGAGTGGGACCGTCCCACTATGGGGGAGGGGCTCACGTGTGGGGTAGAGGGGGGGGGGGGGGGGGCTCACGTGTGGGGTAGAGGGGTTGGTGCCAGGGACACAGTGCTGAGTACTAACCCTGGCTGACCCGAGTAGGTCGTGCAGCTTCTTTCGGCACTGTTCACCTCTCCTGGCAACTGGCCCGATAGCACTGACGGCCTCGACCACCTCTGCTCACGAACGGCAGATGATGGTGGCTGGTGTCCTGTGGCCGGGTCCGGGGTGCAGAACCCGCCCCCCCCCCACCCCTCCTCTGCTCTGCGGTATCTAGGAGGGTGTCTAGTTCTCCCTCAAAATCACGGCGCTGCACGGCGGGCGGCCATCTTCCCTGCGACAGATGTGTGATCGGGGAGATCTTTTTTAAGGCGCCACGCCGTCGCATCAATGTCGCGACGTCGAGTATTGGCGGTGGCTCCCTCGGGAGCTTTCTGCGGCACCTGTGCTGGCCCCTTGTGTGTCGCTGAATCAATTGACCTGGGGGCCCACTGACGCCGTCATAAACTCTACGGTCTTTACAACGGCGTCAACACTTAGCTCCATCATCTAGAATCCAGCGCCAGATTCTCCATCCATGAGGAAACATGCTTCAGGCAACCCAGTACTGAGAATTCACCCCACTGTGTACAGTATTCACTTGAGAGGCAGTTCATAGAAGGTTTACTGGACTCATTCCTGGAATGATGGAATTGTCTTATAAATAAAGGTTGTACAGGTTAGGCTTATACCCATTGGGGTTTAGAAGAATGAGAGGTGATCTCATTTTTAAAAAAAAGATCCTGAGGGGACTTGATTGGGTGGATACCCAGATGTTTAGAGATGAGGAGAAACGTTTTTCCCAAAGGGTCGTTGATGTGTGGAATTCGCTTCCTCAGAAAATAATGGAGGCTGTGTCTTTAAATGTATTCAAGACTGAGTTAGAAAGATTTTTGTTAACATAGAACATACAGTGCAGAAGGAGGCCATTTGGCCCATCAAGTCTGCACCGACCCACTTAAGCCCTCACTTCCACCCTATCCCCATAACCCAATAGTAAGGGCAATTTAGCATGGTCAACCTACCTAATCTGCTCCTCTTTGGACTGTGGGAGGAAACCGGAGCACCCGGAGGGAACCCACACAGACACGGGGAGAACGTGCAGACTCCGCACAGACAGTGACCCAGTGGGAATTGAACCTGGGACCCTGGCACTGTGAAGCCACAGTGCGATCCACTTGCTTAAGCAAGGGAATCCAGAGTTATTGGAGGGGGGCCAGACAGGAACATGGATCTGAGACCACAACTGAATAGCCATGGTCTTATTAAATGGTGGAGCAGACTTGAAGGGCCAAATGGCCCACTCTTGCACTCATGTTTCTATGCGTGTAAGAGTGTATGCCAGGGGGACTTCCGGTGGCTGTGATGGAGTAGGAAGCCACACATTTGGGAGCTCCCGTTTTAAACGGAATTTTCGGCTCTTTTTAGAGCCCAAAACGGAAATTTTTCGACGTCTCCCGGAGGGGGAAGGTGTGCTGAACGACTTTCCCCGCAGTCCATGACTCGAACTCGGAGTGGAAAGGGGGAAAAAGCAGCAGCAGCTCCCCAGAAAAAACGGGGGAAGGGATCCAAGATGGCCACCGGCAGAGCTCCAGAGGAGTGGAAACAGTGGGCCCAGGAGCAATTGGCTGCTCTTCTGTGCTGCTTCACAGACTTCAAGGCTGAGGTACTGAGCTCTCTGCAGGAAACAAGCAGAAGGCTGTCGGAGATTCAGACCACCCAGGATGCTGCCATCAAGGAGTTGCAGACGCAGGCCACTGAACGAGAGGAGGAGGCCGTGGTCCTCGTGAGTAAGGTGGAGGGGCACGAGGCACTCCACAAGAAGTGGCAGGAACGCTTCGAGGAGCTTGATCACCGCATGAGGCGGAAAAACCTGTGGATCTTGGGCCTTGTGGAGGGGCTGGAGGGGTCGGACCTGACAACCTATGTGGCTATAATGCTGAACTCGTTAGTGGGGGCCGGGTCTTTCCATCTGCCCTTGGAGCTGGAGGGAGCACACAGAGTGCCGGCCAGGAGGCCTAAGGAAAATGAACCCCCGCGTGTGGTGCTGGTGAGCTTCCACCGGTTCAGTGATCGGGAGTGTGTGCTGCGCTGGGCCAAGAAGGTGAAGAGCAGCAAGTGGAAGAATGGGGTAGTACGGATCTACCAGGATTGGAATGCGGAGGTGGCTAAGCGGCGGTCCGGATTTAATTGGATAAAGATAAAGTTCGGAATGTTGCAGCCCGCGCACCTGTGGGTAACTTATTCGGACCGGCATTATTATTTTGATTCCCCGGAGGAGGCGTGGGCCTTCGTGCAGACGGAGAAACCGGACTTGAACTCTGGATTTGTGGTTGCGGGGTCGGTTGTATTATTTTAGCTCTGGATTCTGCTGTTGCTGTGTTCTCTTTTTTTTTGTTTGTACTTTTGCAATTTTGATATGGTTATTTATGGGGGTGTTGTTCTGCTATGTTTTTATTTCTGCTGTGGGGCATTGGTTGAGTTGTGTATCTTGCGGGGAGGGTTGGGGGGTTTGTTGTATTCTATGTCGGGTTGGGGGTATGGAGTGAGGCTGGTATTTGAGAGCTGCGTCAGAAGGGTGTGGTGGGGCAGTGCGAAAGCGCGGGCTTTCCTCTGGTTTCCCGCGCTGCGGGGCTGGGGGGCGGAGATGGTGACGGGGGAGGCGGGGCCTTAACTGGTTCTTCCCCGCGCTGGAGCGGTGCCTGGAGGAGGGACAGGATGGGGGATGATCCCACTTTTGGAGGGGTCGGGTTATTGGCGGGAGTTTCCGGGGTCAGCAGAAGTTAGCTGACCCACGGAAGTACAATGGAGGACGGTTCGCGGCTGGGAGGGTTCCTAGCCTGGGGGGGAAGGGAGGGGGGAAAGGGGAATACCGGTTTGCTGCTGGTAGGGTCAGGAAGGAGCTGGTGGGGGCTGGGGGGACAGAGGTGAGGTGTTGTCGCTGTGGGGACTGGGTCGGGCAGGGGGTGCTGGCCTGGGGCGGGCAGTTGACGGGCTATGGCTAGTCGACGGGGGAGGGGGGCGGGACGCCCTCTGATCCGGTTGGTCACCTGGAATGTGAGAGGGTTGAATGGGCCGGTGAAGCGGTCGAGGGTACTGGCTCATCTGAAGGGGCTAAAGGCAGATGTGGCAATGCTTCAGGAGACCCACCTGAAGGTGACGGACCAGGTCCGCCTGACGAAGGGATGGGTGGGGCAGGTTTTCCACTCTGGGTTGGATGTGAAGAACCGGGGAGTGGCGATTCTGGTGGGGAAAAATGTGTTGTTTGAGGCATCGGAGGTGGTGGCGGATAAGGGGGGTAGATATGTTATGGTTAGGGGCAGGCTACAAGGAGAGAAGGTGGTACTGGCTAGTGTGTATGCCCCAAATTGGGACGATGCGGGCTTTATGAGGCGGATGTTGGGACGGGTCCCGGATCTGGAGGCGGGAGGTCTGATCATGGGGGGGGACTTTAATACGGTGTTGGATCCTTCACTGGATCGGTCCAGCTCTAGGATGGGTAGGAGGCCGGCGGCGGCCAAGGTACTGAGAGGGTTTATGGATCAGATGGGTGGGGTGGATCCATGGAGGTTTGTGAGGCCGAGGGCACGCGAGTACTCTTTCTTCTCCCACGTACGTAGAGTCTACTCTCGGATAGATTTCTTCGTGGTGAGTAGGGGACTGATTCCGAGAGTGGAGGAGGCCGAATATTCGGCCATTGCAATCTCCGACCACGCTCCGCATTGGATAGAGTTGGAGATGGGGGAGGTGCGGGACCAGCGTCCGTTGTGGCGGTTGGATGTGGGGTTGTTGGCGGAGGAGGAGGTGTGTAGGAGGGTCCGGGCAAGTATTGAGGGGTACCTCGAGGTGAATGATACGGGGGAGGTCCAGGTGGGGATGGTCTGGGAAGCCCTGAAGGCAGTGATTCGTGGGGAGCTGATATCCATCCGGGCACACAGGGAGAGGAGCGAGAGGAGTGAGAGGGATAGACTGGTGGGAAAGATGCTGGAGGTGGACAGGAGGTATGCAGAGGCACCAGAGGAGGGACTGTTGGGGAGAGGCGCAGCCTGCAGGCTAAATTTGATTTGCTGACCACTAGAAAGGCGGAGGCACAAGGGGCAGTGTACGAACATGGTGAAAAGGCGAGTAGGATGTTGGCTCATCAGCTCCGTAAGCGGGATGCGGCTAAGGAAATTGCTGGAGTGAGAGACAAGAGTGGGAATGTGGTGCGGAAGGGGGTAGAGGTCAATGAGGTCTTCAAGGACTTTTACGGGGAACTGTACCGGTCGGAGCCAACGGGGGAGAGGAGGGGAATTGAGCGGTTCCTTGACGGGCTTTCTTTCCCGAAGGTGCAGGAGGAGAAGGTGGAGGAGTTGGGTGCGCCGATTGAGCTGGAGGAGCTAGTTAAGGGGATCGGGCAGATGCAGTCAGGGAAGGCACCGGGGCCGGATGGGTTCCCGGTGGAATTTTATCAAAAGTTTGTGGACCTAGTGGGCCCCTTGCTGGTGCGGACACTCAATGAAGCGTGGGAAGGGGGGACTTTGCCCCCGACAATGTCGCGGGCGCTGATCTCGTTAATTTTAAAGAGGGACAAGGACCCCCAGCAGTGTTGTTCATTCAGGCCCATATCTCTCCTCAACGTGGATGCTATGGTCCTGGCAAAAATCCTGGCCACCAGGATAGAGGACTGTGTGCCAGGGGCTGTGCACGAGGACCAGACAGGTTTCGTGAATGGAAGGCAGCTGAACACGAATGTGCGGAGATTGTTGAATGTCATCATGATGCCGGCGATTGAGGGGGAGGCAGAGATAGTGGTGGCGCTGGATGCAGAGAAGGCCTTCGATAGAGTGGAGTGGGGGTACCTATGGGAGGTGTTGGGGAGGTTTGGATTTGGTGAAGGGTTCATTAGATGGGTAAGGCTGCTATATGAGGCCCCAATGGCGTGCGTGGCCACGAATAGGAGGAGGTCGGAGTACTTTACCGGCTTTACCGAGGGACCAGGCAGGGTTGCCCCCTGTCCCCCTTGTTGTTTGCACTGGCAATCGAGCCGCTGGCGATGGCGTTGAGGGATTCAGATAGGTGGAGAGGCTTGGTGCGAGGTGGAGAGGAACATAGGGTGTTGTTGTATGCCGATGACCTGTTACTGTATGTGGCGGACCCGGTGGGAGGGATGCCGGGAGTGATGGAGTTGCTAGCTGAGTTTGGGACCTTTTCAGGTTATAAATTAAATTTAGGCAAGAGTGAGGTGTTTGTGGTGCACCCTGGAGACCAGGAGGAAGGAATTGGTAGGCTCCCACTTAGGCGGGAAGGTGAGAGCTTTAGGTACCTGGGGGTGCAGGTGGCCAGGGACTGGGGGACTCTTCACAAACATAACTTCACCAGACTTGTAGATCAGATGGAGGAGGAGTTCAAGAGGTGGGACATGCTGCCATTATCGTTGGCGGGGAGGGTACAGTCCATCAACATGATGGTGCTTCCGAGGTTCTTGTTCCTCTTTTAGTGCCTGCCCATCTTTATCCCCAGGGCCTTTTTTAGGAGAGTGACTAGCAGTATTTTGAGCTTTTTGTGGGCACATGGGACTCCGAGAGTGAAGAGGGTGTTCCTGGAGCGAGGGAGGGATAGAGGCGGACTGGCGCTGCCCAACCTTCTGGGGTACTATTGGGCGGCCAATGTGTCAATGGTGCGTAAATGGGTGATGGAGGGGGGAGGGGCGGCGTGGAAAAGAATGGAGATGGCGTCATGTAGAGGTACGAGCCTGGGTGCCATGGCACCCGTTGCCGCTCTCCCCTAAGAGGTTTACCACGAGCCCGGTGGTGGCAGCGACCCTAAGAATCTGGGGACAGTGGAGATGGCATGGGGGGGGAAACAGGGGGCTCGATGGAGGCTCCACTGCGTGGCAACCATCGGTTCATCCCGGGGAACAGGGATGGGGGATTTAGGGGGTGGCAAAGGGCGGGCATCAGCAAATTGAGGGACCTGTTTATTGGCGGGAGGTTTGTGGGCCTGGGGAAACTGGAAGATATATTTGGCCTTCCCCAAGGGAACATGTTCAGATACTTGCAGGTAAAGGCGTTTGCTAGGCGACAGGTAGAGGGATTCCCTCTGCTGCCCTCGTGGGGGACGATGGACAGAGTGCTTTCGGGGGTGTGGGTCGGAGAGGGGAAGGTGTCTGTCATCTATAAGGTAATGCAGGAGGTGGAGGATGCGTCAGTGGAGGAGCTGAAGGCTAAATGGGAGGAGGAACTCGGGGAGCAGATAGAGGACAGGACTTGGGCGGATGCCTTGGAGAGGGTCAACTCTTCCTCTTCATGTGCGAGGCTTAGCCTCATCCAATTTAAGGTGCTGCACCGGGCCCACATGTCCGGGACTAGGATGAGTAGGTTCTTTGGGGGTGAGGACAGGTGCACCAGATGTTCGGGGAGCCCAGCGAATCACGCCCATATGTTCTGGGCATGCCCAGCACTGGAAGAATTCTGGAAGGGGGTGGCGGGGACGGTGTCGAGGGTGGTTGGATCCAGGGTCAAACCAGGGTGGGGACTCGCGATTTTTGGAGTTGCGGTAGAGCCGGGAGTGCAGGAGGCGAAAGAGGCCGGTGTCCTGGCCTTTGCGTCCCTAGTAGCCCGACGAAGGATTCTGCTACAGTGGAAGGATGCACGGCCCCCAAGTGTGGAGACCTGGATCAGTGACATGGCGGGATTTATAAAATTGGAAAGGGTCAAATTTGCCCTGAGAGGATCAATACAAGGGTTCTATAAACGATAGCAGCCTTTTCTGCACTTCCTGGCTCAAAGATAGGTATCTTGGTCAATAGCAGCAGCAACCCGGGGGGGGGGGGGGGGGGGGGGGGGGGGGGGCATTGTTTCATATTGTAGGGTCTATTCTGTAACTTTATATTGTGTTAATTTGCGTTGTTGGTAAAATGATGTGTTGTTCATGGAGGTGAGACGAATGTTTATGATTGTTAATATTATTGTTATTTTCGGTATTTTACTATGGTGCGCTATTGTTGTATAAATTCAACATTTTTCAATAAAAATTATTTTTTTTAAAAAAGTGTATGCCAGGAGTAGCACCAGGTATAATTATTGCGTCCATTCTTTAAAACTACAATACTTGTGCATACTGAAGAATGCAGCCACATGCTTTGGACAATCCTAAGCATCCCAGCAACCAACCAATGGAGGAGATGAAAGCTGTGCAGCTCAGTTGTGAAAGTTAGTGGGCAAGTAAACAATTAATAGGAGGAGAAGGCTCCATGAACACCCCATCCTCAATGATGGCAGAATCCAGCATGTGAGTTCAAAATCCAAGACTGAAATATTTTCAACCATACTTAGCCAGAAGGACTGAGTGGCTAATCCATTCAGCCTCCTCTTGAGGTTTCCAGCATCACAGAAGCTGGTCTTTAACCATTTCAATTCACTGTCTGTGTGTTAAGAAATGTCTGAGTGCATTATATGAAGGCTATGCCTGATAACATCTGAAAACTTGAGTTCCAGAACTAGCTGTGCCTCTAGCCAAGCTGTTTTACCTGTTCATAAAAAGTAGGACACATCCAATCTGGTGAGATACGGTCTTGTCGGTCTCCTCTCTAACATCAGCAAAGTAATGGAAGGTGTCATTGACATAAAACAGCACTTACCCACTAATGTTCAGCTTAGATTTTGCCAGGACCACTCAGCTCCAGATTCCATTCCAGCCTTAGTCCAAATCTGGAGAAAGAGCTCAATCCCAGAGGTGAGGTGAGAAGGACTGCCCTTGACATCTAGGCAGTGTTTGAGAATGTCTGGCATTATGGCATACCAGTAAAACTGAAGTTAATGGGAATCAGGAGAAAGCTGTTCACTGGTTGAAGTCATATCGAATACAAGATGATTGTGGTTGTGATGCAGATTTATGCAAGAGATCCTCAGGATATTAAATGAGGAATTATCATAGGCCTATCTTCAGTTGCTTCACCAATGACTTTCCCTCCATCATAAGGTCAGATTTGGGGGTGTTCGTTTATGATTTCATAACTTTCAGTTCCATTTGGAACTCCTTGTGCCTGCATTCAGCAATCCCTGAATAACATTTAGGCCTGCCTGACAAGTGGCAAAGTAACATTCCTGCCACACAAGTGCCAGACAATGATCTTCTCCAAAGAGTGTGTCTAACCACCTCCCTATGACATTCAATGGCAATACCATTGACAAATCAACGCCCCTCATCTGAGAGGATACCTTTTACCAGAAACATAACAAAATTATAAATACTGTAGTTACAAGAGCGGGTCACAGGATGTGTATTTTGTGCTGACTCTGCAAAGTGCGTCCACCATTGACAATGCACAAGGCAGGAATCTGATGGAATTCTGTCTCCTTGTGTGGATGGGTGCAACTCCCAACAACACTTAAGGAGCTCAGCATAATCAAGGACAAAGCAGCCTGCTGGATTGTCATCCATGTGTCCTCTAAACTGCTTGCCAACCAATGTATTTCCAGGCTGTCTGTGCATAAGCCAGTCCCTTTACCTTAAAGAAATTGCTTGTGCACTCAAAACAAAATTGCAGGGATTGTTGATTGATACCACAGTCACTATCTTAAACTTTCACTTCCTTCATCTCCAGTGAGCTGTGTGCACAATGTATATCATGCGTAAGATACATAGACATAGAATTTACAGTGCAGAAGGAGGCCATTCGGCCCATCGAGTCTGCACTGGCCCTTGGAAAGCGCACTCCACTAAAGCCCACACCTCCGCCCCATACCCGTAACCCAACAGCCCCACCCAACCCCTTTGAACACTGGGCAATTTAGCATGGCCAATCCAACGAACCTGCATGCCCTAAGGCTGTGGGAGGAAACCAGAGCACCTGGAGGAAACACACGCAGACACAAGGAGAACCTGCAGACTCCGCACAGTCACCCAAGCCGGGAATTGAACCTGGGAGCTTGGAGCTGTGAAGCGACAGTGCTAACCACTGTGCTACCATGCTGTCCAGATATTGCAGCAATGCGCCCAATTTTTCAGCAGCACCTCACAAAACTGCAACCTCTGCTATCTACAAAAACAAGGGCAACAAGCACACTGCTATCCCTCAAGTTCCCCTCCAATTCACATACCATCCTGACTTGGACATATAACTCCATCCCTTCATCATCACTGTGTCAAAATCCAGGAATTCCTTGCCGAACAGCACTGTACTTTCACCACACACACCGCAGTGGTTCAAGAAGGTGGCTCACCACCATCTTACTCAAAGATAATTAGAAATGGGCAATACTGGCTTCCCCAGAGACCCATGAATGAGTAAAAAAAATTATGTGACTTTCCTTTCCCCAAGTGCTTCCACACTGTGGCTTTCATTTGACCTTCATTTCTATCCTTTCTACCCCACAAATCCTCTATCATGATCTAAAGGCACATCTCATGTACAACCAACCTCTGGCCATTACTTTGCCCAACCTAGTTTATTCACTGACTCCAGCACAAATGGAGCAGTACTGTTTGAGTGTCACCATCATGTCAAAAAAAGGAATAAAGGACTAGTTCCTCCAGACTTCTTACATTGTCATACATCAGAAAAGATCATGATGTCCATCATGCTTGTCCTCACCAGCCGACAATTCAACCTTGTACTGTTCACAAACTATCTGGCAACACTTTGCAGTAACAGGATAATCTGCCTGTATGTTTGCTAACGATGGAGCAATGTACATTCTAGTTGTATTTCTTCTTCTTTCAGCAGACGGAGTATTTCTTTTAACCGTTGCCGTATCATTTCCCATAAGTTGTTTTGGCTCTTTTTACCTACAGGAAACTGCCATTGGTGATTTTAGTAAATTTCTTTCCCAACATTTTGAAAAAGACACTGACAAAATGCAAAGTCTTGTAAGGTTGGTAGCTGAAAAGGAATTGGATGCTGGTATTGACTGGTAAGTGCCTTTAAAAAATTTTAAATTAAATATCTGTAACATTTTGAACACAGTCAAATTGATGGTGAAATTACCACTCATTCAGATATTTTCCTGCTCCTGCTCTTCCTCTTATTAGGGGCAAACATGGTAGTGATAGATCCCATTTTTTCAGTATTATGGCAGTATCATTGTCTACACAATAGGTTGGAGCTAGTGTGATTGAAGTATAATTGGGGGATGATTAATATCCCATCAACATTCCAGTTATGATTAGCTTACTGAAAAGCTATTTGACTTCCTATTATCACTGGGCCGACAGGTATTGTAGCCACTGTCCTTTAAATCTCTCCTGGTGAAATGGTGAGGGGCAGTAACTTTGTACCTGGGAGACCTGAATGGCAATAAGTAATTTCCCAGAGTTAATGGGCAAAATTCTCTGCCACCCGTCGCCAGTAGTGGGGTTCCCAATGTGGCGGAGAATTGGGCGTCGGGGAAAAAAATGGATGCTCCGGCTGTCTGCTGGCAGCAGGATCGAGGTTCGTGCCCGCACACCAGTGGGAGGAGGATGCAAATGAGTCTTAATGACCCAAATTGCATCCACTTAACAGGCTGGGGACCATATTCTCCCGCGTGATTCTCTGGTCCTCTGTGCTGGGAATCACTCCAGGTATTGGCCCCAAAGTCCATCTGAGGGCCACCCTCTCCCCCCACACAATGCCAGAACTGCCCACCCCACCCCCACCAGACCACCCCTTCCCACAGCCATCCCAGAGACACCCTAAATAGAGACCCCCAGACAGTCCCCTAAATAGGGGATCCCCCAGAGACGCCCTAAAGAAAGGGACCCACAGATACTCTTAAAAAGTGGGACCCCCAGAGACTCCTTAAATAGGCAGATCCCCACCGACAATCCCTAAAGGAAGGGACCCCTCCCGAGATCCCCTCACAGACCCAAGAGAAATGAGACCCCTGTCTGCAAGCCCCCATGAAAACAGAGAGACCTGTTAGGAAGGCCCCCACAGAAAAGAGACCCACTGTCTGGAAGCTAGAGTGAAAAACAATTACTGCTGTAACACTCACCTGGGCAATACACCTGTTGGCTCAGATTGAGGAAGCACACATGTCAATTCCTGGAAAGAGAAAGCAGTGACCTATGTTTAAACTTCAGATCCTTGAGTGGCGAGCCACACATTTGACAGCTTCCACACACACACAGCTGTGAACCTTGCTTCATTTACCTTCCTTCATGGTTCAATAACTCTGAAGTGATCTGACCAGTGTTTACAAACATCAACCACTTCAAAGAGAGTTAAGTGCATTCCCATCGCCTCCTTCACTCGAGTGATTTTGAAGTACTCAACTGGAAATTGACAGCACTTTAGTGACTGGTCTAGTCTCGGATCCAGAACCGTGTTAAACCCACCCCCCATAATCAGCTGGTACGAGTCCAGGTCCGGAATTTTCCCCAGCCCCCCCCTGGCAAATGCAACACCATCCCAGTTTGGGGAGTATATATTCACCAACAATGCAGCCATTCCCTCCAGCTTCCCACTGACCACAATAAATCTACCCCCCGGGTCTGCCTCTATCCTTCCCACCTCGAATGCCACCTTTTTATTAACCAGAATTGCCACCCCCCTTGTGTTAAAGTCTAATCCTGAATGAAACACCCTTCTTCAGTCTGTCTTGGTCTCGCAGCTTCAAGTGCGTCTCTTGCAACATAGCCACGTCCGCCTTCAGTTGCCTCAAGTGTGTGAACACACGGGCTCTTTTGAACGGCCTCCCCCCATCTCCCCTCCCACGTTAATTTTGAGCTCACCCCCCACTTTGCTTCCGTGGACTAGCCCTCCCAACTAGCCTGGCAGCTCCCGACCCGGCGTCTAGCATCCTACCACCTGCTGGTTCCCCTCCACCCCACTCGTTTCCAGGACAATGGCAAAAAGACAAACAAACAATTGCTCCCAAGATCCAAGCACAAAGGCTCACCCCATATCCCTTAATAAAATCTTATCCAGTCAAACGTCTTCGAACAGAGCCAGATGGAACAAATCGAGGAGAAAAAAAGGAAAAAGGAATTATACATGCAGAATCTCAAACAACTTTTTGTAATTTAATTTGCGATGTTCAAAGTTAAAAGACTAAGGTTTTTACAAGACAAAACATCACTTCTAACTCAGTTCTCCACAGTCAAGGTTCAAGGTCCTTGTTTTCCCATCAGGTTATTGTCCTTCATAAAGTCCGTCACGTCCCCCGGCAAGCCAAAGTACAGCTTCCGACCCTCGTAGGTCACCCATAGACCGTATAGACGGGCCGGGTAAAGCAGTCCAAACTTTATTTGCTTCTTATACAGGGCCACCTAAAACTCGCCCTCTTCTTTGCGAGTTCTGCTCCCTAGTCCAGGTACACCGGATCTCAGCATCTTCCCACATGCACCGTTTCGTCTGCCTGGCCCATCTCATGATATGTTCCTTATCTAGGAACCAATGCAGTCGTACCACCATCACCCTCAGGGGCTCACGGCCCTGGGGCTTACGCATAAACGCTCTATGGGCCCGGTCCACCTCCAATGGCTTGCGGAACGCACCCTTCCCTATCAGCTTCTCCAGCATCTTCCCCACATACGCACTGGCATCCGATCCTTCCTTCCCCTCTAGCAGACCAACGATCTGGATATTGTGTCTCCGAGCGTGGTTCTCCAGGTCCTCCACTTTCTCCAGCAGTCGTTTCTGTTGGTTCTGTAGCATCCCGATCTCCGCTGCCAGCGAGGTGGACTGCTCTTCTTGTTCCGCCGCCAGCTCCTCCAGCCTCTGGATCGCCTGTCCCTGGGTCAATCTCTCCTCCACACGGTCGACCACCGCCCTAATCAAATCCACCGCCAGGTTCTCCGCACACTCCTTGCGATGTTGAGTGAACTTCTCAGTCAAGAAGTTCACCAACTGGTCCATCGATCATTGAGCTGGCGAGGTCAGACCCTGCGTCCCTGCCATTGCCTCCTTCGAACTCTAGCCCTCGCTTCCAACCCACTTTTGATTCCTCCTTTTTCGATTTTCTCCTGGTCGCAGCTCCAAAACCAGTGGTCACCTCCTTCTCTTCTCACTTTTACACCTTTGTTTTTGAAAAATCCCTGTGGAAATCCAGCTTAAAAGCCACAGAAAAACCACCAAGGGCGGGAGCAGCCAAATGTGCGACCTTTCACTCCATGGCCACCACCGGAAGTCTTATAGAACATTTTTAATGCACTCAAGATATCCAAATCACTTAACAGCCAATAAATGACTTTTTAAGTAAAGCTGTAGTTGGAACGTATAAAATGCAATAGACAATTTGCCAACATTATGGTCCTCAAAACAGCAATGAGATAAATGAACTGATAATCTGTTGGAGTGGGTGTTTGTCAGCTTGTGACTAGAATGAACACATCAACACTAAATTGATGCTACTTTTAAGTGGGACATGCAAAATGAGGCTTAAGCAATTTTCATTTCAACAATTCCTTTGAACAAAATAGGATAGTCACCTGCCTTTAAATGGTACTCACAATGTTGCTTCACAGCGCCAGGGTCCCAGGTTCCATTCCCGGCTTGGGTCACTCGGTGCAGAATTTGCACAATCTCCCCGTGTATGCGTGGGTTTCCTCCGGGTGCTCCAGTTTCCTCCCACAAGTCCCGAAAGATGTGCTGCTAGGTAATTTGGACATTCTGAATTCTCCCTCTGTATATCCGAACAGGCGCCGGAATGTGGCGACTAGGGTCTTTTCACAGTAACTTCATTGCAGTGTTAATGTAAGCTTACTTGTGACAATAAAGATTATTATTATAAAATCATTATGTAGGAGTAGTAGTGGCACTGGCCATTTACCTTTATGCTGGAGTTTCTACATTTACAATGTCTGACAGTTATCGATTAATGCCGAGAGAAATGTTGCATTGTTCACCTTTCTGCTGATCTATTCCATATTTCTTTTGTAGCACTTCCTGAACCTGTGTACTCTGTATCATAACTATTCTTTTCAAAGGTATATGGGCAAGAAAAGACTTCCATTTAATGGAACAAAGCTACAAAAGTTGTTCAATGAAGCACTCGTACTATCTCTGAAATACCTTTTAAAGAAAGTTTATGGTATGAAAAGTATTGAAGAAGCGAAAGAAAGGGTATTTAGTTCTTTTATTTTGCACATATTGAATGTATTAGTATGTCACAATCTGTTTTGATTATTTCACTTTAGGTATCCGTTATTATATTGATCCATATTTGTAAATATAACCAAATCTCCAGTTTTGTTATGAATTATTTATGCATTTATTCAATCCTTACTCCAATTGTTTTGAAGTAACCTATGTATTGCTTTTCCTCGTTTTCCCATTTATCTCCTTGATGCCACTTGTGCTTTCCATGGCTGTTGTTTTAAAAGTCTATTTCAAAGTTTATCGTCCCCATTCCTTCTGCAGATCCCATCCTCTTCCAAATCCCAAAATGACTCAATTCTCCCCGCATCCTGATCAAGGAAACTGAGGCCAATTGTTTCTTTTTCTCAGTTATTGGTTTCTATGTAAATCCTAACACAGAGCATAGTCACAAACCGTTGATCCTGGCCTTACTCACTTGTGATCAGTGACTTACCCAGTGTTCTCTCTGTACATTGCTCCAAAGGATGAATATTTGACCTGGCACCTAGCTGCTTCAAGGTGATGTTTGTCTCGCAGAACACTGATGAGAACTGGATTCTTTCACTTGGGATAATGCTCTTTTCGTAAAATAGGCCGAGCACGACCACAGGGGCATGGCTATACAAGGTCATGATAAAATTCTTCTAGCTAGTTGTTAAAGACGGAGATCAGAAGCAAATCTTTATGCAGTTTCAGAATTATTCACAATGTGAGACACTACAAATGGCTAGTTTCTAACTCTACAACCCACCAGAGGCAATGGCGTAGTGGTATTGTCACTGGACTAGTAACCCAGAGATCCAGCATAATAATGCTCTGGGGATCATGGTTCGAATCCCACCATGGCAGATGGTAAAAATTTGAATTTAAGTAAAATCTGTAGTTAAAAAGTTTAATGATGATCATGAAACCATTGTCGTTAAAAAGCCCATCTTGTTCCCTAATGCCCTTCAGGGAAGGTAATCTATCAACCTTACCTGCTCGGGCCTATATGTGACTCAAGATCCCCAGCAGTGTGGTTGACTCTTAAATGCCCTTGGGGAAGAGCAATAAATACTGGTCCAGCCAGCGATGCCCACATCCCATGAAGGAATATTTTAAAAAGTCTCTTTATATTCTTTTGACAAATAAACTAATTGAAATCCCCTTAAAGGTGCAACCAATTTATATGTGCACAATTATCCAATGGGTGCTTTCCACCAAGTGTACACTTAACCTTAATTCAAACAATTAATAGTGGAGGCTGTATCATTGAATACGTTCCAGGCTAAGGTAGACTCTTGATCTCCAAGGGCAGGCAGTAAAGTGGAGTTAGTGAAGGCTTTTATCAGATCAGACATGATCAGATCTCATTGAATGGTCAAGCAGGCTTAATGGGCTGAATGGCCTCTTCATACTTCTCTTTATGATCTTTTGAGTGTCAGTGAGATGAAACCTTTACCAGTAAAGTAAGGGCTCTGAATATTTTCTTTGTACAACATGTTCTATTGGAAATCCAACTCTTATTGTTTATTCAGGTGTCCAAAGACCTTAAGACAACAGTATTAGAAGCAGCCAATGACTTTGAGTACAAGCTTAAACACGACCTTCATGACGCAAGGTAAAAATCTAAAACCATAAGGTAATTACATAGAAAGCTATATTCAACTCCTTACCTCATTCATTTGAAAAATTAACTCTGGACACTGCCTTCAACCATCCCTTACTTTACCAGATTTTCACAGGAAAGCTCTGGTCCCAGTAATTGAGTCTCACATATTTGCAGCATAGTTCGGAAAATCTCATTTTTTTCCTGTGAGAACCATTAGGAGCTGGTGAACTGTGTAACAAGGAATTGCCAAATCCTTATATGAAAGAGAAAATGTTGGAAAACCTCAGCTGGTCTGGCAGCATCTGTAGGGAGAGAAAAGAACTAATGTTTCGAGTCAGATGACTCTTTGTCAAAACTATGACAAAGAGTCATCGGACTCGAAACGTTAGCTCTTTTCTCTCCCTACAGATGCTGTCAGAACTGCTGAGGTTTTCCAGCATTTTCTCTTTCGTTTCAGATTCCAGCATCCGCAGTAACTTGCTTATATTTTTTGCCAAATCCTTATTGTGTCTAGAAGAGGGGTGATCATGATACAGAGGAGACAAGCATAGCATTTTGTCCCTGACCATCAATACTAATCAGAAGCTGAATTGGACGAGTCACAGCAACATCTTGACTACAAGAGTACATAACGGCTGGTTACTCTACAACATTCTGATCCCTCAAAACTTATTCACCATTGGGAAAGTTTTTATTTCTTTCAAGATCTATTTTATCTATTATTGTGCCATGGAACTGGCTAATTGCATCATATCAACTATGTTTTATTGCAACAGCACTCATAAATGCATGAGGGGTAAGATTTATGGTACTCTAAAGTCTACTCCACATTGGTAAGATTATAGAAACAAAACTGGATGCTGGAAATCTGAAATAAAAAGAAAAAATGCTGGAAATATTCCAGCACGTCAGGCAGCATCTGTGGAAAGAGAAGCTGATTTAACATTTCGAGTCTATATGACTCTTCAGAGTCGAAATGTTCTCTCTCCACAGATACTGCCTGACCTGCTGAGTCTTTCCAGCATATTCTCTTTCCATTGGTAGGTATGCCCTGACAATTTCAATTTACAAATTCCCAATCTCATTGGTAAATGCTGCAAGCTATCGAGCTGAACAGAGATTCAGGTGAACACTGAAAATAAGAATGTCCATTGTTCTCAATTAAACCCTTGAAAACCTTGCTCGGCATTACATTTTCCATCTCACTTCATACATGTCATCTGAGTAATCGTGGATATTTCAAGATGAAACCTAAAAAAAACCCCAAAACTACAACACTGTTAATTCATTAGTTTGTTTGTAGTTATACATTTTCAAAACAGTCAGAGGGAATTGTGTTGTATTTTGTGCTCTACTTTAATCATGGACGTGATCTACTGACAGTTCACGACGGATATTCCGGTCCCGTGCCGGTGCACGGGTTTCCCGGTGACGAGGGGTGCAGTCATCAGGAAATCCTGTTGACAATGGCGAGGTCGGTAAATCCCCCTGATGGGCCGCCTCTGCCGCCAAAAAACACGCAACGGCTGGCCGGTAAATCCTACCCCATAATTTAAACTATCTTTTAAATAACTTTGCCAAAGAACCTGCCTTGACATAAATCAAAATTAAATAACACCCGGCTGGCCCCACTTCAGTTTACTCACTAACCAATATAATGAAATTATGTTCTGTAATGCTCTCGTTTTGTTATGTAAAATGTGCTAACGATGAACTACTTTTACACTTTAGATGGAAATCCTTCGCAGGAAGGATGAAGACCCGAGGCGCAAATCCCAAGCCAAGAATATGGCAGCTGGTGACCACAGCGCTGAAAAACGAATTCAAAAGAAATGAAATTGAAAAGTTTAAGTCTAGCGTTGGCGATATGATCAAAATGGTATGTTAGAATTTCATGAGTTGAAATTTCGACTTGGTAGAAACAGTCTAACTCTAGCTGCGTGTGGTAATCAAGGAAACAAACATCAAACAATTTCATTTGAAATTATGTGTGCAATTGATTTCTGATAGGGCTCATTCCTTTACTTCGATATCCATCCTCAATTTCAAGTGAATTAATGCTTAATTAAAATCTCCATATGGCAGATGAAGTAAAACTTGATGTTTTTTCCCCCCCAAAATGTACCTTATTTCTAACATTTTTTAAAGTAAATAACATGCCCAAAATTGACATTACATAAGGTGCAAAGCAAATCAGTTACTTCCAACCTGTAAGTTACTTACTACATTTCCAGTTAATATAGTTACAAGCTTTATTGCATGACAAAGATGAGGTTTTGTCCAGTTTCCATCTCCTCAATGTACAATGGCAGAAAGGCCTTGAATGGCTGAAAGATGTATCCTGTGTTTCTGTGATAGGTTTTTCTGTTTTGATGAACATATGTATAGTAATTATGCTGAAAGGAAAGCGACCAAATGTATGCTCTGAAAAACCACCAGAAAACTAAATGTAAATAATTATTTGTAAAAGTTAATAGAATAGGATGATTTTAAAGAGAGAATGCACAAAAAGGCTGTTAAATGCACAGCTTTTCACTCCAGCTCAGGGAGTGAATGGCATTTGACTTCACACTTCAAATTCCAGTGCCCGCGATTTCAATTGCGAGAGCCTCACGGTAGCATGGTGGTTAGCATCAATGCTTCACAGCTCCAGGGTCCCAGGTTCGATTCCCGGCTGGGTCACTGTCTGTGTGGAGTCTGCACGTCCTCCCTGTGTGTGCGTGGGTTTCCTCCGGGTGCTCCGGTTTCCTCCCACAGTCCAAAGATGTGCGGGTTAGGTGGATTGGCCATGCTAAATTGCCCGTAGTGTAAGGTTAATGGGGGGATTGTTGGGTTATGGGTATACGGGTTACGTGGGTTTAAGTAGGGTGATCATTGCTCGGCACAACATCGAGGGCCGAAGGGCCTGTTCTGTGCTGTACTGTTCTATTCTAATTATGCTCTGGAAATTCCTCCCTAGACCCCGCCAACTTTCCCCTTCTTCCTTATAACCTTTGAACATTTTTCTGACTTTTTTCACAGATGTTACATTTGCAAAGAGAATATAAATTAAACAGCATAGAGATACTATTGAGTTTTTTGTTTAAAGCACAAAAGAGTAGCAATAGTAATTGTGGGTCTGTCACTTTGGGCACGACTCTCGGAAAAAATTTCTAATTTCATTTCTGGCGGTCTTTTCAGGGAGCTTCCTGCCGGCTTTGCTGGAAAGTTCTCCACCGCAGTCCAATGACACTTTAGTCACTTTTTTGGGCGCTGGGGAGCTTCTCACTGGTTTAGTCCACACATAGTGCACGAACCTCTGGCCAAGCTGCGCCAGAAAAGTATCTCGCCGTGGCGCAGTGTGGTTGGGATCTACCCGGCTCCCAACGACTCACAAAATTCAACGCAATCTCGCGACGCATTGCAAGGGGAATTCTGCCAACAATGGATGGGATTGCCTTTTGGTAAATCTGCATGTTAGAGCGAGGCAGTAAGACTCACTCTAATATGCAGATTCCCGAGGTAATCCCTCCGCTTCGTGGACATCGGGCAAGTGCCATTTTGTACTGGTCCAGATGGACACCAGACAGAACACCACACGTGGGGGTCTCCAACGGGATTGGAGGCCCTCAGCTCCATGGCCTTTGAGCATCTAGGACTGCTGGTGCCACCTGGGTACCATGGCAGTGCCAGCCTGCCACACTAACAGTGCCATCTGGGTGCCAGCCTGGCACTGTCGAGGTTTCCTGATGAGCAGCCAGCTGGCAGGGGCACTGCCAGGGTACCAGGTTGGCACTGCCAAGGTGCCAAGATGGCATTTTCTACGCATGCGTGATCGGATGGGGGTTGCCCGCTGTGGGTGTTGAGGGTGCATGGGGGATGGCAGGGAAGCAGGAGACCACCCCATGCTGCGTTCGGGCTGGGACGGAGGGAGGGGGGGGGGGAAGAGGTCGGGATTCTTTTTGGGGCCTCGGAGATTGGGATGCAATTTTTAAATGACGTCCCGATATCTTGCAACAATGAGGAGTTCTGGCGAGCAGAGCTCCCCACTGTACAAAATGGGGCTATGTGCGGCCTCGTCCGCATGTTCTTCGTTCAGGCCCCTTATTCAAAGCAAGTGGCGTTGAATAGCCATGTGTTTCTCAGCACTGCGAGTGCCGGAAACACGTTGCTAAACATGGACACACGGGGACTTTGTTCCCCTTTGGGAAGATCACACCTTTAGAATTTTTTTCAGCGCTGTGGAGCTGAACTCACAGATTGGGCCACCATTTTGAAAAGGGATCCCGATCGCTAGATGAGCATGTGGGTCCCCCACACTCATGGGCACTACCCCACACCCCCCAAGTGAGGACACTCCACTATGGGGTCGCTTACAGCGGCCCCTCCCTTCAATGACCCCCACCCGTCTACACCCAACCACCCAGAGGCCCCTACTTTACCTGCCCTGCACACCCACATCTTTCAAACTCCCCCTCCACCCTCCTTTCATCAGCATGGCCCACTTGGAAGTGGCAACCTTGCCCTGCCACCGTGGCATCCGGACAGTGCCACCCGGGCACCTTGGCAGTGCCAAGGTGCCAGCTGGACAGTGCCTAGGTGTCCACATTCCAGGGGGCCACCCTGCACTGATCTGACTGCCCAGGGGCCTCCAATGTCCTGGGAGACCCTCCGAGGTGACTTTCCACCTGGTCCACATTCTTGTGGATCAGTACTGACTGGGGCCGGACTGCAGCCTCGCTGGGGAGGCCGGAGAATTGAGGAAGGCTGGTGTAGACTGGGTAGGTAGGCCATAAATAGATTTAAGACCAACTTCTACGAGCGCCGTTTTGTCCGGCCCCTTTAGGGCAGAGTTCCGATTCCAACGCTTCGGGGGACTTGGGTGAATCCTGCGAGGCACGGAGGCTGCCAGGAGGCCCACAGGAGGTCTCTCCCGGGATTCTCTTCTCCAGCCGCGTTGTGCTCTCGCTCGAATGCAACACGGCCAGCGAATTGAGCCTTTTGTGGCAAGAAATTGTTTTTATGCAGGTTTTGGTATGCAGTGGCGGATTGCTAAAATATTACAACCCTATTTCAAACAGCCTCAAAAATATTATTCAGGTGATGGGATTTTTCTTTAGTTTTGGTGGATCTTTTCCTGTCAAATTGACCAAAATTACATGCGATATAGATGACAGAAAAGGCCGAAGTGTCATGTTGGACTCAGAATGTTAACTCTGTTTCTGTCTCCACAGATGCTGCCAGACCCCCTGAGTATATCCAGTGATTTTCTGATTTTTATTTCCGATTTTATTTCCGATTCAGTGGCTGGTTTAGCACAGGGCTAAATCGCTGGCTTTGAAAGCAGACCAAGGCAGGCCAGCAGCATGGTTCAATTCCTGTAACAGCCTCCCCGAACAGGCGCAGGAATGTGGCGACTAGGGGCTTTTCACAGTAACTTCATTTGAAGCCTACTTGTGACAATAAACGATTTTCATTTAATTTCATTTCCACCATCTGCGGTAGTTTGCTTTTATTATACAAGAATAGGTCATTCAGCCCAACTCCACATGTAGGGTTTTATGCTCCACAGGAGCCTCCTTTTATCTTTCGACATCTAACTAATCCTTCCCAACTTCATCTTCTAGGATAGATGTCTCTAATAACATAGATTTTAAATGTTACGTTTTCCTGCTTGCAACATAATTTTTAAAAATGTATTTGTTGTATATGAATGTCCATTCCTAACTTCCCTTAAAATGGACATACCCCAGGGGTTGTATTTGATTAAGTGAAAAATAATGAGTTATTGTTATATGATGTTATATTATAGGTTGTGCATGCACCCATTTTCAATTTGCTCTGCCAATTGATAAGGCTCCTGGAACAGGCCCCTGTTCCCATCACCTTTGTCTAATGTCCAGACTGTGTTCGGCAGACTGACTGTCCAGACTATTCTAATTGAAAACTTATATATATTTATTTCCAGGTTGATGCTGCACTGGAGGGCTCAAGGACCACTTCTTAAGTCATAAATGGGATATGGACGGCCTTGGCAGAGTTGAATTTAGTACATTTTCTGAGAAAGTAGTAAAGGACGTTTTCTTTCAATACTGTACTAAAATCTCTGCCCAGAGTATCTTCTGAAGTCCTCTAGTGGGGCTTAAGCCCAGTGTTGTACGTAATCACATGATATAGAAAGGACTTGAATTGTGATTGTTTCTTCCAACTTTGGAATTTTTAACATTAGCCAGCTAGAAGCACTATATATTGAAAGCATTTTTTCTTTGCAGTGCAGAACTTTTGCTTCAGAACTTAAATTTTATATAAGATGTTGAAAGTATGCAGAGGAGAGGGACTTGGTTGATATGAGACTGGAAATTGCTCATTTCCTTACCGAACCATTTCTCATGCTTGGGATCTGATAGCACAATTTGCAAAGTTGCTACAATCTCTTATTTCTATGTTTTCTACTCTAAAGCTTGGCAAAACCTACCTTACATACCGTGGATGTGAATTTTGTATTTGTTTTCTTTTGGTCTTGCTGACAAAAGATTTTAACATTTTATTATATGCATTTATACCTTTTTTATATCTAATGGATCAGCGACACAGTATGTCTTTAGTATTAATTTTGATTTGTTAAGCTGTTTAGATTTTAGAAAAGAGGCTAGTGAGAAGACTGCAGTAACTAAGATGCTCATTCTAGATTTGCAATTTAAGGTTCTGTTACAATATTTTTCACTGAAGTGAATAAAGAAAATCACTAAATTTCTGTTGATTTATACACTTCTAAAACAGATTACTTCATATGCAATATTTTTGATTTCGTAGTTTAAATTAGGAAAAGGCATCTGTTTATGTCAAGCATGATTATTGTATATGTGGCATATTTCCTTTCCGTAAACAATAAAATCATTATTTTACATTGAGCATGGATGTCTTCCTTTCATTCAGAAATTCAGCAAGGCCATACCATTGTGAAGACATTTTTATATTTGTACATGGAATATGAGGAGCTTTAGAAGTCTGGCTATCTTGCCAATCTGTAATTACCCTGAGTCAATGATGGTGGCCCTTTTCCTTGAACAGTTGCAGTCCTTATGGTGATGGTGTTCGTGGGGAATTCCAAGATTTCAAACCAGTGATTTTGAAAGAACAGCATTAAATGTCCAAGTGTGACATTAAAATTTGTAGCACATTACTGTGTTTAAAATTAAAGACTTCTGCATTTCCCTACGTTATAACAGCAACTGCAATTTTAAAAATTCTTCATTGGCTGTAAAGTGCTTCTGGACATTGAGGTCTGAAAGGTACTCTTCTTACTTTCAACAACTCTTATTTATATAGCAGATTGCATGTGGAAAATCGGCACTTTGGAGATGAAATTAGCAAAACTATTCGGAGACAAAAGAAGAATTATTAGCAGTAGTAAGTCAAAGGCTTGGTGAAGAGCATGGATTTTCAGCAAGGCCTTAAAAGGAGATGGAACAGAGAGGCTTAAGGAGGAAATTCCAGAGTCTGACGCTTAGATTTTGAAAACATGATCATCAATGTTGGAGCAAAGGCAATAAGATATTTAAAAGGCTGGTGAGAGAGGAATGGAGGGTTTGATTGGTGAGTTTACAGAAACATTCCCGAGACTGGGGGCGGGTTCCACGAAATTGGAAAATAATAATTATAACTCCGTTTTTGAAAAAGGGAGTGAGACGGAAACATGAAAGCGACAGGCCAGTTCGCTGAACATCCATAATAGAGGAAACCTTAGAAGCTATTATTGAAAATGTTCTCGCAGGGCGCCTGGAAAAATTCTGGCTAATCAGGCAGAGTCAAAACGGACTGTTTCTGGTTGGCAAGATGTAATAAGTGGTGATCTTAATAATCAGTGCTGGGGCCTCAACTTTTTACAATTTTATATGAATGACTTGGATGAAGGGACCAAAGGTATGGTTGCTAAATTTGCTGATGACACAGATAGGTAGGAAAGTAAATTATGCAGAGGACATAAGGAGGCTACAAAGAGATATAGATAGATGAAGTGATTGGGCAAAGACCTAGCAAATGGATAATAATAATATGGAAAAATGTGAAATTGTCCATTTTGCCATGAAAAATTAAAAATAAACATATTGAGCGCGATGCAGCCACCGTGTATCATTCAGCCAGGCCCAATGGCTGAATCCCTTGAGAGCCTTAAATCGGGCTCTGCACTGGGCTGATCGTGAGTCACCTAAAGCGCTCTGGGCACGATCGAGATCTAAGCCATCAGGCTTATTTTAATACTCGGACGCTGCTTTCACCTGGCTCACGAGAGTCAATGGCTCCACATGCAAGACTTCAACCGGGCGCCGTTTAGCAGTGGATTCCATGAACGTGGACCAGGCATGATGGCACCTCGGGGATCTCACAGGCCATTAGAGACCCCTGGGTGGCACTGCCAGGTGTCAAGCTGGCAGAGCCAAGATGCCAGGTTGGCACTGCTAGAGGTTGGGCTCCAGGAGGGCCTTGGCCATTGGGGTGTGGGGGGGGGGGGGGGGGGGGGAGGTTGGGATCACTAGTAGGTTGGAGGGTGTGCAGAGATCAGGACTGTTGGTCAAAATGACTTCCCAATCTGCAAGGAGCCTTTCCTGCTGGCGAGTCCAGCTCACCAGTGCAAGAAATCTACTAAAGTGTAGCCTCACTGAGGAGAAACACCCCGAAGCCCCAAAAAACAGCAAAGTGCTGGTGAATATCTGGCAATTCTTGGCACAGCAGCCGCCGAGAAACACACCGCCCAAAACCAGACTTCAAGTCTGCTGGGTGGCACAGTGGTTAGCACTGCTGCCTCACGGCGCTGAGGACCCGGGTTCGATCCCGGCTCTGGGTCACTGTCCGTGTGGAGTTTGCATATTATCCCCATGTCTTCATGGGTTTCACTCCCACAAGCCAAAGATTTGCTGGTTAGGTGGATTGGCCAGGCTAAATTACCCCTTTATTGGAAAAAAAATAATTGGGACCTTTAAATTTATATTTTTTTAAGTTTCAAGTCTGCTGAATCGTGCCCATAACCGAAATGGTGAGAGATTACAGAGCTCTGAGGTGCAGAGGGATCTTGGTGCATGAATCACAAAAGCTTGGCATGCAGGTACAGCAAGTAATTAGGAAAGTTAATAGAATGTTATAATTTAATGCGAGAGAAATGGAATACAAAAGTCAGGAGGTTATGCTTCAGTAATACAGAGTAATGGTGAGACCACATCTGGAGTACTGGGTACAATATTGGTCCCGATATTTAAAGGAGGATGTAAATGCGTTACTAAACTGATACCTGGATTGGGCGAGTTGCTTTGTGGGGAAAGGTTGGACAGGCTAGGCTTGTATCCGCTGGAATTTAGAGGAATAAGAGCTGACTTGATTGAAACATATAAGATTCCAAGGGGTCTTGACAGGGTCGATGTGGAGAAGATGTTTCCTCTTGTGGGAGAATCTAGTATTTTCACAGTAACTTCATTGCAGTGTTAATGTAAGCCTACTTGTGACACTAATAAAGATTGTATTATTATCATTACTGGTGTTTACTGTCTAAAAATAGGGAGACGCCCATTTAGGACAAAGATGAGAAGAAATATTTTCTCTGAGGGTTGTGAGTCTTTGGTACTCTCAGGCTTTTCGGATATTTTTAAGGCAGAGGTAGATAGATTCTTGTTAAGCAAGGGGTTAAAAGGTTATCGAGGCTAGGAGTTCAGGTTGCAATCAGATCATCCATGATCTTATTGAATGGCGGAGCAGGCTCAAAGGACAGAGTGACCTGTTCCTGCTCTTAATTTGTATATTCGTAATATGTAAGGGTTAGGCAATGGAGATATTCAAACAGATGCACGAGAATGTTCAATCTAAGTATTGGGGATCTAGGAGTCAATGTAGGGGTGATTGTTGAAAGGTATTTGGTTCAGTCAGATCCTTCATACACGACAGGGCAGCACAGTAGCACAAGTGGATAGCACTGTGGCTTCACAGTGCCAGGGTTCCAGGTTCGATTCCCTGCTGGGTCACTGTCTGTGCGGAGTCTGCAAGTTCTCCCGTGTCTGCGTGGGTTTCCTCCGGGTGCTCCGGTTTCCTCCCACAGTCCAAAGACGTGCAGGTTAGATGGATTGGCCATGATAAATTGCCCTGAGTTACCAAAAAACGTTAGGAGGGGTTATTGGGTTACGGGATAGGGTGGAAGTGAGGGCTTAAGTGGGTTGGTGCAGACACGACGGGCCGAATGGCCTCCTGCACTGTATGTTCTATGACCCACACTTTAAAAATTTGTCCTGGTGTTCTCTGATCAGCTGAAAGCTTTCAAGTTGATCCGTAATCCTGTTCTCAATTATAGATTCCAGCGATTTCTTGACGAGATGTTAGGCTAACTGGTTTCCCTTCTTTGCTGTGTGCAAATTAGCTGCTTTGCTTCCCACTGGATTAGAACAGAACCTACACATCAAAAGCAATTCATTGATTGTAAAGCATGTTGGAGCTCCTAAGATTGTGAACTGCTATATCAGTGCAAATTCATTCTATTTGTCTATCCTTTTCGATCTTTGAGAGCATATATCACATTTGTACACGAATCAGCTCTTATTCGAAAGTTACCTGTTTTTCTGTTGCCTAATTTGGCACTTTTGCTTTATATCATCCATTTCCCTTATTAGCTAGTTGATTTTCCCCTCCACTATCTAGAGTCTTTTATCTTTGTTTCCTTTTCTCTTTTTAGATTGAGTCAGATCTTTATAGGCATTGTATCTTCTAAATTTCCCTAACTGTCTGCAACTAAATATAAATCGCTCCTTATTGATGTTATTTTAAAAATCTTTGTTTATAAGCATTGAGGCACTCTCAATTACGACGTGAAAGCGAGGTCAATAATCAAAGGCTTTAATAAACAGTGAACAATGGGAGGATCCAAGAGAAGTGCTCGCAAAATGGAGTCTCATCTTAAATACTGTTTCCAGGGGGCGTAGCCAGAGGCGGAGTCCCCCAGGGTTCCAAGCCTCTTAAAGGGGCAAGGTATTCCGATCATCACATTCACCCCCTGTTTAAAAAAAACACATAGTCCGTCGGGGGTGAAGTGTTTTAAATTATAAGTTCAGTCTTTGTTGTGGTCTGATAGTCCGGGCTGACTTTCGCTGCTCCGGTGGTGGCGCCGTGGATGCAGTCGGTTCTGATGGTGGTCTAGCCAGGAGCACGGTTGACTGAGGCTTTGCCCGCCTTGGAGAGGGGGGGGGGGGGTATCAGGAGTGATTAGGGTGGTCGGTGCCGGCTGGGGGACAGGGGGCGCTATGGAGGAGGGCGCTGTCAAAGTCAGCGGTGCTGGCTGGGAGGCAGGGGACGCTATGGGGGGGGGCGCTGTCGAAGTCGGCGGTCGGTGCGTGGCCGGGAGCGTCGGTAGAAGGGGGGGGGTCGGTGGGAGAGTCGGTGGGAGAGCCAGCGGGTGCCAGGTCTCGCAGGGATACAGTATCCTGTCTGCCATCGGGGTGCTCGACGTAGGCATAACGAGGGTTTGCGTGCAGTAGGTGGACCCTCTCGACTACGGGATCCGTTTTATGGCTCCTCACATGCCTCCGGAGTAGGACTGGACCCAGAGTCATCAGTCAGGGTGGAAGCGAGACCCCAGAGGTGGACTTCCTGGGGAAGACAAACAAACGATTGTGAGGGGTCTCGTTCGTGGCCGTACAGAGGAGCGACCTAATGGAGTGCAGGGCATCGGGTAGGACCTCCTGCCAGCGGGCGATAGGGAGACTCCTTGACCGAGGGCTAGGAGGACAGCATTCCAAACTGTCGCGTTCTCCCTCTCCACTTGCCCGTTTCCCCGCGGGTTATAGCTCGTCGTCCTGCTCGAGGCAATGCCCTTGCTGAGCAGGTACCGACGCAGCTCATTGCTCATGAACGATGTACCCCGGTCGCTGTGAATATAAGCGGGGAAACCAAACAGAGCGAAGATGCTGCGCAGTGTCTTGATCACGGAGGCCGAGGTAGTATCGGGACAGGGGACAGCAAAAGGGAAGCGGGAGAATTCGTCTATGACGGTGAGGAAATAGATGTTGCGGTTGTTGGAAGGGAGAGGCCCTTTGAAGTCCACGCTTAGTCGCTCAAAGGGCCCAGAGGCCTTTCTCAGGCAGGCCTTGGCTGGTCAATAAAACTGCGGTTTGCATTCCGCACAGATCTGGCATGCCTTAGTCATGGCCTTGACCTCCCCTGTGGAGTAGGGCAGGTTGCGGGACTTGATGAAGTGGGCAAGCCGGGTGACCCCCGGGTGGCAGAGGTCATCATGGATGGCTCTCAGGCGGTCCAATTGCGCGTTGGCGCACGTGCCGCGAGACAGGGCATCTGGGGACTCGTTGAGCTTCCCCGGGCGATATTTAATATCGTACGTATAGGTGGAGAGCTCTATTCTCCACCTCAGAATCTTGTCGTTCTTTATTTTGCCCCGTTGTGCGTTATCGAACATAAAGGCGACCGACCGTTGGTCGGTGATGAGGGTGAACCTCCTATCGGCTAGGTAGTGCCTCCAGTGTCGCACGGCCTCCGCTATGGCTTGTGCCTCCTTCTTGACTGCAGAGTGCCGAATTTCCGAAGCGTTGAGGGTCCGGGAGAAGAACACTACCGGTCTGCCCGCTTGATTGAGGGTAGCAGCCAGGGCGACGTCGGATGCATCGCTTTCTATTTGGAAGGGAATGGCTTCGTCCACCGCGTGCATGGCGGCCTTGATGATGCCGGCTTTGATACGGTTGAAAGCCGACTGGGCCTCATCCGTCAGGGGAAAAACCGTGGTCTTAATGAGTGGCCGGGCTTTGTCCGCATATCTGGGGACCCACTGGGCGTAATAGGAGAAAAGCCCCAAGCACCGTTTGAGTGCCTTGAGGCTACGGGGGAGGGGGAGTTCCTTAAGGGGACGCATGCGGTTGGGGTCTGGGCCTAGGACCCCGTTATCCACGACGTAGCCGAGGATGGCTAGCCCGGTTGTCTGGAACACGCATTTCTCTTTGTTGTACGTGAGGTTGAGGGCCCGGGCAGTCTGGAGGAACTTCCTCAGGTTTGCGTCGTGGTCCTGCTGGTCATGGCCGCAGATGGTGACGTTGTCCAAGTACGGGAAGGTCGCCTGTAAGCCGTACTGGTCCACCATTTGATCCATCGCCCTCTGGAAAACGGAGACTCCGTTTGTAACACCAAAGGGTACCCGGAGGAAGTGAAACAGCCGACCGGCTGCTTCAAAAGCCGTGTAGGGGCGGTCCTCTGTGCCAATAGGGAGTTGATGGTAGGCCGATTTGAGGTCAACCGTGGAGAATACCCAATACTGGGCGATTTGAGTCACCATTTCAGCTATGCGGGGACGTGGGTAAGCATCGAGTTGTGTGAAGCGGTTTATTGTCTGGCTATAATCCACAACCATGCGTTGCTTTTCCCCGGAGCGGACTACCAATACTTGGGCCCTCCAAGGGCTGTTGCTGGCCTATATGACCCCCTCTTTTAGTAGCCGCTGAACCTCTGACTTGATAAAAGTCAAGTCTTGGATACTGTACCGGCGACTCTTGGTGGCGATGGGCTTACAGTCGGGAGTGAGGTTCGCGAAGAGGCGGGGTGGCGCAACTTTGAGTGTCGCCAGGCTGCATACCGTGATTGGGGCCAGGGGTCCGCCGAACTTCAGTGTCAGGCTCCGGTGGCTGCACTGAAAGTTGAGGCCAAGCAGCACGGGGGCGCAGAGTTGAGGAAAGATGTAAAGTTTAAAACGGGAGTATTTCGTGCCTTGAATTGCGAGGTCCGCGACACAATATCCCGTGATTTGAACCAAATGGGACCCTGAGGCGAGGGCGATAGTTTGGGAGGCGGGGTGGATGCGCAGGGAGCAGCGCCTTACCGTGTCTGGGTGGATAAAGCTCTCCGTGCTCCCGGAGTCGAACAGGCAGGGAGTGTCGTGGCCGTTGATTCGCACCCGCATCATCAAGTTTCGCAGGTGTTTCGGCCGCGATTGATCAAGTGTGATCATTCCTCGATGCAGGCCGTCAGTGTCGAACTCACAAAATGGCCGCCGCCACCGCCGGTCGCATGTGTCGGGTTTCAAAGATGACCGTCGCCAAGATGGCCGCTCCCATGACTCGCACGAGGTCGATGACGCGTCAGAAGTGGGCGTGTCTGGCCGCAGCGCAGCCGCGTTGCGGTGTCTGTGAGGCCGGGAGTTTGATTTCTGGGCCTGATGAGGGTTTCGTTTGTGGCCTTTGGGCCCAGCCAGGCAGACATTCGCGAAGTGCCCTTTCTTGCCGCAGTCGTTGCAGGTCGCGGATTGGGCCGGACAACGCTGGCGTGGGTGCTGGCCTTGCCCACAGAAATAGCATGGTGAGCCCCTGGAGTGAGTGGATCATCGCGTGGCACAGGCCTGTAGCGTGGCCGAGTCTGGAGGGGATCGAGAGGGGTTCGTAAGGTCTGCGGAGTACGTACAGAGGTTACGGTGGCTGCAGGTTGAGAGCAAATGTCTGGCATGTACCTCGTTAGTTTTTATAAAGCGTTTCTTCAATATTTCGATCGCCGCCTCGTAGGTCGTAGCAATTTCGATCATGTCGGAGAGTCGGTGGCTCACCCGGCCATGTAGTAAGCGCAGCTTGCGAGCGCTGTCGACGCCAGACGGTGAGGAGTCCAGATAGTCCTTGAAGCTCCGGAGCCAATTTAAAAAAATTTCCGAGTCTTCCGGCGTCCTGCCGTCCAGGTTGAGTCTCTCTGGTTTCAGACCGCTGTCCATCTTGATGTGTACTGTTTATTAATTTGAGGCACTCTCAATTACAACGTGAAAGCGAGGTCAATAATCAAAGGCTTTAATAAACAGTGAACAATGGCAGGATCCAAGAGAAGTGTGCTCGCAAAATGGAGTCTCATCTTAAATACTGTTTCCAGGGGGCGTAGCCAGAGGCGGAGTCCCCCAAGGTTCCAAGCCTCTTAAAGGGGCAAGGTATTCCGATCATCACATGTTTTGTTAAAACTGTTGTTTGATATTTTCCTGAAATTATTTGGAATTAAACGTATCTATTCTCTAATTTCGGGTCTTGTAAGGCAAATTTCAGTGGTGTAATTTAAAACACTGGTGTTCCAACCATTTTGTATGGGACTGCTTTCTTGAACATTGCAACCTGCTTTGTCAGAATAATGGAAATGCTGATCTGCATCTGTGACTATTTGTTCAGTCTGCTTCAGATTCAAAATTGTGTGACTGTGGGCAGGAGCTGAGAGAAGATAGAACTTCCCACAAGAAGGTGGGAGGAAGAATTAAAGAACCAGTGGTTCTGTTTTAATTTGGCCCTTTCCATTGCTGCATGGAAGCTTGTTTTCCAGTAGCCAATTCTTTGTTATCTTTTCCTCAAGAGCAGGAAAAGAACAAGAGACTGCACTAGTTGCTAGACTGATCAATATAGTACAGCTGAGTGGGCCTTGAATAGAGGCATATTGGACAGGCTTATCTGCAAAGGGCAACTAGCAAAGACTGCAAATTAATAGGTTACCTGATTACTCTGACGTTTTTCATTTTTCTTAGTTATATTGATATAGGTTTAGATGTGTTTATGTTGTCAGCAAAACTATGCAGAACACCTCTGTGGAACTGTCTACTGCAGTTTCATTAATGAATAGTGTCACTGATTACTTCATTGATTATCGTGCAAATGGATATGAAAAAGCACTAGAGTCAGCAAAAGAATTAGCTACAGAATTAGATGTAGAGCCCATTTTTAGAAGTAAAAGAATAAGCAGAAAAAGGAGGCTGTTTGAATATGAGTGCATTGACGAGGTTCCAAATGCAGATGACCCAGAAAAAAGATTTAAAAATCATGTGTTCAATGTAATACTCGACAGAGCTATTAATTCTTTATCAGAGAGATTTGAACAGTTACAAAATTTCAATAACACATGGGGATTTTTAAATAACCTAAAAGATCTGTCAGATAAAAATAAGCTCAAAGTAGCATGTCAAGGTTTGGAGGATAAGTTAAGGTACCAAGAAAATAGTGATACTATTAATGGGTGTGATCTCTTGACTGAACTGGATATTGCAAAAGAATTATTTCCTGAAGATGTAAAGCTTCCAATTGAAGCCGTTAGGTTCATAAACACTAATAAGTTGCAGGCTGTCATGCCAAATCTGTGGGTTGCATTAAGAATAATGCTTACAATACCTATTACTGTGGCCACCGGAGAGAGAAGCTTTAGTAAACTAAAGCTTATAAAGACATACTTACGGTCGGTCGTCCATGACTCAAGACAGATTAAATTCTTTGGCAATTTTGTCAATAGAAAATGATCTTGTAAAGAAGATAGATATAGAAAGTGCCATGAAAAGATTTGCAGATCTAAAGGCTAGAAAAAAAATGTTTTAGGTAGGATAATAAATGTTTTCCAGCATCTGTTCATTTGTTCATACTTTTTATTAGGAGAAAATTCGTTACAGCTACAGTTTTTATCATCGTGAACTTACGGAATATAGTATGCTTCTCAGTTTGTTCAGATTCTGTACAGATTTGAATGCCTCGATTTTGTAATATTGTAATAAACTCTTTATTCTACATTTTCAGTTTTTCTCCTTGTGAAAATTTTTAAAAATTATACTTGTAAGGGCGCCAGAGTTCAGCTTGCCCGGGGCACAGCAACCCTAGGGCCGGCGCTGTCCATGTGGAAGTCACCAACTGTACCTTTTTCAGTATTGCCTCAGGAAACTATTGAACTCTACACCTCAGTGCTCAGCTGCTATGCACCTCAGCACCTAACATCATTTTATTTGCTGAATGTAACTGTATATTTGTAGCTTAGTTATCCACGCATCCATTTGTGTGTGTGTTTTAGCATGCTTAAATATCTAGATGGAAAATTCTTGAACCTCTGTTGCCTCTAATCCACAATTTGCGGATGACTACAGTGCCGTTGCCCACTCAGCACCAGATTTGTATGGCACTCTTGATCTCTTCAACTCTACATACAGGGGACTTGGTCCGCTCTTGAAAGTTGCCAACAAATCAACTTCAATGCACTGGTCACTGTGTCTGCGTGGCTAAAAATAGTCTCTATCAAGAGGTCCTGTTCTCTCAATTGTCAATTGGCCAACGTTCCTGGGGCAAACAAAGAAAATGCTTCAAATATACTCTGAAGTTAATCTCGAAGGGTGACAGCATTAAATATGATGCCTGGGAGGAGCTTGCTACCAATTGCTCAGAATTTTGACAACTCGGGTTAGCACTGCTGCTTCATGGTGCCACGGTCTCTGGTTCGATCCCGGCTCTGGGTCACTCTCCGTGTGGAGTTTGCACATTCTCCCCGTGTTTGCCATCATGATGCCTGATCTTCGAATAATAATGCTATGTGATCTTTTGCGTTCATCTGAAATGAATAATGGGGCCTCAGTTTAATGTCTCTCCAAAAGATGGCATCTGCGGAAATTTAGCACTTCCTCAGTTTGCTGGAGTGTCAGCCTAGATTTTTGTGCTCGTGTCTCTTGATTGGATCTTTGAATCGATAATCTTCTGAGAGGTGAGGGTGCTTTCACTGAGGGTCAGCTCACGTATAAAAAGGAGAGTCAAGTAGTGGAATCACATAAAGGCCAGTCCAGGTAAGGATGCAAGTTTCCTTCCTTAAAGGACAGTGAACCAGTTGGGTCTGACAATCCTGTCATATTCCTGGTCGCTTTTATTGATACAAGTTTTTTCATCCCGGATTATTTAGTTCTCCAGTTGCCATGGTGGAATTTGAGCTCCAATCTTCAGATAATTAGGTCAGACCTCTGGATTATTAATCCAGTAACGTAATAGAACATTACACTGCAGTCAGCGACGTCCCTAGGGTTGCTGGCGCCCAGGGCAAGCTGAACTTCCGCGCCCTTACAAGTATCATTTTTTTTTAATTTCACATTTTCTCTTACTTCGTTAACGTCAATTTCAATTTCACCACAAAAATGTTCTTTATTAATACGCCATACCAGCACAATAATTATAGTACAATCCCGAGGTGCTATAACGCGATTTCAACGCGCGCATTTGTGTAGAGATGGACCTCGGACCTGCCAAAAATAAACCAGGTGGGAGGCAATGATTGACGTAACAAGCATTGGGCGACTCTCGGGCGAGTTAATTGCAAAGCACACGTCCCCCTTTTTTCAATGCCTTTGCGCATGTTAGTGACAGTACACTTGCACTTCATTCAAATACATGCGGTTTGTGGAAGCCAGATGGAGCTGTCAGAGGGAGCGAGAGAGACACAAACGTGAGGGAGCCAGCCAGGATGGAACTGAGGTTGTAAATACTCACACACACACACACTGGGCGGCTGCATAAAGCTGCACGTTGGAGGTTGTCGCATTGTCTCGGGCTTAACCTCTCCGTCTCACTGGCTGGACTCGCAGAGGGAGCTGAGCCCTGCTCACTGTGGGCGCGCGGGAGCGGACGCGGGTGGCGGGCGTGAGAAGGCGCGTGCGGCCAGCCAAACGGACAATAGCCTTGTCTTTGTCACGCACTCCTTGATGGCGCCCCCTAGCACATGGCTCCCCGGGCGACTGCCCGAGTTGCCAGTACCTTGAGCCAGCCCTGACTGCAGTACCCCCGTATCTGGACTCAAATCTAAAGTATTAGGAAGGTTTGCTCAAACTAGGGTTGTATTCTTTGTAATTCTGTGTGTTAAAGGATAATTTGATTTAAGTTTTCCGTATGTTAAGGGGTATACATGGAGTAAAGTGCAAGTTAGTTGGAGAGTTCAGGACCAGAGAAGATAGCCTTAAAAATAGTTTAAGGCATGGCTGGCTACCCACACTGTGGGTCATGATCCCAATGTGAATTTGGGATCCCAAGTTCCAAAGTAATGGTAGCAGCAGTGGAGTCTGGACTGAATGCTAAAGGCTGAGAGACCCCTCTAAATCGTTGCATTCTTTTCTAATGGTGGGCATGGCTTAACATATTTTTGAGGCCTGAAAAAATAGTCTACGAAATAGTTATTTATTTTTAATAATTTAGAATACCCAATTCATTTTTTCCTATTAAGGGGCAATTTAGTGTGGCCAATTCACCTACACTGCACATCTTTTGGGGTATGGGGGCGAAACCCACGCAAACACGGGGACAATGTGGAAACTCCCCATGGACAGTGACCCAGAGCCGGGATCGAACCTGGGACCTCGGCGCTGTGAGATAGCAGCACTAACCATTGCGCTGCTCTGAAATAGTTATTTTTAAAGAGTACAGTATAAACACCTACCCCATTCAACCTCACTGCCCCCTCCTCAGCAGCTCAAACCACAATGCGAGTCCAATTTATGATTTTCAATTGGTTGTTAGTGTAATCCTGAGCGCAATTGGGATTGTTTAGTTAGTGCTGGCCAATCGTGGAATCCCATCTAATTGTGAACACTGGGATTGTTTAGTAAGTGTTGTCCAATTGCAATCATACGGAGAATTACCCAACAACCTAAGATTAATAGTAAGGCTTGCAGTGTGGCTCACATGCCTGTGTTAGAAGCTACCTATGTTCACACACAAGACCCTGTTCTTCACAATTGAAAGGAACACATCCACACATTGCACTCTTTTCAACTAAAAAAAAGTCTGGGTGACAGCCATTCTCTGATTCATTCCAATGGCAATGCCTTGACCCATCAAGAGTTAACTTGCTTGGTTTGCATTTAAACTGAATCTTGACAAATAACTGTTCTCCATGGTAACACTTCGATAAATCCGAGCCCACTTGCTGATCAATCAGCACCCTCTTCTCATGCAGCTTACATTGTTATACCCTTTGAGGTTTGGTATTCTTCTGATTCTGTCCTGATGAGTGCAAGATGAAAAGCTTCAACGGCATCTCTCTTCAGCAATACATGAGTTTCAGCATTAGATTCCTATATATTGGAAAATTCTTAAATATGTATATATTGTTTCACAGGATGTTTCAGAATTGAAAAATGAGCTACAGCGAAAGGAAGCCTTGATCCAGAAACACCTAAGCAAGTTGCGCCACTGGCAACAAGTCTTGGAAGATATTAACGTGCAGCCCAAAAAATCAACAGACCTAGCTCAGGGACCTTTGGCCTATCTTGAACAAGCATCTGCAAATATCCCAGCTCCACTAAAGCAAACATGAACATTATGCACACAGGACAAGATATCTGCAATTGTTTTAATTGTTCTACTACCCATGTGACACCAACCCCTTCAACTCTCCCACCACTGCAAAACAGTTCCAGTTAATCTCTAGAATAAAGGGAGATGTTAAGTATACTTGTGTGACTAAATCACTTTGCCGCTCCAAAGAAAGTAATTGCAAGGTATAAATGGCTGGTACATACATCTTCAAATCAGTTATTGTCAGTGTAAAAATGCTTTGTTTAATTATATTGTTGATGATTGATATAATAAAACATGTGTACAAAAACTATGTAGTGCCATTAAGTAAGTTGAGGAATTTCTACCATTTGCAGAGCAATTAAAGTAAAAGATGCTATTAAACTTTCTTCTAGGTAGGTTTTGTAATGCATTTGGAATTATTTTTATAATGTGTTGAATGTATTTTAAAATGTTGTTAACTTATTCCCACCAGCAATCCTTGTCAACAGATTCCTCAATGGAGACAATATTTGGATGGTATAATTGGACATGAGACCTTTGTGTCGCTAACACTTTTGTGTATTTGGGGCTAAAGTTTAAAAACATGTGCCTGCAAATCTAAATTGGGCCCCGAGTTCTATGCTTTGGGATTGATTTAAGATCTCTAAATTTGGCAATTGTGCCTTTTGGATTTGAAATTTGCAACTGACACCATTAATGACCCAAGGGAAGGAGGGACCAGAACACTGCAAGTCAATCAGGTTAGCATCAGCTATGTGACATTACTGGAATTTGTTCCCAGGATAGCGTGATGAAACATTTGGACATGTATGAGCTGATCTGAGGGTTGGTATCTCAGATCTCTGACTGAAACAATTCGCACACTTTTAAGACCAAGAAAAGCTGGCTTGCAAGGTCCTGGTGGAAAAGTGTTCTGGATAATGGCTTGAATGTTTCCAAAAGGCCTCAAGACATTGATATACCGTTGCAAGCTTGTCTGTCCTTATTTCTTCAGAACTGGAGCTTTTTCAAGGAACAGCTACTGCGTGTCCTTGATAAGTATGTACCTGTCAGGCAGGGAGGAAGTTGTCGAGCAAGGGAACCGTGGTTTACTAAGGAAGTTGAAGCATTTGTCAAGAGGAAGAAGAAGGCTTATGTTAGGATGAGACATGAAGGCTCAGTTAGGGCACTTGAGAGTTATAAGTTAGCCAGGAAGGACCTAAAGGGAGAGTTAAGAAGAGCGAGGAGAGGACACGAAAAGTTGTTGGCGGATAGGATCAAGGAAAACCCTAAGGCTTTCTATATCAGGAACAAAAGAATGACTAGAGTAAAATTAGGGCCAATCAAGGATAGTAGTAGAAAGTTGTGTGTGGAATCAGAGGAGATAGGTGAAGCGTTAAATGGATATTTTTCATCAGTGTTTACACTGGAGAAAGACAATGTTGTCGAGGAGAATACTCAGGTTCAGTCGACCAGGCTAGATGGAATTGAGGTTCAAAAGGAGGAGGTGTATCAATTTTGGAAAATGTCAAAATAGATAAGTCCCCTGGGCCAGATGGGATTTATCCTAGGATTCTCTGGGAAGCCAGGGAGGAGATTGCAGAGCCTTTGTCCTTGATCTTTATGTCGTCTTTGTCGTCAGGAATAGTGCCGGAAGACTGGAGGATAGCAAATGTTGTCCCCTTGTTCAAGAAATGGAGTAGAGACAACCCTGGTAATTATAGACCTGTGAGCCTCACTTCGGTTGTGGGTAAAATGTTGGAAAAGGTTATAAGAGATAGGGTTTATAATCATCTTGAAAAGAACAAGTTGATTAGCGATAGTCAACACGGTTTTGTGAAGGGTAGGTCATGCCTCACAAACCTTATTGAGTTTTTTGAGAAGGTGACCAAACAGGTGGATGAGGGTAAAGCGGTTGATGTGTATATGGATTTCAGTAAGGCGTTTGATAAGGTTACCCACGGTAGGCTATTGCAGAAAATAAGGAAGTATGGAATTGAAAGTGATTTAGCGGTTTGGATCAGTAATTGGCTAGCTGAAAGAAGACAGAGGGTGGTGGTTGATGGCAAATGTTCATCCTGGAGTTCAGTTACTAGTGGTGTACCGCAAGGATCTGTTTTGGGGCCACTGCTGTTTGTCATTTTTATAAATGACCTGGAAGAAGGTGTAGAAGGATGGGTTAGTAAATTTGCAGATGACACGAAGGTCGGTGGAGTTGTGGATAGTGCTGAAGGATGTTATAGGATACAGAGGGACATAGATAAGCTGCAGAGCTGGGCTGAGAGGTGGCAGATGGAGTTTAATGCAGAAACGTGTGAGGTGGTTCACTTTGGAAGGAGTAACAGGAATGCAGAGTACTGGGCTAATGGCAAGATTCTTGGTAGTGTAGATGAACAGAGAGATCTCGGCATCCAGGTACATAAATCCCTGAAAGTTGCCACCCAGGTTAATAGGGCTGTTAAGAAGGCATATGGTGTGCTAGCCTTTATAAGCAGGGGGATTGAGTTTCGGAGCCACAAGGTCATGCTGCAGCTGTACATAACTCTGGTGCGGCCGCTCCTGGAGTACTGCGTGCAGTTCTGGTCACCACATTATAGGAAGGATGTGGAAGCTTTGGAAAGGGTTCAGAGGAGATTTACTAGTATGTTGCCTGGTATGGAGGGAAGGTCTTACGTGGAAAGGCTCAGGGACTTGAGGCTGTTTTCGTTAGAGAGGAGAAGGCTGAGAGGTGACTTAATAGAGACATATAAGATAGTCAGAGGGTTAGATAGGATGGACAGTGAGAGTCTTTTTCCTCGGATGGTGATGACCAACACGAGGGGACATAGCTTTAAATTGAGGGCTGGTAGATATAGGACAGATGTCAGAGGCAGTTTCTTTACTCAGAGAGTAGTAGGGGTATGGAACGCCCTGCCTGCAACAGTAGTAGACTCGCCAACTTTAAGGGCATTTAAGTGGTCACTGGATAGACACATGGATGAAAATGGAATAGTGTAGGTCAGATAGGCTTCAGATGGTTTCACAGGTCGGCGCAACATCGAGGGCCGAAGGGCCCGTACTGCGCTGTAATGTTCTATGTTCTATGTTCTAAGTCTGGAACAGGTAGACAGGAAGATCTGTTACAAATCCAAAAGTTTGGAAATACTCCCTGTCTGCAAAACATTATTTCCTGTTGTAATTTATTATTGTGTTTTGGAATCAGTTTTCCCATTAAAATCTGTGTCCACGTTTGTAATAGTAAGTTTAATATTGAGGAATTGGGCAATCTGAATACAAAAGAACATGTGTTGTGGACAATATATAGTACCTTACAAAACTTCAGGACATCCCAAAGTACTTCACAGCCAATGGCATGCTTTTGAAGTGGAGTCACAAAGTGATGTTGTTTATAGGCCACTAAACAATTCTGGGAGTGTGAGATATGGTATTCGTCAGGATATTAGAGTGGCATGTGTAACACTAATAAATAAAAATAAATAAGTAATCTTTATTGTTAGGGTAAGTTAATGGAAAGGTCCTGAAGGATAGGATTTATGACCATTTGGAAAGATGCAGCTTAATCCGGAATAGTCAACACGGATTCGTGAAGGGTAAGTCTTGCCTCACAAATTTGATTGAATTCTTTGAGGAGGTAACTAAGTGTGTAGATGAAGGTAGAGCAATTGATGTTGTATACATGGATTTTAGTAAGGCGTTTGATAAGGTTCCCCATGGTCGGCTTATGAAGGAAGTAAGGAGATGTGGGATAGAGGGAGATTTGGCCAATTGGATAAGTAACTGGCTATCACAGAGAAGACAGGTGGTGGATGGAAAATTTTCAGACTGGAGACCAGTTACCAGCCGTGTACCACAGGGATCAGTGCTGGGTCCTCTGCTATTTATGGTTGGTGGGTGGGTCAGTAAATTTGCTGATGACACCAGGATTGGTGGAGTAGTGGATGAGGTGGAGGGCTGTTGTAGGCTGCAAAGAGACATTGATCGGATGCAGAGCTGGGCCGAAAAATGGCAGATGGAGTTTTACCCTGATAAGTGCGAGGTGATTCATTTAAGTAGAAAAAATTTGAATGCGGATTACAGGATCAACGGCAGGGTTCTGAGGAATGTGGAGGAACAGAGAGATCTTGGGGTTCATGTTCACAATTCTCTGAAGGTTGCCACTCAAGTGGATAGAGCTGTGAAGAAGGCCTATAGTATGTTAGCATTTAACAGGGGGCTTGAGTTTAAGCGCCGCGGGGTTATGCTGCAACTGTACATGACCATGGTGAGACCACATTTGGAATATTGCGTGCAGTTCTGGTCAACTCACTGTAGGAAGGATGTGGAAGCATTGGAAAGGGTGCAAAGGAGATTTACCAGGATGCTGCCTGGTTTGCAGGATAGGGTTTATGAGGAAAGGTTGAGCGAGCTAGGGCTTTTCTCTTTGGAGCGGAGGAGGATGAGAGGCGACTTAATAGAGGTTTCTAAGATGATGAGGGGGATAGATAGAGTGGACGTTTAGAGACTATTTCCTCGGGTGGATGTAGCTGTTACAAGGGGGCATAACTATAAGGTTCGGGGTGGGAGATATAGGAGGGATGTCCGAGGTAGGTTCTTTACTCAAGAGAGTGGTTAGGGTGTGGAATGGACTGCCTGCTGTGATAGTGGAGTCGGACACTTTAGGAACTTTCAAGCAGTTATTGGATAGGCACATGGAGCACACCAGAATGACAGGGAGTGGGATAGCTTGATTTTGGTTTTGGACCATGCTCGGCACAACATTGCGGGCCGAATGGCCTGTTCTATGCTGTACTGTTCTATGTTACATGTAGGCTTACATTAACACTGCAATAAAGTAACTATGAAAAGCCACTCCACCTAACCTGCACGTCTTTGGACTGTGGGAGGAAACCGGAGCACCCGGAGGAAACCCACGCAGACATGGGGAGAACGTGCAGACAATGTGGTTAAGAACCCAGATATGTCAGTAGTGTTCAGTCAGCCAGGGAAATGGATTTTTTTTCAGCTTCTAACAGTTTTTGTCTTTTTAAATAATTATTTGAAGAAAATCTCGAGAATAAAGTTCATCAACTTTGTGCCGATTTAAAACAAAACTGTCAGAAAATAATTATTTGGATGGGAGGGTTGTCCAATGAGGAAATATTAAAAATAGGCCGAACCATGGGGTTTAGAAAAATGAGACGGGATATCATGGATGCGTTTCTGAGTGTTGTGACATGATAGATGCTGAGGAACTTTCTCTTGCCTCAAGAATCTAGAACAAGGAGACATTATCTTGGGATGAGGGGACATCCATTTCAGACAGATGAGAAATTTCCTCATTTGGGGCTGTGAATCTTTGGAATTCTCTATCCCAATGTCTCAGTCATTATGTACACTCAAGGTTGAAATTGCTGGGTTTTTGATTCTAAAGGAATCAGAGGACATGGAGATCAGGTGGGAAAGTGTCAGTCAGCCTATGTCAGCCTCTGTCCAGCCTGAAAAGGGCAAACATAACAGTGCACCAATTACAATGGCTGTAGGACTTTGATGCAGCTTTAAGAAATGGTGGGGAAGGAATTCATAGCCAAATAAGATGCTTTAGTGATGCTTGTTGATGGATACGTATATACAACAATCAACAATGGTTTCATGGTCATCATTAGACTTTTAATTCCAGATTTCAATTGGTTTCAAATTCCACCATCTGCCAAGGTGGGATTCGAACCCAGGTCCCCAGAGCATTACCCTGGGTCTCAGGATTACTAGTCCACTGGCAATACTATGATATTGTGAAATGTTCAGACGACAAAGGGTTAATGGGGCAGCACGATAGCATTGTGGTTAGCACAATTGCTTCACCGCTCCAGGGTCCCAGGTTCGATTCCCGGCTTGGGTCACTGTCTGTGCGGAGTCTGCACGTTCTCCCCGTGTGTGCGTGAGTTTCCTCTGGGTGCTCCGGTTAGGTGGATTGGCCATGCTAAATTGCCCTCAGTGTCCAAAATTGCCCTTAGTGTTGGGTGGGGTTGCTGGGTTATGGGGATAGGGTTGACGTGTGGGCTTGGGTAGGGTGCTCCTTCCGAGAGCCGGTGCAGACTCGATGGGCCGAATGGCCTCCTTCTTCACAGTAAATTCTATGATTCTATGATAATGTCATATCTTCATTAACCACTAGATGGAGCTAGATGCAGAACTATATAAAGCACTGACTTACAGGCTTCTGGGAGAGGGCTGGAGAGAGTGCAGAGGAGAGGTCTAGGGAGTGTAGAGTACAGTTATAGATAGAGTGTAGAGACTAGTGTTAGTAGAGTGTAGATTGTAGATTACTAGATTATTATATAATATAGGAGTAAGTGGTCACGCTTTAATAAGTTGTGTAAATAAAAGTTAGCTTTGTTAATGAACTTAGCTTCTGTGGTCTTTGTGAACATTACATCCATCCTGATAACAGAATCACAAAGAACACCACAAATACCACTAACTTTCCCACTGCCTTTCCAGGATATGCTCCTGTTCTACCAGAGTACACACAAGTAGCTCTGCCTGCTCCTGTGACAGTCTGTAAATGACACTGTTACTTAAAGTGAATTTCTGGAACATGTCAGTTGAATATTTCTGTGGCGATTACTGTTCACTTCACCACAAGAGACATTTCAAACATTGGCATTTCCTGCAAGATAATTGAAGATTACCAACGGCTTAATTTTGACATAAAGGGCTGCTTTTGAGCTACCTCAAATGGCATATCCTAATTCAGTTAATTCACAAACCACATCAGGTAGTATTGTTTAGCACAGAGCTAAATCGCTGGCTTTGAAAGCAGACCAAGCAGGCCAGCAGCACAGTTCGATTCCCGTAACAGCCTCCCCGAACAGGCGCCGGAATGTGGCGACTAGGGGCTTTTCACATTAACTTCATTGAAGACTACACATGACAATAAGCGATTTTCATTTTTTCATTTCATCTTCATTTCTTGATTTCTCCTCTTGTCTTAACCTGTGACTTTCCGACCTTGTTATTACACAATCCGGAAAAATCCCAGGATACTTGTCCTTCAACACTTCAGTTGTCTGATTTTCCACTGGCTTATCAACCAGAGTAGGCATCACTCCCACCTGCGATCCAGCTTTACCCAAGATAAACTGTATTCCTGGACAAGATAGTTTCTCTATTACTCCTACTATCACTTCACCACTCTTCACTTGGCTTTCCAATCTTACCTTATATAATGGAACACTACTCTTCTCACCATGAATTCCATATATTACCACCTGTTCTGGCAATATTCTTCCCAAACTACATAACTCCTCATCTCTTACCATTAAAGATTGTCATAAATTTTTAGTGATACGGGAGCTAGTCAATCTTAGAGTAAACATTGTTTTGCTTTGAAAGATGCTTTTCAATTTCTGCTGTACACACAACTTTTAATAGATTGTGATATGGGGAGCACACGGCCCACTCTACAGGTGTGGTACAGCAGAAATGGAAAAGTATTTTTTAAAGCAAAACATTGTTTATTCTATGAACTCAAGTTAACCTTTTTAAAACATACAGTGAACATCTTAGCAACCATCAATTCAAATACAACCACTAAAAAATACAACACTAAGTAATCCTTACTTTCCTTTTAACATCCATAAGACATAAAAAAGAACATTTTAACAGAAGCACATCAGGTTTAAATTCACTACTGAGAACAGTTATCACTCTGAATTCAACAAATGATCAAGATATAGTCTTTACATGACAGAGAGAACAACGTGACACATTCTGTGGCTGACTGCAGCTCCAACACTGAAATGAATCCAAAAAAACAGGCACACCAAAGGTTTCCTCAAAGTGAAACTAAAAAGCAGAGCCAGCGATCAGCTCCACCCACGATCTGACATCACTGCAGTCACATGAGCAGACAAACATTTCTTAAAGTAACATTCTCATAACACTGTGTGCAGTTGAATCAAGCTTTACAGAAACCTTCAGTATGCAGACATCAGGAGGAAAACATTTGTTAGCAATCACAATCACCATGAAAAAGGTACTGGGAAAATTATTTGACTGAAAGGCTGACATGTTCCCAGGACCTGACGACCTGCATCCTAGGGATTTAAAACAAGTGGCTACAGAGTTAGTAGTGGCATTGGTTATAACCCTCCTAAATTCCTTAGATCCTGGAAGGCTCCCTGTGGACTGGAAAATAGCAAGTGCTGTACCCTTTTTCAAGAAAAGGGCAGTGATAGAGAGTAGGAAACTATAGACCAGTTAACTTATAGGGAATGTCATAGGGAAAATGCTAGAATTCATTATTAAGGAGCTTACAGCAGGATACTTAGAAAATCATAATGGGATTGGGGAGAGTCAATATTGTTTTGAGAAAGGGAATATGTGTTTAATTTGTTAGAGTTACTTTGGAAGTAACAAAAAAATGTAGATAAAGGGAAACCTGTAGATGTGGTATACTTGGATTTCAAAAAGGTATTATAGAAAGTGCCTAGAGAGGGTGTGAACCACATGAGCATATTTATATATTTGTTTAAATATGCGGTGTCAATTTGCAATTCTCTGATTCTTCGTCAAATTGGCAGCCCAGCACAAATCATTACTGCTATCCACAAAAGGAGACCAGTCATGATGGCCACATCAGGAAGGGGGTGGTGGGGGAGGGGGGGGGGGCAAAGGCCATTGAAGCTCCCGGGTGGTCAGAGGAATAGCTGGGTAGACCCAGGTTGACACTGCCAGGTTGGCACTGCCAGGGTGCCAGGTTGGCAGTGCTGTAATGGTTGGGGATGGGGGTACTTGAAGGGGCCATGGGGGTGGTGCCTGAAGGGGGCAAGCCTTTGCTGACCCCATAGCAGAATGTTGCTCACTTAAGAGGGAAATGTTGGTATGGTAAGTGAGGGAGAATTTAGTGAGAATCTCCTGCTCCCGGGATCTACACAGTTCATTCGCAACACCTCGCAAGATCTAACGCGATCTTGTGAGACGTTGCTATGCAGGATCACATTTTGGCAAATCTACATATTAGAGCAGGACAGCTAGTCTTAATCTAATATGCAGTTTCCTGAGGCGTTGGGATCTTTCCACTTCACCTCGGAGACCTCAGATGAGCGGCGTTCAGTACTGGGCCACAACAGGGGACCAGACGGATCAGCACTCGTGAGGATCTCCGAGGAGATTGGAGGCCCCCAAGTGTATGCCCTTTTGGGCAGGGTGGTTTCCTGGCACTGCTTGTGCCAGCCTGCTGCCCTGGTAGTGCCAGCCTGTCACGTTGGGAGCTCCAGATATCAGGATGGCATTTAAAATTGTTGTCCCGATCTCTTGCTTCACTCACGAGTTCTGCAAGTGGAGCTCCTTAGTGCAGCAAACGTGGCTATGTGCAGCCTCGGCTGCGCATTCCCCGCTGAGACCCCTTATCTAACTCGATTGATGTTTGATAGCATTGTACTTCTTGGTGCTGCGAGCGCCGGGAAACAAGTGGCTGAACACACTTGCTGTGGGTCTTTGTACTCATTTAGTTAAATTACACCCTAAGTGTGGGTGAACTGCGAACTGAATCACGCCAAACCACCCAGTGGGAACCTCACCAGTTTTCCCGCAAGGACAACACTTAGAAACATTTCGGGAGTGTTCTGTCCAAGGAGTCTGCAATGGGATGTAGATCCCATTAAATGAGTGGGCAAAAATTGGCAGATGGAATATAATGTGCGAAAATATGAACTTGCCAACTTTGGCAGGCAAAATAGAAAAGGTGTTTTAATGGAGAGAGTTTGCACAATGTATTGCCTCACATGTATCTTTGTTGAAAATCATTTGAAATTGATTTGCCCATTCTGCAAGTTAATTAATATATTCCTGTAATTTATTGCAGCCCTCCTCTGAATTGACTACCTGCCATTTGGTGTCATCTACAAATTTAGAAATTGTAATTTTTATTCCAAGGTCGAATGTAAATATGAACAGAAGTGGTTCTAAGCATTGATCCTTGTGGAATACCATTCTCCACCTCCTGCCCTCTGGATAACTATCCTTTATTTCCATTCTGTTTTCTGCCAGCTTACAATCCATTCTGCCACTTGTTCTCTAGCTCCACAATTTCTGACCCTACTGTGATGAGTGTAGGAATTTCAGATATACCAAGTATTATTTGAACTTGGTACAGTGAGGGTAAAAGCCTGTGTCAGAGTGTGACTGTTGCAGTCATGTTTTTAAAAATCTTGGTTTGAAAAGCAGCTAAACCCTTTGGAGTCAGAGGTGCAATCAAAGCATTGTAAAAGCTTGGGCTCATTGACATTTATTAATATTAAGAGGGTTCACTGGGGGGTGGATAATTGAAGACACTGTGTTCAGCTCAGTGAGATGAGGAGCCAGAGGCTGAAGCATTCAGATGTTGAGGCTTTAGATTGGGATGTGAAGAGAAGACAAACAGCTGCTCTCAATGCAGTTTGGACTTTAGATCCATCTGTGGGCAGACTCACAGTTTCTTTCAAAACAGTTCAGGCAAAGATTTGACCTTGGACAGAGTGTAAGGAAATGATCTCAAGACAGTGAGTTAAAGATTTACCTGTGAACAGGACAGGCAGTTTAAACAGTAAGTTCAGATAAGCAAGAATTCCTGGACATATTCTTTAAAAAAAAAAATTTTTTTAAATAAGTTTAGAGTACCTAATTCAATTTTTCCAATTTAGCATGGCCAATCCACCTAACCCTGCACATCTTTGGGTTGTGGGGTCGAAACCCACGCAAACACGGGGAGAATGTCCAAACTCTACACAGACAATGACCCAGAGCCGGGTTCGAACCTGGGACCTTGGCGCCGTGAGGCAGCAATGCCAACCACTGTGCCACCGTGCTGCTCCCATTCCTTTTTTCCAAAGAAGTATTAAATATGTGTTGTAATGTTTCTGTTATTTCTTCCCTAGATTATTGTAAAATACATGGCTTTATCCTTTTTCAGTTTGTTTATTTTATTCAATACATCCTTTTTTGTTTTAAATGCGCTTATCTTATTACTGTACTTCGTTCAATGCGATATCTACATGTTCTATCTCCCTGGTAAATACCATAATGGAATAAGTATTTGATCCCTTTGACATCCCTCTATAGTTCCCTGTGATATTCTGTCTATCCCTTAATGACCCAATTCTCATCATGACCTTCCAATCTCATAGTCTCCCAACCCTGGACAGCCCGCTTTTACCTATTTCCCAAACTCCACAAAAAGGAGTGTCCCGGCAGGCCCATTGTGTCAGCGCGCTCCTGCCCCACCGAACTTATTTCCTCTTATCTTGACTCAATCCTCACTCCTCTGGTCCATTCCCTCTCCACCTACATCCGGAATTCCCCGATGCCCTGCGTCATATTGACAGCTTTCAGTTTGCAGGCCCTAACCGCATCCTATTCACCATGGATGTGCAATCTATTTACACCTCCATCCCACACCAGGATGGCCTGAGAGCTCTTCGCTTCTTTCTCGAAAAGAGGCCCGGACAATTCCCAACCACTACCACTCTCCTCTGCCTGGCTGAACTCGTTCTATCTCTCAACAACTTCTCCTTTAACTCATCCCACTTTCTCCAAATCAAAGGTGTAGCAATGGGTACCCGTATAGGTTCTACCTATGCTTGCCTTTTTATGGGGGATGTGGAACATTCCTTGTTCCAGGTCGACCCAGGTCCCCTCCCACCACTCCTTTACCCGTACATTGATGACTATTTTGGTGCCGCTTAATGCACTTGCCCGAACCTGGAAAAGTTCATCAACTTCGCTTTCAGTTGTTCTTTGGGGCTTGGGTGTGTATGCTGGGGTTGTGTGTTAAAGGGGATTTCTTTGTTTCCCGGGGACCGGAGGAAGGAGACCCGGGCGGGGGCCTCCATGCTGACTGGTTTAAGCTGGCCAGTGAACGGGAGTGAGGTGGGGGGAGGGGCTGCGGCCATCGGAGTCTGGTAGAACAGGTTCCGATGAGTCAAGCCGGGGTGACTATCTGCAGCCTAGCCACGCTGCAAATCTCGCCCCCTCCCCTCTTTGCCAACCTCACTCCGGACAGTAAACCCGTAGCCACTCGCAGCAGGCGGTACAGCCTACACGACAGGGTGTTCATTCGATCCGAGGTCCGGGGGTTTCGCTCCCGGCATGGTTGAAGACACCCGGCCCAGTATTCCTCCGGACGTACGTCAGGGCGTATAAAACTGACCCGCTCGTAGAGAAAGTGCTCCTACTGCATTTGAACCCCCAGTATGCCTTTGTAGAGTTCCCTGACGGTCGTCAGGACACTGTATCCCTCTGGGACCTAGCACCTGCAGGATCCAACCCCCCACTACCACCGCCGAGGTACCCCTCACACTACATCCCACCCAACTCGCCCCCCACGCCCCCGCACCTACCAGTTCGCTACATTTATTTTGCGCACCCGCGCAAGCTAGCTCCTAACACCCCCAGTCCCCAGTCGAACCAGACGGGTACGAAGCTCGGGCAGAATCACACCCGGAGTCCTCCATCGTACCCCAACCGACGGTGCTCATCCAGCCACCAGAAGGGGCTGCAACCCTGGTGCTCCGCTGATCACAGCGGACAACTCGGCCACCGGACAGACTCAATCTGTAAGCCACCACCGCCGCCGAACTTGATTTTTTACAGGAGGTGAATGTGGTGAATCACAGTAGCGTAATTCACACTGTATTACACATGTTGTACTATGTCTCCGTAAGCTCGGCACACGAGCAGTTGCGCTGCTCTGCCACTAGAGGGAGATGCACTGGGAGTGTACGGGAGTTTGTACTGGGCTCCACCCTTGGCTCCACCCACGGCTCCTCCCCCTAACCGGAAGTATAAAGGTTGATGCTGAGAGCCTGCCTGCCAGTTCATCTGGAGTTCACCATGTCACAGGCAGGCTCTGTTGTAAGACGATTAAAACCACTGTTCACTTCTAACCACGTGTCGCGTGAATTGATGGTCTAATCAGTCTACAATTCATGGGGTCATTCAAAGTACACTTTCGGGGATTGGATGGCGTTTAACATCAGGGAGGGGGGATGGACTATATATGTTAATGGTGACCAAGGGCGATTTCTGATTCCATTTTATTTTATTTTTTTTCTTCTTGGGAGGTTTCTTTTTATTTGATGTTTATATTGTCAGATGGGCCATTGTTTGGGGGTTGGTGGGAGGATGGCATCGCTGTTGTTAATAAGGGGATTGACATTGTAGTCATTACCGTTTACTGTTTGCTGGTGGGGTGTAAATTCTGAAGAAAATGTGAAAAAGGAGAATAAAAACATTTTTTAAAAAAAATTTGCTTCCAGTTTCCACCCCTCCATCACTTTCACCCGGTCCATCTCAGACACTTCCCTTCCCTTCCTTGATCTTTCTGTCTCCATTTCTGGCAATAGACTATCCACTAAAAGCCACTACAAGCCCACTGACTCCCACAGCTATCTGGACTACAGCTCTTCACACCCTACACCCTGGAAGGACTCCATCCCTTTCTCTCAGCTCCTTTGCATCCGTCGCATTGTTCCGATGATGCCACTTTCCAAAATGGTGCTTCAGAAATTTGTTCCTTCTTCCTCAACCATGATTTACCACCTACAGTTGTTGACAGGGTCCTCAACAGTGCGCAGTCCATCTCCCACGCCACTACCCTCACCCCCTCCCCCACAGAACAAGGACAGAATCCCGCTCGTTCTCACATTCCACCCCACCAGTCTCCGTATGCAAAGTATACTCCTCTGCCATTTTCGCCAACTCCAGCGTGATGCCACCACCAAACACATCTTCCCTTCACTCCCTCTGTCAGCATTCTGCAGAGACCATTCCCTCCGAGATAATCTAGTCCACTCCTCCACCATACCTATCTCCGCTCTCATCACCCATGGCACCTTCCCATGCAATCGCAGAAGGTGTAACACCTGCCCCTTTACCTCTTCCATGCTTAACATCCAAGGCTCAAAACACTAATTCCAGGTTAGGCAGCGTTTCACTGGCACCTCTTTCAATTTGGTCTATTGCATTCGCTGCTCCCAATGTGGCCTCCTCTATATCGGAGAGACCAAACGCAGACTGACTGATCGCTTTGCTGGGCTTCGGTCTGTGAGCATTCAGGACCCTGACCTTCCCGTTGCTTGCCATTTTAACACAAGGCCCTGCTCCGATGTCCATATGTCTGTCCTTGGCCTGCTGCAATGTTCCAGTGAAGCTGAACACAAACTGGAGGAACAACATCTCATCTTCCGGTTAGGCACATTACAGCCTTCCGGTCTCAACATCAAATTCAACAACTTCAGATGATTAGCTCTACCCCACCTTGACCCATTTGTTTTCATCCCATTTCATTTTAACTGTCTTTTACCCATTTCTTTCCTTCTTGTCTTTCTTTATATATATTTAAACCACCCCATCTTAGTCATCTTTCCTTACCCTTTCTCCCCTTTGCTTCCCCCTTCCCCTCCCCCCACATCTACCTGTGTCCCAGTTTATCCTCTGATGTTTGCTTCTCTGCTGTTTGGCCTTTCACACTTTTTGTTCTCTCTGGGGACTGCCATCAGCATTCTTTCCCTGTGGTTTCTGTAGCTATTAGCACTCCATCACCCTGGGTTTCTTTGGCTATAACTCATCTTTCATTCTCACTCCACAGTATAAATATTTCCCACTTTCTCTGTATTTTAGCTTTGACAAAGGGTCATCTGGATTCGAAACGTTAGCTCTTTTCTCTCCCTACAGATGCTGCCAGACCTGCTGAGATTTTCCAGCATTTTCTCTTTGGTTTCAGATTTCAGCATCCGCAGTAATTTGCTTTTATCTCATCATAACATTCCTTTTTTAATGAATATGCCTGAAAAATATTTTACTATTTTGTTTTATGTTCCTTGATATTTATTTATTTCCATAGTTCCTCTTTGCCCTCCTAATTGCTTTCTTTTACTTCCCTTCAAATCTCTTCGTGTTACCTCTTATCATGCACTCCTCACCATGCGACTCCTGTGCCAGATGGTGGCACACTTAGCACCGCGGGGGTTTGGAGGAGGACACCCGTTCCGGTGGCCATCAAGGTGATAGTCGGCCGTAACGTTTCTGCGTCTGGATCTTTCCAGGACTCGAGCCGGGACCTGTGTGGGATTTTGTAAACAACTGCACAAAGGTGCATCTGCGAATGTGCTTGGGCATCAGATTATTTCACCTTCAATCTGGACCAGGCCCACCAGGATGCCCGGGCAGCAGGATTCGCTAGCACACCCCAGATCCAGAGGGTGATTGATGGAACGAGCTACGGTCACCAGGGGATGCCCTTCATCAATAGGAAGTGGTTTCACTCCCTGAATGTGCAGTTTGTGTGAGGCAGCAGTGCTAACTGCTGTGCCACCATGCCGCCCTGCACATGCCATCATTCATGTCTGCGCCCTATACCCTGGCAGCGGCATGACGCGTACATCCTGGCACAATGAGGTTCCTGGCACCTTCGAGGCGCTCCATCAGGCGAAAGGTTGGCTCTGGGGCAACATAAGTTACTGCTGAGGTCATGGCTAATGACACTTGTCCGGAGGCCCCATTCTGACGTGAAGAGCCATTATAATGACGCCAATGCAGCAACCAGGAGCATAATTGAAAGGTGCATCAGCTTCGAAGATACGCTTCCGATGCCTGGACCCCTCTAGTGGGCTCCCCAATATAGCCCCAGGAGGGTCTTGCCTATTGTGCTGGCCTGCAGTGTCCTGCATAAAATCGTGCAGCAGAGGGATGACATACTGGAGGAGGAGGAGGAGGAACTGCACGCACATCTGCTCAAGTAATTGAGGAGGGTGTCCATGACGAACCGGGCATGGAGTCTGAGCTGACACGGCAGGCTGCCCAACATGTGCTCCAGTGCCGGCGCACAAGGGACAACCTCATCACCTCTGTATTTGCCAAGGAAGAGGCCTGGCCAGTGACAGCTCCGCTGCCCTGTCCCACTTCTCCATTCCACCCCACCCACGCACTTCAAAATGGAATTCCCTTCTCCATAACCACTCACCCCTTCTCTGTCCCTCCGCCCTTCACTCCATCTTACCCATAGATATCCAATCCTTCCCACTACTACAGCTCCCCCTCACCCCTCCGAGGGACATAACAGCATCACAACAAGGCGTTGGTCCTGGGTTGGCAGTATCAGCGGGACTTGTCCACAAGATGGAGGATGATGATGACTCACTGTGAGATGAGCTCTGCTGCTCCTCATTGTCTAATTCTGCCTTTAGGATCACGTTCCACTGTCCGCTCGCTGGCCCTTGCATGTGTGCTGGTCTACAAAACACCCGACAGTTTTACGCAACAAAATCTATCGCAGTTACTTTACATCCCTTGTTAGTACGCATGCAAATTACACACTTCCGAATCTCGGAGGTTTGATCGATATTGGTCTTACGCTTGTGGTTTTTACTTTTTCCAATTGGGTTTCTAATTCAAAGTTGGGTTCTCTCGGAGTGACAAAGCCACTTCTAGGTCGAGTCCCGTCAGAGGTCACCAGTAATGTTGTTATCTTTTAATGGCTATAAGGCCTCCTTTCTTAATCTTAATTATGAATATGCTGTCAGAGTCGCCAGATATCTCTTGATACCACCACAAGGTTCAACCCAATATCGATCAAAGAGCCAATACACCAGTTAGTTAGTACAAAGTCAATGGTACTGTATTTACACACAGTATGGTTTACTCATGCACGATAACACTACAGGCTAAACTATGTCTATCACTGGGGCAACACGGTGGCCTAATGGTTAGCACAGCTACCTCACGCCGCTGAGGTCCCAGGTTCGATCCCGGCTCTGGGTCACTGTCCGTGTGGAGTTTGCACATTCTCCCTGTGTCTGCGTGGGTTTGACCCCCACAACCCAAAAATGTGCAGAGTAGGTGGATTGGCCACACTAAATTGCCCCTTTATTGGAAAAAATAATTGGGTAATCTAAATTTATTTTTTAAAAACTATGTCTATTACTAACACCTATACTTAACTTCGGGTACCTGCTCAGGTCAGAAGAACAGTGGCCGTTGTTCGGATCTAAGGCTGTTGGGTTCGAAGCGGTAGCAGGAGTGTAGCTATGGTTGACCGTCTGGTATCGAGCTTTGAACTTGAACTTGCTTCTGGTGGTGCAGGTTGTGGTGAATGTGATTCACACTGTATATAGTTGCCAATATCACTCCTTGTATATATGTTCGTTATCTACCCGTTGTAAGATCAATGCTGTATATAGTTGCCAATATAACTCCGTGTATATATGTTCACTATCCACCATTGTAAGTGCAGTTGCACTATCCGACCATCAGGGGGAGTCGCTCTGGGAGTACGTGAGAGTTTGTACTGGCTCCTCTCTTGGCTCCACCCAGGACTCCTCCCCCTGGGACCGATGTATAAAGATCAGTGCCTTAGAGCCAGCCTGCCAGTTCACCTGGAGTTCAACGACGAATAGGCTGGCTCTGTTGTAAGTGTATTAAAGCCTCTGTTCAGATCCAACTACACGTGTTCGCTGAATTGATGGTTCCATCAATTTAATACACTTAAGAAGCTGCCGAAGTAAAGCATGGAATCCGCTCTAAAACCAGGACGTCTAAAACTCAATCCGCAGGATGCAGAGGCGAAAGAAACCTTCTGCCACTGGCTGAAATGTTTTAAGGCCTACCTGGCCGAAATCAGCACCGCTGAAACTACGGAGGAACAAAAGCTCAGCCTACTGCACACGAGGGTAAGCCACAGAATTTCTACACAACTAAATCCAGCCGGTTCCTACACCGCAGCGCTGGCGATTTTGGACAAAATGTATATTTTGCCCGCCATGTGTTCACGACTTCGCTGACAACGGCTACTGAAACTTTAGCTGAATTTGCACGCGAGTTGAACAATCTCTCAAATGACTGCAATTACCAGGCCGTAACCCGCGGCCGAACATAGGGAGCTTGCTGTGCGGGATTTTTTTGTAGTGGGTCCTTCATCTAGCTATGGTAGGGCAGAGACTATTAGAAAATGGGGCCAGGGCTTAGAGACTACCATAGAGGCTGCTATCATGATGGAAGTTTCCTTCCGCAGCCTAAACTCGTTTCCCGCGGACCCCGCTAACCCCGCATGGGCCCACGACCTGAGGACCCCCCAAGCCTGTGCCGCAAGGCCCCCCAGCTATCGCGCTGCCACAGCCAGTCCTACTTTCCCAGTCAACTACTCAAACTATCTAGCTGCTCCAGCTAATTACTCAGCTCCCCCAGCCAGCTACTCAGCTCGCCAACCAGTTATTCAACTGCTCCAGCCTGCCACTATTCAGCTCCCCAACCAGTTATTCAACTGCTCCAGCCTGCCACTTCTGTGGACAAAGCCAGCACCCGCGGCAGCACTGCTCAGCCCGATCCGCGACCTGCAGCAGCTGCGGGAAGAAAGGCCACTATGCTAAAGTGTGCCTCGGCAGAAGGGCCCCAGCCCTCACACCCCAACAGTCCAAAAACATCGCCCCCAGGCACCAGCAGGCCTGCGGGGCCCCGAAACGCTGTGGCCTACGCTCAGGCTCTGCCCCCTCCCGCCACGTGCGATCCATGGGGGCCGCCATTTTGGATGCCATCTTCATCACCACCCTCCACGTGCATCCACGGGCCCTAGCTGCATCCCAGACTCAGACAGCTCATCGGAGGAGTACGACCTCCCCTGGCAGTCACCACATGGCCCGCAACTCAGCGCAGTGTTCCTGCATCAGCTCGCCAGAACGCAGCGGCATCTACTCGACAGGACGCCCAATCGGAAGAATTCGACTCCCCCGGGCACCCACCACGCGGCCCGCAACTCAACACGGTCACCCTCGACCAATCTCGCCCCAAGCATCTGAAGAATTCAATGACGGAGGTCCAGATCAACGGGTACAACACGTCGTGCCTCTTCGACTGCCGGGAGCACAGAGAGCTTCATACAGGCCAGAGCTGGTAAGACGCTGCTCCCCTCCCTATTTATCCCGTCAACCAAACTATCGCCCTCAGCTTCAGGCTCCCATTCCATCCAAATCCAAGGCCGCACTACAGCAACGCTAAACGATTCGAAACGCTAGCTATTCAAATTTAAACTGTATTCTTGCCCGACCTCTGCGCGCCACTCCTCTTAGGCTTGGATTTCCAATGTAATCTCAAGAGACCTCACCCTCAGCTTCGGTGGGCCCCTGCCCACTCACTATCTGCAGCCTCGCCATGCTGCGCATCACCCCCCATCCTCTCTTCGCCAACCTCACCCCGGATTGAAAACTGGTAGCCACCCGCAGCAGGCGGTATAGCCTGCAGGATAGGGTATTTATCAGAACGGAGGTCCGAAGGCTGCTCAGTGAGGGGATCATAGAGGCCAGTAATAGTCCCTGGAGAGCTCAGGTGGTGGTCGTCAAGACCGGGGAAAAATTCCGCATGGTCGTCGATTATAGCCAGACCATCAATCGCTTTACACTCCTAGACGCGTATCCCCTCCCCAGAATCGCAGACATGGTAAACCAGATTGCCCAATATCGGGTATTTTCCACGGTGGATCTGAAGTCTGCATACCACCTGCTCCCAATCCGCCCGGAGGACCGCCACTACACGGCGTTCAAGGCCGATGGCCGCCTTTTCCATTTCCTCCGGGTTCTCTTCGGCGTCACTAACGGGGTTTCGGTGTTCCAACGAGCAATGGACCGAATGGTAGACCAGTACAGGCTGCGGGCCACGTTTCCGTATCTGGATAATGTTACCATCTGCGGCCATGACCAGCAGGACCATGACGCCAACCTCCACCGTTTTCTCCAGACGGCCCAAAAATTAAACCTTACATATAACAAGGAGAAATGCGTGTTCCGCACAAACAGACTAGCCATCCTCGGCTACGTCGTGGAGAATGGAGTCCTGGGCCCAGACCCGGGCCGCATGCGCCCCCTCTTAGAACTCCCCCTCCCCCATGGCCCCAAGGCCCTCAAACGGTGCTTGGGGCTCTTTTCGTACTACGCCCAGTGGGTCCCCCAATATGCGGACAAAGCCCACCCACTCTTCAAGGCCACACTATTTCCCCTGTCTGCTGAGGCGCGCCAAACCTTCAGCTGCATCAGGGACGACATCGCCAAAGCAGCTATGCGGGCGGTGGATGAATCCACTCCCTTTCAGGTTGAGAGCGATGCCTCAGAGGTAGCGCCAGCAGCCACTTTAAACCAAGCAGGGCGGCCCGTTGCATTTTTCTCCCATACCCTATCCGCTTCAGATCTCCGACACTCCTCAGTCGAGAAGGAAGCACAAGCCATCGTGGAGGCTATCCGACACTGGAGGCACTACCTCGCAGGTAGGAGGTTCACCCTCATTACCGACCAACGGTCGGTCGCCTTCATGTTCGACAACTCGCAAAGGGACAAAATAAAAAATGACAAAATTCTTTGGTGGAGGATTGAACTCTCCACCTACAATTACGATATCAAATATCGACCGGGGAAGCTCAACAAGCCCTCGGATGCCCTATCCCGCGGGACATGCGCCATTGCACAAATCAGCCGCCTAAAAGCCATTCACGATGACCTCTGCCACCCAGGGGTCACCCAGCTCGCCCACTACATCAGAGCCAGAAACCTGCCTTTCTCCAACGAGGAGGTAAAAGCGGTCACCAGGGACTGCCCGATCTGTGCAGAGTGCAAACCGCACTTCTATAGACCAGACAGGGCCCACCTGGTCAAGGCTTCTAGGCCCTTTGAACGCCTTGCGATCGATTTCAAAGGGCCACTCCCCTCCACTAACAAAAACATTTACTTCGTGCGGGCAGCACGGTAGCATGGTGGTTAGCATAAATGCTTCACAGCTCCAGGGTCCCAGGTTCAATTCCCGGCTGGGTCACTGTCTGTGTGGAGTCTGCACGTCCTCCCCGTGTGTGCGTGGGTTTCCTCCGGGTGCTCCGGTTTCCTCCCACAGTCCAAAGATGTGCGGGTTAGGTGGATTGGCCATGCTAAATTGCCCGTAGTGTCCTAAAATGTAAGGTTAAGGGGGGGTTGTTGGGTTACGGGTATAGGGTGGATACGTGGGTTTGAGTGGGGTGATCATTGCTCGGCACAACATCGAGGGCCGAAGGGCCTGTTCTGTGCTGTACTGTTCTACTGTTCTATGTTCTTTAACATTTTTAAAAATAAATTTAGATTACCCAATTATTTTTTCCAATTAAGGGGCAATTTAGCGTGGCCAATCCACCTACTCTGCACATTTTTGGGTTGTGGGGGCGAAACCCATGCAGGAACGGGGAGAATGTGCAAACTCCACACGGACAGTGACCCAGAGCCGGGATCGAACCTGGGACCTCAGCGCTGTGAGGCGGTTGTGCTAACCACTAGGCCACCGTGCTGCCCACTTCCTTAACATTATTGACGAGTTCTCCCGATTCCCCTTCGCCATCCCATGCCCCGATATGATCTCCCACAGTCATTAGGGCCCTACATTGTGTCTTCACCCTGTTTGGTTTCCCCAGCTACGTGCACAGCGACCGGGGTGCGTCCTTTATGAGTGACGAGCTGCGTCAGTACCTGCTCGACAAGGGCATCGCCTCGAGCAGGACTACCAGTTACAACCCCAGGGGGAACGCGCAGGTGGAGAGGGAGAACGCGACGGTCTGGAAGACCGTCCTACTGACCCTCAGGTCCAGAAAGCTCCAGGTTTTCCAACGGCAGGAAGTCCTCCCTGACGCGCTCCGTGCAATTAGATCCCTCCTGTGTACAGCTACCAACCAAACCCCTCACGAGCGGCTCTTCATTTTTTCCAGGGGCACTACCACAGGGGTCTCACTTCCGGTGTGGCTGAGGACGCCAGGCTCGATTCTCCTAAGGAAGCACGTCAGGGCGCACAAAACCGACCCCATTGTTGAAAAGGTGCGCCTGCTTCATTCCAACCCACAGTACGCATTTGTTGAGTTCCTGGACGGTCGCCAGGACACAGTATCCCTCCGGGATCTGGCACCCACTGGATCCAGCACCCCATCTACCCCCACCGAGGAACTCCTTTCCCCGTTCCCTATGCGGCCACCCCCTTGCGCCCCCGATTCTGCGAGCTCACCCCACCAGTCCCGCGCGCCAGCACCAGCCCGCCCCCCGCGCCCCCAGTCTTCATTCGACCAGGAGGTGTATGAGGCTCGGACAAGACTCGCCCCAGAGCCGGCAACCATACCCCAGACCTCGACGCCCGCCCAGTCACCGCAAGAGGCTGCAACCCCGGTGCTCCGCAGATCAAAACGGACAATTCGTCCACCGGACAGACTGACTCTTTGAGCCATCACCCCCGCCGGACTTGATTTTTTTAAACAGGGGGTGAATGTGGTGAATGTGATTCACACTATATATAGTTGCCAATATCACTCCATGTATATATGTTCGTTATCTACCCGTTGTAAGATCAATGCTGTATATAGTTGCCAATATAACTCCGTGTATATATGTTCACTATCCACCACTGTGAGTGCAGTTGCACTATCCGACCACCAGGGGGAGTTGCTCTGGGAGTACGCGAGAGTTTGTACTGGGCTCCTCCCTTGGCTCTGCGCAGAACTCCTCCCCCTGGGACCGATGTATAAAGATCAGTGCCTTAGAGCCAGCCTGCCAGTTCATCTGGAGTTCAACGACGAATAGGCTGGCTCTGTTGTAAGTGTATTAAAGCCTCTGTTCAGATCCAACTACATGCGTTCGCTGAATTGATGGTTCCATCACAGGTGGATGCATCTCTCCAGTTGAGAGCTGAATCCAAGAGAGCGAAAACATGGCGGGGGTTCCTTCTCATACTCGGGGGGCCTTCGCGTGCTTTTAGGTGGGCCTTAAATTTGGTCCCAATCAATTGGGCAGCTTCTCGATCACTGCCATCTATCTGAGCCAATAAAGGGGCGGGTACTTTGATAGCTGGGTGTGGCCGTCGGCCTTGCTTTGTTTGTATCTTCTTGCTGAGGTAGTGCCGCTGGAATGTCTGGGACGGTATCGGTTACCTGAGCATCAGTCTTTTATTTATCGGAGATGGGCCATCAATGTGCAAATCGGCCCGGAGTTTCGGTTCTGTCTGCAGTCTGTCTTCTAAATACACATTCAGGCTCTGTGCCTGCTTGTTACTTTGCATTGTCCATTTTTCCCTGGATGCTCTGCGAGTGTCCATTTTATATGCTGAAAGTGGCCATCCCAGATGGCTACAGCCCTAACCCCTAACTATTATCTATGTGCTACACCTGTGCTAACTCAAGTGTCACTAACTTTCTTAATTTACATGGCCTGCTGCGTGTCTCGCCCTCTGACCTGTGATGCCCTTGGCAGCCATCCTCTGGAGGGCCTGGACCTAATTGGCACGGCTGACTTTCAGGTGTCAAAGTTGATGATGTGCCACCCTGTTCTGCCTGCTACGCATGAGATGTGCCATTGTCAGGTGGGGGGATTCGCAAGTGCTGAGGTGTTCCAGCACCTCTCCTCTCTCAGGGTGCTCGATCACCCATGGGCCACTCCATGGAGCGGAGGTGAGGTCAGAGTGAGCTCCAGAGGCTCCACCGCCACCTGGCACTGCCAGTCCTGGATGCTCGCCCTTCTCTGAGCCATGGTCGCAATGTCCTAAACCATGCAGCACTGAGACTGGGACATATCCCTCAATGACTGAGACATGCCCCTCCCTGCCTCTGTCATGTTCCCCACTGCCTCGATCATGTCCCTCTGTGTGTGTGACATGTCCCTCTGTGCCTGGCTAAGGTCAGTCAGCACCTGGCCAATGCTCTCGATGACCTCAGCCATGACCCTTTGTGACTTCTTGCCTCAGACCTTCTCCTGTGGATCCCACCCGTTCAGTGTTGGCCTGGATTTCATGCATTGTCGGCACTTCACCTGTGCCTGAAGGTGGTTGGACTCCTCTTATAGGCGCTGGAAAGTTGCTGATACCCTCTCCTCTAAATCCTGGCTGTGACTTGCAACTCTATCATTGATAGGATCATACATTGCACAAGCATGACACTTGTCCAGACCACAGCTATCCCTTGGGATCAGACAGCCCTCCGACTGTCTATTCCCTCGGGAGTCCCTGTCTCCACCAGATGTGCTACAACATGTGTGAACTGCACACCAGAAGGTGACCAAGGAACCTCTTCACTAAGTTGCCCCACGGAGGTGATAGTCTCTGTGATGGTGAAGGGTTCAAGTGACAGCAGTGACAAGAAATTGTGTCTTCCCCAGATTGCTGCTCCAGGGTGTTCTGGGATGTGGCTGGGGGGCAGCGACCCTGATGACCTGACCCTGTCTGTTGATGATCCTGCAAGACAAAGACATGGTGAGATCTTGGATTGACTGATCTGTGAGAGAGTGGTCACCTACTTGCTCTAAGGACATCAGCATTGCATTGGGCTCTCACTTATTTGCCCCATGCTGACCTCCTTGTCAGCGACCACCCTTTCCTTGGACTCGCCAATTAGCTGCATTGCTCTCTCCTCCACAGGGGTTTGCACATGCAAGTCAGGGATGCTCCCTCCGGTCTTCTGTTCTCTTGCCTGTTATGGGCTGGGGGACATGGAAAGGGCATGGTGAGACATGTGGCGGTGAATTCTATGAGGGGTCTGAGGTTGGTGGCAGGTGTGTGCAACGCTCCTGGCCAATGAGAACAGTACAGGTGTTGGGGTTTGGTGGAGGGTGGGATGTATGGGAGATGGGGTGTGCTTGGCCTCTAGGGCATTAGCGAGTGATGTGAGGGACGGGAGTGATGCCAGGGGCACAGAGGTGGTGACTCACCTGAGCTGTTCTGAGGAGGTCATTCATCCTTTTGTGACATTGGGTTCCAGTCCTCCTTGTCAGGCTGACAGTATTGATTGCTTCTGTCACCTCCTTCCGGGGGCTGTTTACTGCAGCTGGCTTCAGTCTGTGGTGACCCTGGGGAAGAGGGTGCCGTCCTCTCCTCCACTGCATCCAGCATCCTGTCAAGCTCACTTTCCAGAAAGCAGAGGACATGTCTCCTTTGTGTCATCTTCTTGGCTGGAATGAGAGTGTGTGGTGAGTGGAGCACTTATAAGCAGCTCCAGCTTGTTAGGTTCTTCAGCGTTAATTCTGGCCCCAGTGAATCAAATGCCAGTGGCAATGAAATTGTCCTCAATTCACATTCACTCAGCTTTGCGCAATGAAGGAGACACAGCCGGAGTGAGACACATCCAGAGTGGGAATTTGCAATTTGGTAATTTGGCGCAGTGAGGTAATTCGGTGCAGAATGGGAGAAGGTGCTTTTTCCCTACTGTTTTGTTCTGTCTCTTTCTTCTGGCCTACAACTTTTAATCTGCAGGGAGAGAACCAGAGAGCATCTGAGACCCTGAGAAGGTAAGTAAGTGATTTTTACTCATTTTTATTTTTTATTATCTTTTCAAATTGTGTGTGGGGGGGATACTGAAGTGACATCACAGTAAAGCTGTGACCTGATTGGCTGGTTGGGAATCTACACTAAATTTTAAAATTAAGCACTGTTAAACTAATTAAACATAATTACTTATTACTTAATTATTATTAAGAGGGGTATCTAAGTCAGAGATCAGAGAGTACTGTATTTAGCTTTCACACTTATAGTAGAAATCTAGTGCTAGGAAACATATCGTTAACAGTAACTTTTTCTTAACTTTTAAATTTAATTTACTAATTAATTAACGCAATGTCAATTAGAGGGGTGCAGTGCTGTGAGACTGTGAGATGTGGCAGGTCCGGGAGGCTTCATCTGCAGAAAGTGCACCCAACTGGATCTCCTCACAGACCACATGGTTCAGTTGGAGCAGCAGCTGAATGCCCTTAGGAGCATGCAGGTGGCGGAAAGTGTCATAGATAGCAGTTATATAAATGTGGTCACACCCAAGGTGCAGGCAGAGAAATGGGTGACCACCAGAAAGGGCAGGCTGTCAGTGCAGGAATCCCCTGTGGTTGCCCCCCCTCGAACAGGTATACCTCTATGGATACTGTCGGGGGAATAGCCTATCAGGGGAAAACAGCAGCAGCCAGAGCAGTGGCATCACGGCTCGCTCTGAAGTTCAGCAGGGAGGGTCAAAGTGCAGAAGAGCAATAGTCATAGGGGACTCTATAGTCAGGGGCACAGATAGGCGCTTCTGTGGACGTGAAAGAGACTCCAGGATGGTATGTTGCCTCCCTGGTGCCAGGGTCCAGGATGTCTCAGAACGGGTAGCGGGCATCCTGAAGGGGGAGGGCAAACAGGCAGAGGTCGTTGTACATATTGGTACTAATGACATAGGCAGGAAGGGACATGAGGTCCTGCAGCAGGAATTCAGGGAGCTAGGCAGAAAGTTAAAACACAGGACCTCTAGGGTTGTAATCTCGGGATTACTCCCTGTGCCACGTGCCAGTGAGGCTAGAAATAGGAAGATAGAGCAGCTAAACACATGGCTAAACAGCTGGTGTAGGAGGGAGGGTTTTCGTTATCTGGACCACTGGGAGCTCTTCCGGGGCAGATGTGACCTGTATAAGAAGGAAGGGGTTGCATCTAAACTGGAGAGGCATAAATTTCCTGGCTGCGAGGTTTGCTAGTGTCACACGGGAGAGTTTAAACTAGTATGGCAGGGGGGTGGGAACTGGAGCAATAGGTCAGAAGATGAAAGCATTGAGGGAGAACAAGGGAATAGGGCCAATATGGCTCTGAAGAAGAGCAGACTGGGAGATGTTGCTGAAAATGGCGAGACTGGTGGCCTGAAGTGCATATGTTTTAATGCAAGAAGTATTACAGGTAAGGCAAATTAACTTAGTGCTTGAATTAGTACTTTGAACTATGATTCTGTTTCCATTACAGAGAACTGGTTGAGGGAAGGACAGGATTGGCAACTAAACGTTCCAGGATTCAGATGTTTCAGGCAGGATAGAGGGGGATGTAAAAAGGGTGGCGGAGTTGGGCTACTGGTTAGCTAGAATATCACAGCTGTACTATGGAAGGACACCTCAGAGGGCAGTGAGGCTATATGGGTAGACATCAGGAATAAGAAGGGTGCAATCACAATGTTGGGGGTTTACTACAGGCCTCCCAAGAGCCAGTGGGGGATAGAGGAGCAGATAGGTAGACAGATTTTGGAAAAGAGTAAAAACAACAGGTTTGTTGTGATGGGAGACATTAACTTCCCCAATATTGACTGAGACTCACTTCGTGCTAGGGTCTTAGACGGGGCAGAGTTTGTAAGGAGCATCTAGGAGGGCTTCTTAAAACAGTATGTAGACAGTCCAACTAGGGAAGGGACCATACTGGACCTGGTATTTAGGAACGAGCCCGGCCAGGTGGTAGAAGTTTCAGTAGGGGAGCATTTTGGGAACAGTGACCACAATTCAGTAAGTTTTAAAGTGCTGGTGGACAAGGATAAGAGTGGTCATAGGGTGAATGTGCTAAATTGGGGGAAGGCTAATTATAACAATATTAGGCTGGAACTGAAGAACCTAGATTGGGGGCGGATGTTTGAGGGTAAATCAACATCTGACATGTGGGAGGCTTTCAAGTGAGAGTTGAAAGGAATTCAGGACCGGCATGTTCCTGTGAGGAAGAAGGATAAATATGGCAAATTTCGGGAATCTTGGATAACGAGAGATATTGCAGGCCTCGTCAAAAAGAAAAAGGAGGCATTTGTCAGGGCTAGAAGGCTGGGAACAGACGAAGCCTGTGAGGAATATAAGGAAAGTAGGAAGGAACTTAAGCAAGCAGTCAGGAGGGCTGGAAGGGGTCACGAAAAGTCATTGGCAAATAGGGTTAAGGAAAATCCCAAGGCTTTTTACACATACATAAAAAGCAAGAGGGTAGCAGGGAAAGGGTTGGCCCACTGAAGGATAGGCAAGGGAATCTATGTGTGGAGCCAGAGGAAATAGGCGAGATACTAAATTAATACTTTGCATCCGTATTCACCAACAAGAAGGAATTGGTGGATGTTGAGTTTGGAGAAGGGTGTGGAGGTAGCCTGGGTCACATTGAGATCCAAAAAGACGAGGTGTTGGGCATCTTGAAAAATATTAGTCTCCAGGGCCTGATGGGATCTACCCCAGAATACTGAAGGAGGCTAGAGAGCAAATAGCTGAGGCCTTGACAAAAATCTTTGGATCCTCACTGCCTTCAGGTTATGTCCCGGGGGACTGGAGAATAGCCAATGTTGTCCCTTTGTTTAAGAAGGGTAGCAAGGATAATCCAGGGAACTACAGGCCGGTGAACCTTACGTCAGTGGTAGGGACATTACTGGAGAGAATTCTTCGAGACAGAATCTACTCCCATTTAGAAGCAAATGGACGTATTAGTGAGCGGCAGCATGGTTTTGTAAAGGGGAGGTCGTGTCTCACTAACTTGATAGAGTTTTTCGAAGAGGTCACAAAGATGATTGATGCAGGTAGGGCAGTGGATGTTGTCTATATGGACTTCAGTAAGGGCTTTGACAAGGTCCCTCATGGTAGACTGAAACAAAAGGTGAGGTCACACGGGATCAGGGGTGAGCTGGCAATTTGGATACAGAACTGGCTCGGTCATAGAAGGCAGAGTGTAGCAATGGAAGGGTGCTTTTCTAATTGGAGGGCTGTGACTAGTGGTGTTCCACAGGGATCAGTGCTGGGACCTTTTCTGTTCGTAGTATATATAAATGATTTGGAGGAAAATGTAACTGGTCTGATTAGTAAGTTTGCAGACGACACAAAGGTTGGTGGAATTGCAGAAAGCGATGAGGACTGTCGGAGGATACAGCGGGATTTAGATCGTTTGGAGACTTGGGCTGAGAGATGGCAGATGGAGTTTAATCCGGACAAATGTGAGGTAATGCATTTTGGAAGGTCTAATGCAGGTAGGGAATATACAGTGAATGGTAGAACCCTCAAGAGTATTGAAAGTCAGAGAGATCTAGGTGTACAGGTCCACAGGTCACTGAAAGGGGCAACACAGGTGGAGAAGGTAGTCAAGGAGGCATATGGCATGCTTGCCTTCATTGGCCAGGGCATTGAGTATAAGAATTGGCAAGTCATGTTGCAGCTGTATAGAACCTTAGTTAGGCCACACTTGGAGTATAGTGTTCAATTCTGGTCGCCACTCTACCAGAAGGATGTGGAGGCGTTAGAGAGGGTGCAGAAGAGATTTACCAGGATGTTGCCTGAGGAGCAGTTGAATAAACTTGGTTTGTTCTCACTGGAACGACGGAGGTTGAGGGGCGACCTGATAGAGGTCGACAAAATTATGAGGGGCATGGACAGAGAGGATAGAGAGGACTTTTTCCCAGGGTAGAGGGGTCAATTACTAGGGGGCATAGGTTTAAGGTGTGAGGGGCAAGGTTTAGAGGAGATGTGCGAGGCAAATTTTTTACACAGAGGGTAATGGATGCCTGGAACTCACTGCCAGAGGAGGTGGTGGAAGCAGGGACGATAGTAACATTTAAGGGGCATCTTGACAAATACATAAATAGGATGGGAATAGAGGGATACGGAACCAGGAAGTGCAGAAGATTGTAGTTTAGTTGGGCAGCATGGCCAGCATGGGCTTGGGGGGCCGAATAGCCTGTTCCTGTGCTGTAATTTTCTTTGTTCTTTGTTCACATGTGCAGAGTGCTGGCCCAGTTGCTTGTCCTGACTTGGTTACCAAAATGCACCCCCAACTGGAATGCGAATCGCACGCGTTCAGTCCTGGCGGCAACAATAAGGCCGAGCTTCTCTGTTTGGCAGACTATGCGTTGAGTAAACTGTGCAGAAACCCCTCCAAGGCTAGGGACCTGGATCATATCCGCATCCAGTTACAAAGCAGGACTCTTTCTCAGTATCAGGCCATTGTGCAGAAAAGAAAACATAAGGCCCCATAAGTCGTACCCTAAACTAGAATAAAGGTTCCCAAAACTTCCTGTGTGCAAATCATTTGCTTGATTTGGCTCCTTGTGTTAAGACCTATGGGATGTTGTTTTGGGGAAGGTGTTTTCTCAATGTTTAGGAAAGTAGATAGATTTTGATTGCGGGATAATTTCAGCATTCTGTCTGGGTAACCATTATTGCAGTTAATTGTAAATGTTGTTCTATACTGTTGCCTTTCTTGTGGGTGTTGTAAAGTTCAATAAGTGATTTGTTAGTTGAGTAATTTGCAACAAGATTCTTTTCTCACATTTTTTTCCAAACCGCAAAAATAACTAGTTAAGAACCGATGTTCCAAATTTCCTTCCTGGGATTTGGGAGGGTCTCACATTGAACATCAGCAGGGTTCACAACAATACTTATACTTTCCTGTTCCTAGTTTGAATTACTGCCCCAGTTTAGAGAAAAAATACTTAAAACTCATCAACACATTACTGTTCTGTTTACCTAATTAATGCCTCCCGACTTCAGTACTCAAGTGTCACTTCCCACTCTCTCAGACTGCCCCTTGTTCTGTGAAAGACCAGAACAGCACCTCTTCCCTCGCTGGACTGAGTTCTCTCACGCAGCAATTTCCCTGAGTTCCCTGAGTACTCTGTTTAGCAGGATTCTGCAGAACTGGACTTTGTGCTACTTACTTTGTGTATTAGCTAAATGCCCTGTGGAGGGCTCTAGTGGTGGAGTTGGTAGCGACCATAGTTTGAAGCCAGAAGCTCCAGGACTGATGGCTAAGGAAGGTGCATTCATAATGTGGTCACACAGCACAATTATCATCCTGTAGGCGCTGCCAAACATGATGTATTATTATTGGGTGACCAATGCAGAGAAGGTGTTGGGGTGGTTTGAGAATCAAGAAGTTATTTAGGTGCGGATGAAGTCGGGGTCCTGTAAAGAGACAGGGGACAGTTCCTTTGCCGTTTGCTCCAGCAAAATATTCCTTGAACCCAGTGGTGGTCTCTACATTATAAATATGGAGACAAATCCATCAGCATTTTAAGTTTAGGACGGTGTCAAAGTGGCCCCCTATCTGTTTGAGCAGGCAAAATTGGACGCTACATTTTGGGAGTGGAAAGGCAAAGGGCTGGAGAGGGTGAGGGACTTGTTTTTGAGGAGCGGTTTGCCAGCTGGGAAGAGTTGAAGGGGAAAACAGGGCTTTGGGGTCCGGATGCTTTGAAGTATTTTCAAGTGCAGGATTTTGTCCGGCAGGCATTTACGACATTCATGGTGAAGGGGTCGATAGATATGTTCTGTCGTCGATGGCAGCCGTTCACATTAACAGGATCTGGCCACTGTTAGCTGTTAGTGTTGAGGGGGCAGTGGGTAGTTCTATTTGGAGGTGTTGTTTTTCTTCGATTTTGCTTTTTTTAACTTATGTGCATTACTTTGATTACGATCGTATAAAATACTGAAAGTTCAATAAAAATATTTCAAAAAACAAATGATCACTCTGTAAATCCTCCTGATGCACTTTTGACAGACAGTAAGAGCGTACGAGACTCCTGGTCAGCTATGCTTGCTGTGGAGATGCCGGCGTTGGACTGGGCTGAGCACAGTAAGAAGTCTTACAACACCAGGTTAAAGTCCAACATGTTTGTTTCAAACAGTAGCTTTCGGAGCACTGCTCCTTCCTCAGGTGGGGATCAAGGAGATCTTAAGAAGGTTGGACAACAGACATTGGTCCTGATCAATAGGTACTCATAACCTTAATTTTTTTTTAAATTTGTTCGTTGGATGTGACCGTTGCTGGCGGGGCAGCATTTATTTCCCATCCCTGAGGGCATTTAAGAGTCAACCACATTGCTGTGGATCTGGAGACACATGTAGGCCAGACCAGGTATGGATGGCAAATTTTCTTCCCTGAAGGACATTCGTGAATCAAGTGGGCTTTTACAACAATTAACAATGGTGTCAGGGCAGCACGGTGGCACAGTGGTTAGCATTGCTGCCTACGGCGCTGAGGACCCGGGTTCGAATCCCGGCCCTGGGTCACTGTCTGTGTGAAGTTTGCATATTCTCCCTGTGTTACGTGGGTTTCACCCCCACAACCCAAAAGATGTGCAGGTTAGGTGGATTGGCCACGCTAAATTGCCCCTTAATTGGAAAAAAAAATTGGGTATGCTAAATTTATAGAAAAAAAAAGAAAAAATTAACAATGGTGTATGGTCATATAACCCATATTTTTATAATTTTATTATTTAATTCAAATTTCACGATCTGCCATGGCGGGATTCAAACCCGGGTCCGCAGAGCATGACTCTGGGTCTCTAGATTACAAGTCCAATGACAATACCACTACACCACTACTGATGAGGAAAACATCCAAGCAAAGACAGTCACAGAACCATGGCCGAGTGGGTTGTCCTGTGTAAGGAAGAGCAAAAATGAAATGTTGTGGTAATAGGGGATTCTATAGTTAATGCAATAGATACAGTGGAGGACACGGTGGAGGACATTTGTACCATCCCAATAGTAACAGGCAATGCAAAGGTAATTGAAAGGGAAGAACTCAGAACAATGATCATCGATCGGGAAAAAGTACTAAACAAACTATTGGATTGATGGCAGACAAGTCCCCAGGGCCTGATGGCCTATCTTCTCGGGTTATAAATGAAGTGGCAGCAGGGATAGTGGATCCATTCTTTATAATATTCCAAAATTCCCTGGATGTGGAAAAGGTTCCAGTTGATTGGATAAATGCTGGCATAACGGCCACATTCAAAAAGGGAAGAAGGCAGAAAATAGAAAACTACAGTTTTCTACAGGGCGGGAGCCTCTGCCTGGGGGGCTGGAGAGTGCGGGAGGCGCGGGCACGAGGCTGGCTAAACAAGGAGATGGCTAGTCAGACTGATCACGTGGAACGTGAGAGGCTTGAATGGGCCGGTCAAGAGGGCCCGGGTGTTTTCGTACTTAAAGGGGCTGAAGGCAGACGTAGCCATGCTACAGGATGCTACCTGAAGATCACGGATCAAACTAGGCTGAGGAAGGGATGGGTGGGACAGGTTTTTCACTCAGGGCTGGATGCGAAAAACAGGGGGGTCGAAATCCTGGCGAGTAAACGGGTGGCATTTGAGGCGGGGGATATTGTAGCGGATATAGGGGGGGTCGGTATGTTATGGTGAGTGGCAGGCTGCAGGGAGCCCGGGTGGTGCTGGTGAATGTATATGCCCCAAACTGGGACGATGCAGGGTTCATGAAGCGGATGTTGAGTCGGATCCCGGATCCGGAGGCAAGTAGTTTGATAACGGGGAGGGGACTTCAATACGGTTCTGGACCCGGCACTGGATCGGTCTAGATCGAGGTCGGGTAAGAGGCCAGCAGCGGCTAAGGTTCTGAGGGGGTTCATGGACCAGATTTGAGGGGGGGGGGGGGGGGGGTGGATCCATGGACATACATTTGTTAGGCCAAGGGCGAGGGAGTTTTCCTTCTTCTCCCATGTAGACAAGGCGGATAAAATTTTTCGTGGTAAGCAGGGCGCTAATCCCAAGAGTGGAGGGGGCGGAGTATTGGGCCACACTGGGTAAACTTGGAGATGGGGTAGGAGAGAGTCCAGCGCCCGCTGTGGTGAAGTGGATGTGGGACTACTGCGGATGAGGAGTCTGCGGGTGGGTCCAGAGTGCATCCAAAGATAGTTGGAGGCCAATGATAATGGGGAGGTGTCGGTGAGTGTGGTCTGGGAGGCGCTGAAGGCGGTGGTCAGGGGGGGGTTAATCTCAATCAGGGCCCACAGGGAGAAGAGGGAGAGGATGGAGAGGGAGAGATTGGTGGGGGAGATACTGAGGGTGGATAGGAGATATGCGGAATTCCCTGAGGAGGGGATGTTCAAAGAGCGCCGGAGCCTCCAAAGGGAGTTTGACTTGCTAACCACGGGGAAGGCTAGGCCCAGTTGAGGAAGGTACAGGAGCAGTGTATGAGTATGGGGAGAAGGCAAGCTGGATGTTGGTGCATCAGCTGCGGAAGAGGGAGGCGGCTAGGGAGATTGGGGGAATTAGGGATAGGAGGGGGAACACGGTGCGGAGTCCAGCTAAAATAAACAAGGTCTTTCAGGACTTTTATGGTGAATTATACGAGTCAGAACCCCTGGCGGTGGGGGTGCGACAGTTCCTGGACCAACATAAGGTTTCCAAAGGTGGGGGAAGGGCGTTAGAGGGATTGGGGGCTCCGATTGAGATGGAAGAGCTAGTTAAGGGGTTGGGGAGTATGGAGGCGGGCAAGGCCCCGGGACCGGAGGGGTTCCCCGTTGAGTTCGACAGGAGGTTTCTCGGAGCTGTGGGCCCGCTTTGCTGAGAACCTTTAATGAGGCTCAGGAAAAGGGAATCCTTCCCTTGACGATGTCGCAGGCTTTGATCTCGCTTATCCTCAAACGCGAAAAGACCCGTTGCAATGCAGCTCCTATAGGCTGATTTTGCTTCTTAATGTGGATGCCAAGCTGTTGGCCAAGATCCTGGCCACTAGCATTGAGGATTGTGTCCCGGGAGTGATTCATGAGGATCAGATGGGGTTTGTGAAGGGCAGGCAGCTGAATACGAATGTGCAAAGGCTCCTGAATGTGATCATGATGCCCTCGGAGGAGGGGGACGCAGAAGGGGTACCTGTCATAATAGACACACAAGTATATGATGGTGCATAGACACACACTGACTGACATACTGAAAGACCAATCAACACGCAGAACACAGCAGCCAATCACCAGACAGGACATGGTCGCTATAAAGCCAGAGGGCACTAGTTTTACCACTCATTCGGGATGCAGCCTCTGAGACAGCCAGAGCCCGTAATCAGTAGCACGAACATCTACCATGTGCTAGCAGGATAGTCTGGTCAGGTTAGCCTCAGGTCTCCAGTCAACCTAACATAGTGTCGTCCCATAGTGCAAGTATGTTTAACAGCTCATAGTTAAATAAAATAGAGTTGTACTTCTACAAGTGTTGGTAGCCTGTCTCTCTCACTGCTCTGGTAAACGCAGTCATCACAGACCCAGCATACCCAACGTAGCTGCAACGGATGCGGCGAAGGCCTTTGATCGGGGGGAGTGGGGGTACCTGTGGGAGGTATTAGGCAGGTTTGGGTTTGGGGAGGAATTCATAGGATGGGTCAAATTGTTGTACCAGGCCCCGGTAGCGAATGTTTTGACGAACCGGCTGCGGTCAGAGTATTTCAGGTTATATCGTGGAACGAGGTAGGGGTGTCCTTTGTCCCCCCTGCTGTTGCCCTGGTGATTGAGCCGCTGACCATGGCGTTGAGGGAACCTAGAAACTGGAGGGGATTGGTCCGGTGGGGGGGGGGGGGGGGGGGGGGGGGGGGGAGGAACACCGCATCTCACTGTATGCGGATGGCCTACTTTTGTACATTGCAGATCCGGTGGAGGGGATGGGGGAGTTTATGCAGATTCTTAAGGATTTTGAAAACTTCTCAGGATACAAGTTAAATGTGGGGAAAAGCGAGCTTTTTTGTGGTGCATGCGAGGGGCCAGGAAAAGAGATTGGGGAGCTACCGCTCAAGATGGTGGTGGGGAACTTTCGGTACTTAGGTATCCAGGTGGCCAAGAGTTGGGGGGTTTTGCACAAGCTCAATTTAGCACGCCTGGTGGCTCAGGTGGAGGAGGACTTTAGGACTTTAGGAGGTGGGATGTGTTGCACTCTCCCTGGCGGGTAGGG